>NC_049214.1:41069577-41419332 GCF_013347855.1 Anguilla anguilla | reverse complement strand
GTTGCCTTAAGGTATAGTCTGGGAAACACTCGTAAAAAAGCGGTTTCCCTTAAGAAGGTATACCTTAAGAACCTTCGTAAAACGTTAAGGTACATCGAAACTCGGAAACGCAGCCCTGAGTAGTTGTAAAGGATACCCTCTTTATTAAACAATTTACTGACCAGTATTATGTTGTTGTTGAACCATTGTTCAAAAAATAAAGATTTATTCTTAAAAACGATATTGCGGTTGTTCCAAATAAAATAATTGTGTGAGGAGAAGTTGTGTTTATAGGCCAAAGACCACGCCAAAAGGACTTGTTGGTGAAAATTAGATAGTTTAAAAGGGGATTTTTTGTATGTTATAATTACAAAGTAAAATAAATTTTAGGCCACCTAAGTGTGAGAACACAGATGTGAGTGAGATGAAGTTCCAAATAGAAGTAGGATTTTTCAAGTACTGTTTAATCCATTTTATTTTGAAAGTATTATTTAGGGAAACAAAGTCTAAAGTTAAGACCACCCTTATCATAAGAATTTAACACTACAGATTTCCGTATATAATGAGTTTTATTTTTCCATAAGAAATTAAATAACATATTGTCAATTGACTTGCAAGTGGGCTTGTCGACATACAGTGACTGAGTGGCATAAGCTAAACGAGATATCTTCTGATTTGATAAGGAGGACTCTACCTTTTAGGGATCAGTCCCTTTGCAGCCAAAGATTAAATATTTGTTTGGCCTTTTCAGTAATTGGGTTGAAGTTGAAGGGTTTATTGTCCTTTGATATTATAATACCTAAATAGGTCACAGAATTCTTGACTGGAATGTTGCAAATTGAGGGAGACGTGTAGTTTTTATGGGCAGCAATTCACATTTATTAATATGAAGATGGAGACCAGACGCTTTGGAGAACAACTGTAGAATATTTATAGATGAAGGTATCTGAGAAGAATCCCCAAGAAAGTGTTGTATCATCCGCCAATTGGCCAATGATAACCTCTCTGTTAGCAATGGAGATGCCTTTCAGAGCTCCAGCTTTGATGTGTAGAGTAAGCAGCTGTGTGGCTAAAAGAAAGAGATAGGAGGAGATTGGACAGCCTTGTCTAACGCCGCGATGTAAATAAAATCTTGGTGAGGTGCCTGTACTTAATTGAACTATTACCATTTGCATAAAGAGTCTTAATTGATTTGCGAAAAGAATCACCAAAACCAAACTTATGAAGGGCCTCTAACATAAAATCATGTTCCAAAGAATCTAAAGCTTTGTAAAAATCCAAAAAAAGAATGAAACTATCATCATTAATTAGTTCTGAGTAATCAAGAATGTCTAAAACTAATCTTATATTATTACGCATAAACCCAGATTGAGATTCATCAATAATTGTGTCCAGTACTTCCTTCAGACGTGCTAACACCAGAGCAAACACTTTATAATCGTTATTCAAAAGGGAAATTGGATGTCAATTATCTAATTGAAGTCTTTTTTGGGCTTTGGGATTAAAGTAATTAAACCTTGGCATACGGTAGGAGGAACTGATTGTCTTTCTATACTTTCATAAAAAACTTTTAAAAGGAAGAAGGGGGCTAACAATTTGGAAAAGGTTTTATAAAATGTGGTCGTAATACTATCTACCCCTGAGGATTTTTTTTTATTTTTGAGATGATTTATAGAATCCGTAATTTCATTTAAAGTGATTGGCTCCTCACAATATTCATGGTGAACAGCATTCAAAGAATTAATACTGGGAAGAGAATCAAAGAAATGAGAAGCAGATTCCTTACAGTATCTACTATAGAGATTTCTATAAAATTGTGCACAAAAATTCACTATTATTGTAACCTTTATTGTATCAGCCATGTGTATTATTTAAATCTAACAATTGTCATTTTGTAACTGGTAATACTGAACTATTTACATTGAACTCTTAAGTCTATACATTTCCATTTATACGCATATTGTATTCAGTCTTCATTAAATATTTAAGTTCCCCCTCTTGTGTTCCCCCTGGGACCTTAATTAGGGAACACATCTTGGTATGGTTAGTTTTGGGAAGGAGGATTGTGCTGGTAACATGCTGCTGTGCTACTGCTCCTGCCATGTTGGCTACTTCCATTAAATGTTATACCTGACGATACTCATTGTAGCCCAGTTCATTACACCTCGCCTCGACCGAGACTTGGAGAACAGCCTCTTCCAAATATTCGGGTTACATTATCTTAGGGTCTTCACTAATAGAATTATTCATTTTCAAACGTTGAATACAATTGTTTTTAGATTGATGTCTCTCTAATCTGACAAAAAGAAGCAGAATTCTGCTCTCCCTCCTCAAGCCACTTTCTGCGTGAACGTGCAAAGGCTCCTTCAGCTTTAAGTTTATAAATTTCATCCAATTTATGTTGTTGATCGAGCAACTCTGCCTTTTCCAGCTCAGATAACCTATCCATAGGCGTAGATGATAGAGAAGTAATTTTCCGTATCACATCTTCTTCCACTGTCCTCCTCATTTTTGCTAAATCGCTACTGTGTTTTCTTAGATATTTTGTTACTTCATATTTTAGAAGCTCCCAGTTACTGTCATAAATGTTTTCATTTTGAGCCTTTTCCCAAAAGTGTACTATCAGCCTTTTAACTTCTGCAATAACAGCGTTATGTTTTAAGAATAGAACTATTGAGCTTTCAGTATGAGGACCTTCTATTAAGTTTTATGAAGACAGTAAAGGAATACAGACACTGATTAATTCATGATCAGACAGTGGTGATGAAAGAATGTCAGTTGAAACATTTTTGTTCACATCATTAGAGATAAGCCAAAAGTCAATATGTGATTGGCATGAAAATGATTTGTTACTCCAAGTATACAATCTCAGTAGTGGAAAATTCTTTCTCCAAATATCAATTAAGTAGAATCTTTGCATAAAAGATTTCAAATGAGAGCTTAATGTGTGAGAACTCTTTGGTGGCCATCTATCAATATTACCATCTAACACAAACATTAAAATCCCCACCCAGTATTACAGAAAATTTAGGGAATTTAGATAGCCAGAAAAGTAAATGAGCTTCCAAGGTATCAAAAAGAGTATTGTTTTCCGACTGAGAATTATAACTGTAAACATTGACAATGATATGAGTTGAATCAGCAATGTGAAGTATAAGGAAAAGGTAATGACCATGTTCATCACAATCAGAGGCTAGAATTTACCATTAAAGTTGTTCCTTAAAATACATTCCCCGGCAGAGCACTCACAGCCATGAGAACCATAAATCACCGCCCCACTGTGATTTCCAGAATTTATCGTCCTCTGCAATGGAATGGGATTTTTGTAGAAAACAGAAGTCATAAAAAATGGCTTTGCGTTTGACATTGTAGCATTAAGCAAAATAATAGACAAGCACATACGTTAAAGAAAATAAATGCAATAACAAACTTGAGATAAGACACAGTGACTAGTTGAGTGTAAAAGCAGAAGAGACGAGAACAGCGACCCCTTCTTTAAACATTGATTGTGATCAGAAAATAAGAATATTTTGTCAAGCTGCGTGGTAGACTTGGTAGGGTTAATAAAAATGAATAATAAAAACAAGCTGTGTAAATATGAAAATAAAATACCAACCTTTGGTTTTACAGATGTGACAGTAGACCACTCTTTCCAAATAGTAATACAGCGACCAGAGGCTGTGCAATAGTATAAAAGTAGGAGGAGTGGTTTAAAAGAAATAAAAAAATTTTTTAAATAGATTGAATAATAAAAGATTACCTTTTGCCACATCCCTATTGAAAGATACATATTGATCATGGCTGTACAGCATTCAAGAAAGATCTGTTTTAATAATAGCCTTATATAAATAATAAGGCTAATAATAATAATAATAAATAAATAAAATAAGACTGCTTTTTTAACATGGCTGATCAGTATTAGCATTGGGCAGTAAAATACCATATGTAAACAACAAAAAAGTGTTCAGACATCTGGTGGTCTTGAATAATACTAAATGCAGATATGAGCAGCATATATATCATAGCAGTCCAATAACAGACTAACTAAAGGATAAACCATACCTCAAACACCATGAGTGACTTGACTACTCTTAAGCCGCGTTTCCACCAAAATTACCCAGAACTTTTAGTCCCAGGAACTACTTTTCAAGGAACTAAAAGGTTCCTTCAGCCCATGGTTGTCTGCGTTTCCACCGCGGTCTAAAATCCCGCGAAGATTAGGCAAATTAGCCCACTGACGTATGAAAAAACGACGTTGTCGCCGGTCCATCTGTCCTATGATTTCTTCTGTAACCCCTTACTACCACCGAAGTAGCCTACATTAATTTCTAATAACCGGGACAGCCCAGAGGGGTTTATTCCACTTATATACAACGGGTTACCAACAATGATTATATATGGTTACTTTTGTATTTTTTTTGTTTATCGATTTAATCACCTGGAATTGAAATATTCTTCTGCAGCCGTTTGGGCTTATTTTACCGTTGTCAAGCAAAACTGTCGTTGGTAGTTGAACTTGGACCGTTGTTATGCAACAAATAGGATATAACAGGCCAATAGTCAGATTGTAACTGTTTTATATATCCTCTCAAACACATTCATTATGTTTTTATGCAAACATTCGCTTTCATGTCTTGACATCCGAAACGACCAAATGCATTCACATTTATATGTATAACTGGCAACAACAGCAGAAAACATGCACACGTTGTAAACAATTTGCTGTTTGATTACTTTCTCATCGTCAATTCCATATCGCAAATCGCAAAATGACAAGAATAGAACGAAAACTCGGACTTGCGTGAAAATTTAAATTAGTAGTGGTACAGCCACCGTTTGCTTTCCTTCGAAGTTACTGCTAGCCGAGCAGCGAAGTGTGCCCTCCAGATGCGAGCCATGCACCATAAATTAGTCCATAGCCTTCCTGGTCTTTTTTTGGAATTGAAGAATGGCAGAGTAAAATTACGGCAGTCTGAAAAAGCTAAAGGGACCATTACTAGAATTAACCTGTTATTTTACCCTGACAAAAAGTGCGGAAGGTGATTTCCAGTTTGCTTTTACTGTATCACCAATGTTAATTACGCAGAACTACCGCATACCTCACATAACTGTATCAAACGTTTTGAGTCAATTACAACGGGCTAACAAAGAAAATCCGGAAGACAATATTCAGCAACCAAATTAATCCGTTTGAATGTTTTGGTACATAATATGCTGTCCCAGCACGAATGCTTTTTATAAAAAAAATGTATAAAACGAATACTAAAGCAAGAAAAGAACAGAAGAGCACACGTTATAATTCCAAGACTTTGGCAGGCTATAACCAAAACTAGGCTACTGCGCCGCATAACATACAAGTTTGATTTGAAGTTATTATGAAAATAAATTGGTTTGCGGCTGCATATTTTTAAACATGGCAGCTGAAAACAAACACAAAAAAATGCTGCGAGTACTCGACCAATCAGAAATGTTCAGCGCTGCAAGCTCCACCCAAAAGGTTCCTGTACTTTCGGAAAGTACTACCCCCTGAGCAGGAACTTTTTGGGGGGTAAAATAAAGCCCCCGGAAATAAATTTAGACCCTAGTTCCTACATTGCAGCGTTGCAATGTAGCTAACTAAAGGCCAGTTCAGATCAATGATTCGCAATGAGACGAAACGGTTTTAGAATGTTGCAGAGAAAATTGCAGCGGTGTGAACAGGTTAGTTGCAGAGCGTCTGAAGCCGTTGCCTAGGGTCTCAAAAGACCCACCTTGTCAAATCGCCAAGTGCATTTTTAGAACATTTACAATCAGACGTCTTGGAATTTTGCGAGTTGCATCCAGTCTTGTTGCGAATCATTGATCTGAACTGGCCTTTATTTTATTGCAACGCTGCAACAAGGTAGCACTGCATTCGAGAGACGGTTTGCGAGGTCAGTACCAGTCAGTAGCGTTAGCTAGCGTTTTTTCTAATTGTTAGCTGACATTAGATTGTCTTAATTACATTAGCTAGGTAGCTAACGCAACATTACCTGATATGAGAGATTGACACTGTGCGCAATGTTGTCTAAACGAATGTTGCCTTTATTGACATGGTCCGGTAGCTAGCGTTAGCTGTGCAAATAGCTGTAATTTAGTAACGTTACATTGTCATCAAATGTAATACGAAATCTACATCAAAAATAATATGACCTCTCATGTTACACAAAAACTTATTAGGGTTCCATACCTGAAGTGTACCTTTAAGACCCACTCGAGAGCCTGAGAGAAGCTCAGTCCATGGTACAGTCCCACAAGGAACTGAACAGTTAAGAGAAAGCACACTGATAAGAGAGACCAGAGGAAATACACCTGTGAGTGATATCCAAGAGAATATACCTGCAGATCCACTGCCAACAGATGAAGAGGGTGAACCAGAAGAAGCTGAGTCATCAGAGAAAGATAGACCTGTAGCCCCTCAGTCAGTCAGTATCCAGCCAGATCATCAGCCTAGAACTGTATCCCCTGAGACAGTCAATATTCAGCCAGAAGATCAGCCTAGTCTTACATAAATTAGAAAGTCCACACGTGACAGAAAACCTACCTAGCTGTTTACATACGAGTCATTAGGTGAACCCTCTTACCAACCACAAAGCCCAGCACTGTAGGGGTCTATGGGGTAGCACCTACACCAGTTTGGGGAATGCAACCATATTACATTACATTACATTACATTATAGGCATTTAGCAGACGCTCTTATCCAGAGCGACTTACACAACTTTTTTTTACATAGCACTTTACATTGTATCCATTTATACAGCTGGATATATACTGAAGCAACGCAGGTTAAGTACCTTGCTCAAGGGTACAACGGCAGTGTCCTTACCCGGGATTCGAACCTACGACCTTTCGGTTACGAGCGCAGTTCCTTACCCACTGTGCCACACTCCATATCACATTCCATACCAACCTCCTTACCTCACTGTACCATTCCATGTGTTGCCGTACACTCCCTTTGTGCCTTACATCACCCCTCCACGTGTGTATTGAAAGGGGAGCATAACAGGTGTAGATTATTGTGGTTTTTGAAATGTTAATAGAGTGAAAAATAGGTTTATGTAATGTCAGGAGCCATTTTTCTTTGTGAGGGAGCTTGTGACGCACACAAAATATGTGGTCACATTTTGTTTTTGTTTGTTTTGTTTTCTTGTATTTCTAAAAAGAAATCGTATATCCCAGCGAATATTGCTGATGTTAATATAATCCTCCAAGGACTTCATTATTATGTGCGATATTCGCTTTGGTCAGTAGGTGGCAGCGGTGTGTTGTGCTTGTCCATATTTTTATACAGTCTATGGTTGGGCTACTCAGTGGAACTGTCCTTTGCGGCCGTTGGTCTTCTCGTCATTCTGCCACGAGGAACCCATGGAACAACACCTAATGTTGCCCTGTCTCCTTATTTAATCTATTTAGCAGAATCTTATCTGCGTGCACAGTCTCACGCCTGAGACCTGCAACATATGCATTTACAGATCTGTGTACGCATTTACAGATTTATGTACGCATTTACAGATCTGTGTACGCATTTACAGATCTGTGTACGCATTTACAGATTTATGTACGCATTTACAGATCTGTGTACGCATTTACAGATTTATGTATGCATTTGCAAATAATTCTGTTACAATAATAGCCCCATAGCTAAACCATCCCATCACATAATGCAACCAATATAAGGTGGACCGGAATTTTCGAATTGGGAGCGTCGTATGATACAGAATGTACCAATGCAATATTCAAACATTTCACAACACTTTATTACCCAGATTGGTTTATTTTCTTTAAAGCGTGATTCCATCAAAGATAATTTTGCATTTAAAACATTTGCATTTCTTAGCACAATAGGCTTTAGCTTGCAACATGTGGATTTGCCAGAGTTCTCGGTAGAAAAATTGGACAAAAATGTGACAAAACTGCTCTCTCAGGTCAATAGTCGGATCATTAATAAAAGAGTACCTTATTAGTAAGGGGTGATATGACTTAACTCAAATTCTTGTTTTTAACGATCATTTCTTTTTAGGTTTCTCACCACGTTTTATTCTTCAGGTTTGTTTGCACCGATTAGTCTTTTTTCCCCATCTATTTTTGTGCTTAATCCATAGACAAGCCCTCTACTGGGCTTTTGCCAGAACGCTGTTCTCAATTTGATTGACCTTTTAGCAACTGAACATTTCATGTGGGTTACACTCCGGAAAGATTTGTAAAATTCTATATTTATGTTATAGGCCTCAATATGTGTAATTTATCTCTATTTAAGTCTGAACTGGGTAACGTGGGGGTGTATTTTATGTGTATTTCAGAAATATAAATGAGTTTCCTGCAGAGATTATACAGATGCAAAAGCAAAAGTGTTAATGTTTTATTTTGAGCTAACCAGCAAGATCTCTGTGAAGCTTACAACTGCTGCTGGAAACACTTGGAAACTTCCGGCTAGAGTATTTCAAAATAAAAGCTTGTTAAACGTAATGATTTCTTAAGTGTGATTTCATTTTCTTTCTTGTATCTAATACAATTGGATATAATTGCACATTATATACTCATATTTAGACCCATATATTTAACATTGTACAGTCACAATTGTTTCAGTGAAGCCTGGCCATGCATTGCCATACCCTCTCAGTTCAGTAGTAGCTCATTTGCATACCAGATTACTGCCAAAACTAAAAGTTGTTACCAAATGAAAGGTGGTATACATTTGCTCTACAGACCCATATCATCTAGATCATGCAGTCATTTCTGTGAAATCATGTTCCCAGCAATTGTTGCTGGTGTTTTAGTGTAACCTGGCCATGCATTGCCATACCCTCTCAGTTCAGTAGTGGCTCATTTACATACCAGATTACTGCCAAAACTAAAAATTGTTACCAAATGAAAGGTCCGCCATGATGTCCACTGGGGTTCATTTCACCCGCCTTATGACAGCTCTTTCAGCATCCTGGAGACCGGGGACAAAACCTTTGTGGTGGACATTGGTGGTATACCAGACTTCATTTCTGTGGACGGTCTCAAGCCTGCTCACCTAGATCTGGACCAACCAGTTGGTTTGGCCCAGCCCCCGCGACAGGGCTGTCCCCCAACTCTGGCTCCCCCAGTCCGCCCCCAAGCACCTGGAGCCTCATTTATAAGAATTTTCTTAGATTTCTACTTGAACTTAGTGATCATTTCCGACGGTGTGCTTACGTTCGATCCGTAAAAGATACTGAGCATACAAAACCTTGCTTACGCAGGTTCTAAGAAGCCCATTTGTAACTTACGCACCTGTGATCTATAAATCTCAAATTAACTTAAAATTGACGGCACCTGAAAGTTCTTTACAATCAACGATTTGCTAGCACAAATGAAGGTTTAGTCAGGAATAACCATGGACCAAAAGAGAAAAGCAAACTTTTTGGAAGATGCATGCTTCCTCCTGCCTCAACCAGTGCAGTGAACTACAGTAACTATATGAAATATATCTTACTTTTTAGAATGTACACATGTTGAAGGCCATAGGTAAAGGCTAAAGATAAAAACAGTCGATACATGTGTGTCTAATACATTCAGGTACTATTGTTATTGGTTTCAAGAGATGTATGTTTTGAAAATAAGTGAAAAAGAGTTAGCCAATTACTGAAAAGATAGTTCGGAAGATCTACATTGATGTAATAAATTGCATCTACTGAAGTTACTCACTACTTGAGTGGTTTTTTACGAGATACTTTTTTACTCTTACTCAAGTAGTTATTTTTATGAGTACTTTTACTTCAACTTGATTTAATATAATTATAATGTAACAATACATTTTCTTGAGTACCGTTTTTGTTTACCACCATTACATTACAGGCATTTAGCAGACGCTCTTATCCAGAGCGACTTACACAACTTTTTTACATAGCATTTTACATTGTATCCATTTATACAGCTGGATATATACTGAAGCAATTTTGGTTAAGTACCTTGCTCAAGGGTACAACAGCAGTGTCCTACCCAGGAATCGAACCTGCGACCTTTCGGTTACAAGTCCAGTTCCTTACCCACTGTGCTACACTCCGTCCACCACTGGTGATTTGTGCGTATCCTTTTTATCCACAGGTTTTATACTGTGCATGTTTGATTGCTAAATTACAGAAGATTAATTAAAAAATTAAGCAGGCAGTTGGTAAGAAAAGCTCTGTTGAAGCATTTAATCCAAGTATTTGAACACAGCTTCTTGTTATTTCTAGTGATTTCTTCATTTCAAGTCCAAGAAGAAAGGTTGAACAGTAAAGTGAAATCTGTCTGGCATTTTGGGGATATACTGTGTGAAAGTGGTGTAAGCGTTCTCGTGTGCACACGTGGATATGTGTGCAAGTGTGTTTATGCCTGGGTAAAATATTTACATACATAGTACAGGCATATGCATATACAATAGCATTCTACTTCCTGTTCTTCCTTCCTGTATGGTTTAAACTCTCACCAGAGCCTTGTGTACATTATAAAAATCTGAATGTTCTGCCATTTTAAACAAATTCAGAATACCCAATGTTACTAATGTATTTTCCTGTATTTTGAAAATACAAAATACACGTATTTTATCTTGATACATTTAGTTGAGGGGTATTTTGTATTTTGTAATACAAAAGATACGTTTTGATTTGATATGATCTTTGCCCATTTCTGACAATACCCTGTTTCCAGTCATTTGGTATTTCTCCAGTTTCTAAAGACTGTCTAAAAATACTAGCCAGTGTTTTAAAAATGAACTCACTTAACTCCTTTAGCACCCTTGGGTATATGCCATCAGGGCCTGCTGCTTTATTTGTCTTTGGTTTATGTCATTTATCTAATACTTCTATATCCACTATCTCAATATCTGGCAAGACATTCTGAGTATTGAATATGCCTTCCGGCCTATTAGAAACCTCTTCTCTGGTAACACTCTGAACAAAGTAGCCATTTAGGGCATCAGCAATATCCTTAATCTTATAAAGCAGTGCTACATCATTATTTTCAATGCCCTTAACCTCCTCTTTAACTTTCCTTTTACTACTACAGTATTGAAAGAAATGCTTAGGATTACTTTTAGCATCTTCTGCAATTTGCCTTTCATAGAGCCTTTTGGCTACGTATACTACAATATTCAGCCTTATTACTTTCAGTACTGTCATTTTTATATATCTTAAACTGTTTATTCTTTTTCCTCAAACTCTTCCGTATAGCTTTATTCATCCACTGCGGAAACTTACTTTTCCGAACCTTTGGAATGAATTTACACTGTGCATCAAGTACAACCCTTTTGAACCTGCCCCACTTTTCATTCACAGTCCTGCAATCAAGAAGTTGCACTCTGTCTACCTTACTTAATTCTGATCGCATCTTTTTAAAGTTGGCACGCCTAAAATTTAAAATCCTGGAGTTAGATGGGGCCCTCTTAGTTTGCGAAAATACATCAAACCTAATTTTGGAATGATCACTTGTCCCACTTGTCCCATAAAGCAGTGCTCCGTCATCATTTTTAATGCCCTTAACCTCCTTTTTCCTACTACAGTATTGAAAGAAACGCTTAGGATTACGTTTAGCATCTTCTGCAATTTTCCTTTCATAGAGCCTTTTGGCTACCCTTAGTTCTTTTTTAACCTTAGCATGCATACTACTATATTCAGCCTTATTACTCTCAGTACTGTCATTTTTATATATCTTAAACATATTAAGATATATAAAGGTAGTAGCTAGTAGTTAGCGATTGTGTATAAATTGTATCTGAAATGTTTTTAAATAAAGGTAAGTCTCTATGAAAGTACAGAAAGTACATGGTTACTGTGATGTTATTCTTCCGGACTAATAAACGCTATTAACGGTAATTCAGTGCTTTTATTTTCATAGCATAAGGGCTAGAACGCTTGACCAGAAGTTACATACAGGAAGTCTAATTGTTGCTGGATTCACAGAGCTCCCAGCAAGGAAGTGTAATGAGTGAAAGAAAGGTTTTCATGAGTCTGAGGGGGGCTCGAACCTCGCCTATCAGTCATGCAAGAATGTTGCAGGCAGACGCGCTACATTACATTACATTACAAGCATTTAGCAGATGCTCTTATCCAGAGCGACGTACAACAAAGTGTATAACCAAAACCAGGAACAGGTGTGTTGAAAACCCTAGAGGGAAGTACAGTTCCAAGTGCAGGGAACGACCGCATAGTTTAACTTGGACCCTGTAGGTTAATCTGATTAACACAACAAAAACAGCAACAAATCAGTCTATGCAAATAAAACAAGCAATATTTGAGTAGGCACAAGTGCAATAACTAAGTCAACTAAGATATACAACTTACCTAGCTACAACCCTAAGATGATATAGTCAATTAGAGACTACAGGGAGATAGGGAGGGATGGGGAGATGTACAGTCTGAAGAGATGAGTCTTCAGTCGTCGTTACCCGGTGAGCTAACAGTGAAGGAGATATAGAATAGCAATAGCAGTTTTAAATGGGCTCATTCCTCTGTTCCCAGGGTTCTATGTTCCTCCTATGTTCCCCAGATTTATATGGCACATAATAGGAACATGACAAAGGGTCCTATGTTCCCAGGGTCCTATGTTCCCCAGCTCTACATATGTGCTCTCCCAGGGTCCTATGTTCTCAAGGTCCTAGGACCCAGTGTTTTCTAGCCTTATTACTAGACTAGAGTATGTGTTTTAAACTCATGGTTTGGTTGCAGGAGCACTGAACTGGAGTTTTTTTCTCACCACCGTTTGAGGGTTTTCTCCCCACTGGGAGTTTTTATCTTATGTACTTGCTATTTGGGGGTTCAGGTCTGGTGTTTGCTCTGTTTCTTGCCTTGCTACTCTGTAAAACGTCTTTGTGACAGTTTTCTGTAGAAAGTGCTACACAAATAAAATTTAATTGGAATGAACCGAATCAGCATACTGCATTATCTTAACCACATAGAGTAATCCCCATAGTGGTCGGCATGCCGGCATGCCTAGATTGCCCAACTGAGACATACAATGCTCCTGCAACTAAACTATGACTTGAAAACAGAAACACTGTGTTCTAGCTTCATTAGTAGATGATACACGACAACTATACGGAATACTGAGTTTCGCAGCACCACTATTTTTGCGCTGGTAATTCATTTAACAAGAACCCCCTTCCTGCAGTCTCATCTGCAATTACATCCTCCACCCATGACGTAATGGACAATAGTGTCTATTTGGGCATTCGTAGAAATATTCTTTCACCACTCAAAAATCTTATTCCGTCATACCAACAAGATAAACCCAACAATAGCCCTAAAATATGCCAATACAGCAGTGAAAACGCTCAGTGAATAACAAAATAAACAAGACATTTTTTTTTTAAAATTACACCATGTCTTTCTACAGTCAATATCTGGGACTAAATATTGAATAAATATACAACCTTACCATTGGTTTTATGTGTAGAGAGTGGTCATATATTGTCTTGGATAATTGTTTGTGAAATATACGCACATTTGTGACGCCTGGGTAACTTCCAAAATAGCTGTGCGTAATACCACACGTTGTTTATGGTGTTGTCGCCCTTTTCAGTACAGTCTGGCTTGATCAATAATTAATCGATCCAATAGGTGACAGAATAAGCTTTCTAATGATGTATATATATTGCTTTTGGAATAGCATTTTATAGCTCAAAAAGTTTTCTCATTATTGCATTGAATTACACATTCACCTTGTGGTAGCAGTAAAAGACACTGCAGCCAGCCAAACGTTATCAATGATTCTTGTAATTCTTCAGAAAATGTTATTATTACAGAGGACTACTGAGCATAGCTAAGCCATATGTTTCAAATTACACAATAGGAGCACTGCGTGGGTCCACAGTCATCCCAAACGAGAATCAGGTGCTCTTTGAACTGGGCTAGTTAAATAGCAATAAACGGGTTTATGTTCCTTTCCTTTGTAGAAAAACACAAAGAGTAGGCTACTGTAGGAGAACTTAAAGGATGTCCAAGGCACACATTCCGTTGGAAATAAAAAATAAAAAAAAGCCTTTATTGTAAATCCATGGCTTGGCAAAGTTAAAAAACACAAACCGACCAACCCTTCAGGGTACCCTGAAGAAGGCTCCTTTGAGCTGAAACGCGTTGGACGTGAGATGTGTTATGACGTGAGATTCGGAACATTGCCAAAACATGGTGGATTGCCCAAAACTAAATCTGTCCATTTCTCCCTATCAAAATGCAATGATTACTCTTTGGCTTTCACCATATCTAATTACCTCAGAGCTAATTTTGTTTTTTCTTTACTCTTAATCTCCTCCCACCGATCCCTCTTAGATTCAAACAAAAACATTGTGGTTTTCCATGCCCTGTGAATACCCCCAAGTCACACCCCCGCCTCCTCTATGTGCTACCCTATACCCATCCCTCAAAGTCAGAAATCTCCGAACTCAGATGCTTCAAACTAAAATCCCCCTTCCCCTCAAAAAACATATTTTAAGTGACACCCCAAAATAACAATCCTGTTGACAAACAAATTAACCCTAAACCATTAAACAACTCCATCCTCCCTTTAGGTTCTGTGGGTGCATACACATTCATCAGATGAAACCTTGTGCCCCTCCAAATACCACCAAGAACCAAAACCCACCCTAACTCCGAATAAAGTCAGTGGGATAGAGTTAGGGTTAGATGCAATGGATGTTAAGACAACTTGTGAAGGTTTTTTTTTTTTTTTTTTTTTTCAGCACAATGAGTTTTCAAAGATAGTTTCAAGGTGTGCAAATTGACTGGTGCTTACTTAGACCAACTGACCACTGCAATTTGGAGAAGTGAATTAACAATACTGTAGTAATTTAGTGCTAAAATAAAGAATTTAAAGGGAAACAATGCTATTCATGTTAGTTCACTTTTCTCCACACCACACACTATTTACCATTCACAATGGTCCTCATTAAACTATTTTTTTTAAATAATATATTTATTACATTTTTCATATACAACACAGAACAAAACAGCTCAGACATGAAAAATATAATGAGTAGGTAAGAATAAGAAATAAAAATATAAATAAAACAATAGTGGGCATTATATCCATCCCCAACCCTCACAACCCCCTACAACAGTGAAAGGCAACATCAAATAAATAAATATACAAACAAATAGCAAAAACTGGGTTGCAGTAAAGAAGGTACAGAGACAGGCTAAGCCGGTTTATGAAACCCTTGTGGTATGGAGGATGACAGCGTAGGTCCAATAATATTCTAAGTAAGGGTCCCAAACTTTATAGAAAGCGTCCACTGAGGAGTGAAGCATACATGAGATGTATTCATTGGGAATACACACCATTATAAGATTGTGCCACAACATTTTTGTTGGAACAGCATCCTTGATCCAAAGGAGCAAAATATTCTTCTTAGCGACAAAAGTCAATAAATTGAATAGCCTCTTGTGTTTGATATTTATAATATGACCATCTGGGAGACCAAGTAGGAGGCACATAGGGTCTAACTATTGGAACACCATAACACACAGTTCATCCATAATACCAGACCAATAGCTTTGTAGCTTCACACATGACCAGAAACAGTGAATGTAATCGCCAGTCTCAGATCCACACAGCAGAGCGGAGACGCATTAGCATCCATTTTGTTCTTGAGAGCAGGTGTTATATGTGTGCGATGTACAATTCTAAACTGAGTAGATTTGGTTCGATTACAGATAGATATTTCCATAGCATGGATCCAGACCTCCTGCCAGTCTAGGTTATCAATAGTGATGCCCATGTCTCTCTCCCACACTTGCTTAGTAGCTTGGGAATTTAGGGCTCTATAAAATACACTAATGCGTTTCTTGGATACCTGTAAAGATAAGGCCCTTTTTACATGTGAGGTGGCACTATTGGTTGTTAATGTGGAATCTTTAGTGATGAAGTGTCTGACATGTAAATATCTAAAAAAAAACTCACATTTCTGTAAGCTATATCGCTGCTGTAGCTGCTGAAAGGATAGTAATGTCTGGCCATTGAATAGATCTCCTAACTTTGTTAGCCCCTGGCTGTACCATGCTTTAAAGCCCCGGGCTTGACAGCCTGGCAGAAAGTCTGGGCCATCCAGAATGGGAGTAAGAGGTGATGTTAACTGAGTACAGCCCTCTATAGTACGGATGGACCTCCAGGCTTTGACTGCACTTAAAGTGATAGGGTTAGTACAGAGGTCCTTGACAGCCTTAAAGTTGTTCACAAACAACAGATTCCACAAGGGGCATTTGGACTGAGAGGATTCAATGTCGAGCCAAATTGCGGCTGGGTCATATTTGAGCCAATCCGCTATCACTCGAAGGTGTGCTGCTGGCTGATAGAGTCTCACATTTGGTACATCTAAGCCCCCATCAGAGCCAGCTATTCAGCTCATCTTCAGTCGGGGATTCCTTTTGCTCCAGATAAAGGAACTCAGCCAGCCTTCAAGCACCTTGATAACCTTGTTTGATAACAAAATAGGGATCATTTGCAGTGGGTAGAGTAGTCTGGGCAGGATGCTCATCTTAATGAGAGCAATCCTACCCAGCCAGGAAAGAGGTAGGAGGGCCCAGCGATCTAAATCTGCCTTTATAGCATCCAGAAGAGGAGGGAAATTGTTCTTAAAGATCTGACCATATGTAGGTGTTATGTACACTCCCAAGTAAACAAAACCAGAGGGTGACCAGTGGAAAGGAAAAGGCTCGGACAGGCTTGGGACAGACGTCAGAGACCCCAGCGGCATGGCCTCAGGCTTTGCTAAATTAATTTTGTACCCTGAAAAAGTGCCACATGTCGAAATGGCTTGGGTCAGGCAGGGAATAGAGGTTTGTGATCTTGATAAAAATATCAATGTGTCATCCACGTAAAGAGTAATTTTATGCTCCCCCTCTCCAATGAGAATACCAGATATTAGAGCATTTTGCCTTATTGCTTGGGCCAGTGGCTCGATAGCAACATCGAAGAGCAACGGGCTAAGAGGGTTGCCCTGTCTATTCCCACGGTGAAGGGTAAAATTGCTAGATCTCTGCCCACAAGTCAGAACTGCTGCCGTTCCTTTTTTAAGGATAAGAGACATATTGGCCTCCCTGAGTGATTGGGGTAGGATCCCGTTTTCAAATGAATGGTTCAACATAACCAGCAAGGGGTCTAAGAGAATATTGTTAAACTCCTTATAAAACTCACACCCAAATCCATCTGGCTCTGGGGCCTTCCCGATGGCACAGATTTCAAAGCAAGCACTGCTTCCTCTCTTGTGATTGGGGCATTGAACTGTAGTTTCTGAGCTTCTGTAGCCTTTGGGAGTCTCAGGTCTGAAAAAAATAAGTGCATAAGGGCTAGGGTATTGTCAGGCTCTTCCGACTTGTATAAATTGAAATAAAATAATGCAAACTCTTTATTAACGGTTTTGGTATCAAATGATCTGACACTATTGGAGTCTGTAATTGAAACAATAGTTTGAGAGTCGGCTCTCTTTTTAACAAGATTGGCAAGATATCTGCCGGGTTTATCCCCAAACTCATACAGTTTCTGTCTGGCGAATTTAAGGGAATGCTCGGAATCTTGAATCAGCAGAGTGTTCAGTGCAGCATGTGTGGCCGTCAATTCCTTGAGTGAGTTTGGGCTTGGGCTTGATATGTAGTGTTTCTCCAAGTCAGCTAATCTAGAGTCAAGGAGCTTATGCTGTTCATTCTTTCATCGACTCTCAGATGCTACAAAAGACATGATCAAGCCCCAGGAGTAAGCTTTACACATCTCCCAAAGGATGGAGGGATTGTCTGTAAATAGTGAGTTAATTGAATAAAACATCTTGAATTCTGAGGTAAAGTAGGAATTAAATTATCATCTTTGAGAAGAGATGATTGAAGTCTCCAGCACCTTGACAATGCCCTTTCCTCAGAAAGAGAATAGACCACGTATAGGGGGCATGATCAGATAAGATGATGCTACCTATGGTACATGACAGAACCAAAACATTTTTGATGAAGGAATGAATAGGAAATCAATTGTAGTATAACTTTTATGGGGGGCAGAAAAAAAGTAAACTCTGAGTCAGTGGGAGGAAACTCCCTCCATACATCTGAATACCCAATGCCATGACATATAGAAGTGAGCACCCTGGCTTGCTTTGAAGGAGGAGAGATGCCTGGGGGACGTTTATTAAGAGGATTAAGATGGCAGTTGAAATCTCCTCCCACAAAGGAATTCTCAGATGCCAGTTTTGCAAACTCTGCAAAGGCCTTAGAGAGAAAATCAGGGGAATACCCAGGAGGGCAATAGAGATTCGTAAGTGTTACAGCCTTACGTGAGAGTACTCCCTTGACAATCACATAGCAGCCTTGACTATCTTTAACACAGTTAAGGGACCTAAATACAAGATTTTTATTGACCAATATGGCCACACCCCTACTAAAAGAAGAACATGTTGTTGCAAAGACCTGCCCCACCCAGTTCCTTTGCAGTTTGGCATTGTCCTTGTCTTCCAAATGAGTCTCCTGGAAGAAATCAATGTAAACATCCTCTTTTTCAGAAAAGACAATACTGCCATTCTCTTGGCTGATTTTTGGAGACCCCGGATGTTCCAAGAACAGAGCTGAATGGTATTTAAATTAGACCTGGCCACGAGACATTGTATTAGCTATATTGACAAGATGATCAGCCCAGACCCATGGCACAATCCAAACCTCTTTGGGACGTGCATCATGTGACCCATGTTATCAGAGTCCCCGGCCGGTTAAACTCAAGGGGGCTGGGCCAACGACCCGAATATTCAGGCGCCTGCTGTAGTTCTCTGCCATATCCAATTTCTCCGTTAGAGCACTGACCTGCTTTTCCAGTTTGAGAATCCTTGGCTCTTGTGCTGTGAGTTTTCAACATCCAGAATTTTAGCCTCTGCTTCATCTAGCCGCTTCCCAGTAGTCTGGAGCTCCGCAGAACGCTTATGATTAGTCTCGGCCAGGGGACTGAGTCTTTCATCAATTACTTTTATAATATTAGCAGTCATCAAATTAAGAGCTTTAGCCAGGGCTGGGTCAAGTTCGTCGGAGATATCAGATACGGTCTGGTTGCCATCTTGTGTGCACTCGCCGGGTTCAGACGGGGTGTCTTTTTTGTCTTTATTCCTTTGGTTTCTTCCTAATTTGTCAAACGACTGGCCAAAAGTTTTCTAAGGACATAGCACAAAATCTTCATATCAAAAGTGGCTTCCAATGCACGGTTGTTGTCAGGATAAACAAATAATTAGAATCGAGTGGCACGGAGCTCTAGCCAAAACGTTGTGCTCACCTCGCCGCCATCACGTGACCCCCTCATTAAGTGATTTGAAAAAACGTATTTACACAAACATGACATGAGACCAAGTTATTAAAATCTGAGTTAATCCAATTTATCTCCCATGTGCACCCAACTAGTGGAATACTCTTCCCAGACTTTGAGGCATTAGAGCGACATCTGATGGCAATACAAGTCACTACATTTCTGGCCAGGCAGAGTTTTAGGACAGACAGTGTAACACTGTACATACCTCTAGTAAACCTCAGTGTACACATTAAGGCTGTCCCGTTGCTGTTCGATAATCAAGCTAGTTAAAATCTCAGGAAAATTTTAACTTTTGAACATATGAACATTCAGGGGCAACATGGCTCAGGAGGTAAGAGCGATTGTCTGGCAGTCAGAGGGTTGCCGGTTCAAACCCCGGCCTGGGCGTGTCGAAGTGTCCTTGAGCAAGACACCTAACCCCTAACTGCTCTGGCAAATGAGGCATCAATTGTAAAGTGCTTTGGATAAAAGCGCTATATAAATGCAGTCCATTTACCATTACATTCAAACATGTAATCCTGTTGCAGAGATGAAATAAGGAGCCCAGCAGTGCTCTGCACTCAGTGTGGTGCTCATGGTAGCACACAATATCAGAGCAATAAAAGCCATGCTATTGTTTATATGGAGGCTATAAGGTGTTGAAGTCCCTACCACTGGAAGAAAAAAGAGAGAACAGGAAATAGTTTCAAACAATGGGATTTGGCCATAGAGGAAAGCTTATCTTATTATGAGCAAGCTATTACACAACCTCATTCTCCATTCTCTACAATGTTTCGCATTAGTTGACAGTAAACAAAAATTACATTTTTAAATTTGAATGAATTTCTCTATTCATTCAAATGTTTTGGAAAAAGGGACAGTTCTAGTATACATACTGCATTTTCACCTTCAAACTTTCATTGAATGATGGTGAATAATCTGCAGAACTGCACTAATACTCTTTTCTAAATGCAACTGTCTTAGGGCCAAGGGAAAATTACCGGATCAGATTATCAGATCAGACAAATGGTAAACACTGTGTGGGATTTTCCAAAGAACCTGCTGGTTTTCACCATTACTCAGCACTTCACAAAGCAAGTGAATACAGTCAATGCAACTCACCTGATTTCTTGCCTTTGACTTGATAGGTCTTCCTGTCATACACTTAAATACAACTAAAAACCCAAAGAATGAATCAATCAATCACAATTTTATTAATAAATAATTGCACAGTAAAACAATGGGGACTAAGCACATTTTGAGAAAGGGGAGAACAGCTGAGGGTTGAAAGAAAAATAAGCGCAAAATAAAATGGCAGACTGTTTAGATCATGCAATGGCTCCTTTTTATCTGGGAAGAGCAGAAGTATTGGCAGAGGGACCCCAGTGCCTTCACTCGTTGCCACTGTCCTCGTTATCATCCTCTTGCGGGCCCTCGCCTGGCCCCTCCCTTTCAGGGTAGTTAAGGATGTGCCGGTTGGCCTGGATTAGATACTGCTGCTGTTTGAAGTACACCTTCAGCATGCCTTTGATCAGCACAAACGCAATCCCGCCCTGTGTGGGGGGAGAAGGCGGGGTTAGACAGGGGACCTCCATCAATCAGTCTGGATGTGATGGACTGTTAAAAGCTGGCGGTGTGAAATCAGCCATTCTCCACCTTTTCAACCGCTCCATAATATTCATTCTCTTCCTTGTTCCTTTGCTTTCTCCCTGCCTGATGTCCACCTTGGTCACCCTCTACCTTGCCCTCTCTCTTATTCCTCTTTCACTCTCTCACCAGTATGGTACGCTGCAGGCTGGACGGTACTCTCCGGAACATCAGTCGTCCTGCCAGGTTGGCAATTGTGGGGAAGACAAGGGCACCGCACAGGGTGCGTGATACTGAGAGGTGGTCACTGCCGTAACCCCCGTCCACCGGCACACGTGGCACAGGCCGGCCAATTCCTGCAGAGTACGAGAAAGGATGAGACCCCTGTGATGGACCTCATACACATCTTGTGTGTTCCACTGTCTCTCTCACCGAACACTAAGGTTAATTACGTTTCTGAATTTTTGAAAAACAAAAGAATTTAATTCCTTTAAATACCACTTAACTTTCAGAATTCAAGCCCGACAACCCACCCACCTGTCCTTTTATGGCTCTGCGGGGCACACCTGTCCTTTTATAGCTCTGCTCTGTGGGGCCCACCTGTCCTTTTATAGCTCTGCTCTGTGGGGCCCACTTGTCCTTTTATAGCTCTGCCCTGTAGTTCCCACCTGTCACTTTATAGCTCTGCTCTGTGGGGCCCACCTGTCCTTTTATAGCTCTGCGGGCTCCACCTGTCCTTTTATAGCTCTGCTCTGTGGGGCCCACCTGTCCTTTTATAGCTCTGCTCTGTGGGGCCCACCCGTCCTTTTATAGCTCTGCGGGGTCCACCTGTCCTTTCATAGCTCTGCTCTGTGGGGCCCACCCGTCCTTTTATAGCTCTGCTCTGTGGGGCCCACCTGTCTTGTCATAGCTCTGCTCTGTGGGGCCCACCCGTCCTTTTATAGCTCTGCTCTGTGGGGCCCACCTGTCTTGTCATAGCTCTGCTCTGTGGGGCCCACCTGTCTTGTCATAGCTCTGCTCTGTGGGGCCCACCTGTCTTGTCATAGCTCTGCTCTGTCGGGCCCACCTGGCAGGATGCCGCTGAGCAGCTGCAGTTTGGTGGAGTGTTTCTGCCAGAGTCGGACGACGTAGTCCTCCCAGCGAATCATCTTCCCCAGGACCAGCATAACCGGAATGGTGGGCAGGCCCATTAGCAGGAAGAGGGGGTCCGCCCTCTCCATCACATCCAGGCCCTTTTTATGGCCGACCACCTAGGAGATAGAGAAAAATGGGGAGAGGAGAGAGGATAGGATGGTGAGAGGAGAGAGAATAGGATGGGGAGTAAGAAAGGACAGCAGAGAAGGTTCCTTGAGAGTAGACACCTAATCGTCCAGATCCATATCAGCATGAAAGCATCCATTCACTGCCCCACCACATGCATTCAGACGTCATGTTCTCTATGACAGGCAGCCAGCCCCGCCCCACCACCCACCACCCCCTACCCCACACACACCTGCATGACTGTGACCGCTCCATAAGTGACAGCTGACCAGTAGACTGTGCCCACCACCACTCCAGCTGCTGCAAATGGGCTGACCCTGGAGAGGGTACGGTCTACCTGCTGGAGAAAGTACACCAGGGGCCCTGGGAAAGAGGGAGGGATGGTGAAGATACAGAGATTACGAGGATGGTGGATGGGAGATGGAGAGACAGCGAGGGAGGCAGAGAAGCGTTGTAGGAATAAGCGTAAGAGGGGTGAGCAGAGCTGGGTATCAATACTCTATTTTCAAGGTATCAATCAAATCCAAATGATCGAAAGTGGCATCATAACAATGTGGTCAAATGATTCCACCAATGGATTCCTACCTTCCCATATGTGAGTTTTTTTTTTTCCCCATAGCCACACACCACACAACGTTTTATGTGAATGGCCTCTACATGGACATTTCTGGAGTGAAGGTCTCTTATATATCATTGTCTCACTACAGTTGGCGGTGTTCATGTCATCTTGTTTTATACCCAAAAACCTAGCTCCACTCTACACCCGTGTACGTGGGTGTGTGCGCTTGTGTGTGCGCATCTGTGTGTGTGAGTGTGCATGAGTGTGTGCGCGCGCTTCTGTGTGCACACGTGCGTGCGTGAGTGGTAGTGTGTGCGTGTATGTGAAGTTGTTTGTATGTGTGAGTGTGGTTGTGTGTGCATGTGTGTGATTTTGTGTGTGTGTGTGTGTGTGTACATAGGTGTGTGTGTGCAAGCGTGTGGTTTTGTGTGTGTGTGCGTGGTTTTGTGTGCATGCGTGCATTTGTCCTCATCACTTCAGCAGTGCTGAACTATTTTCCCAGGTATCCACGTATCAGGAGTGGTTGTGTGTGTGCTTGATTGTGAGTGTGTGCGCGTGCGTGGCTTTGTGCGTGCGTGGTTGAGTGTTCGTGCGTGTGTGCACGTGGCTGTGCGCGCGCATGGTTGTGTGTTTGTGTGTGTGCGTGGCTGTGCGCGCGCACGTTCGTGGTTGTGCGTGTGTGCGCGTTCGTGGTTGTGTATGTGTGTGTGTTTGCTTGGTTGTGTGTGTGTGTGTGTGTGTGCGTGCTTGTGTGTGTGCGTGCATGTGTTTGTCCCATAGACTGTATAAAAATATGGACAAAGCTACTGTGACATCACCCATTGACTCTCCGTGGGTCTCGAAAACATGTTTTGAAGCTCAATGGCGGGCGCCGCCATGTTGTCGATTTGGAGCCAAAACCAGAGTTCATGGTCCGAACCATAGACGGCATGAACACAGTGTGATTGACAGTCCGGGGCGGAAAAGCCATTGACCTTCAGGCTTACTTCACTTACCCATCATCTAAATTGATTTCTGAACGAACTCGAGGTAAGCTGGCTGTCTGCCGTTATGTTTTATAATTTATTATCAAATGTTTACAGAGCTGAATTTCCATCCGTGACTGTACTGTTATTTCACTGCTTTATAAGTATGAAATTAATAATGTAATTGTGTTCAGTTATCTTCAATTTATGTTTCTCAGTTAAACATCAGCGAATATGCTAGCTAGCATATCAGGCCAGAGCTAGTTAGGCTAGCCATGGTTAGCTCACGCATTAGCAATAAATGTCCCTCAGAACTGCTGTTAACCTAGCAAGTTTTCACCAAAGGTTATCGCCACAATCCATTAGTAATGAGCCAATAACTGTTACACCACCACTGTATGTGGTGTTCACTCACTGGGTGACGCTAGCTAACCTTTCGCAAGTCACATTAAACAAGTAGAAATTAACACCATCAACAGGGATGAAAAAATCTACCAAATATTTTAATAATGGATTTGCAGGCGTGAATTTCAAATTATTTGTATTTTCTTGTAGACCATTAAAAGCAATGGAGAAGAGCCAACGTCCTAATTGTCACATTGTCTGTACCCATCGTTTACAGCAAAGTGCTCGTTATTTTTTTAAGGTGAAAGAAAACCATTGGGTGCCCTAGTGACGGATGCGGAGCTGAAAAATGAGCAGGCAGAAAATCCCCTAAAATGATTAACGTTATTATTAGCGTCAACTTGTTTTTAATTATTGGGCTTGATTAGAAATGACAAATTACTAAATATGATAGAGACAGTTCTCAATTAGTTTAGACGAGAAAAACATTCTATTTGCGTCGCAAAATTGTACACATTTAAATTGACATTAGCATATTAAAAACTGGATAAACGTTTTCAAGTTCATGGCAAAGATCAGGATATACACAGATTTTGTCATTTGCACGAGCACAGGTTAGATGGCATTTTTGAGTATATAATTCATTTTGAATTTGATTTATTTGATTTGTCATAGCATGGCATGATGAAGGAAACTGTATTTATCTACAATTGAATTATTTAGGTCATGGGCAGACTTGTTAATCAAGGAAAATGATTGAAAGTCAAGACTGCAGCTGCAGCTTAAAAAAATGAAAGAAGTGAAAAATATTGTTCCTTTTACACAAAGCAACATGAAGTACACGCTACTACAAAACCTTTTTCATATATGCTAAAAAGAGAGTCATGGGTCCTTCATAGCTGACAGGTGAAAGAATGGACTCTGTACAACAGGTTACAATACAGCCTGAAATCGTTTGGTTCAGACCTGGCTCACACTTATCTGACAAACCGAGGAATACAAATTGAAATTAGTCATTTGAATAATGACCAACATTTAAAGCCGTGTGCACTCCCATTAATTGCTAGACGTAAATAATTCCCTCACGACTAAATTAGTAGCATTCAAAGATCATCGTAGAAGTGCCTTAAAACAGTGATTAAGGTAAAGACTCGCACACTCCCTCAAACGATACTCCAAAAATATAACGGCAAGATATTTATTTAGCCATGAGCTTGGTTAACGTTTCTACCACATCAGTATACTATTATATACATTTGTATAACACTGCTATTATATTTTCCGGAGCATCAAGCGAGTGTGTGAGTCTTTTCTTTACCTATTTGACACGTTTCTGTGACCCAGCACTTTGGGGGAGTTTATTGTGTGTTTGTTTTTTCCCCACACTGCGATAAAAATCGTTCCATGTTTAAAGTAATTGTTTGCATTATAGCTCAATATAGCACAATATGAACATGGGAAGTTTATCATTCATAGCATGCCTAGTTGTTTCTGGCATAATGTGCTGTAGAGGGTAAACGATCCCTCTAAAACGAAAATCACGTAATAAGAAAAACAGCACTTGTTAAAATGATCGGACTGCCAATTGTGGTTGGAACCAAAGCCAACATTCGCAGGGACTAAGTCTGAGAACCACTGGCTTAAATGCTCTTGTTGGTCTCTTAAATGCTAAAAACATGTTCCTTTCTAAATTCCAGTCTTACAATGATTGTTAATTTAGTTTTAATTTTGTGCGTGTGATTTCACTGTGTGTTGTATGTTATCCAGCAAATTAAATCATAAACCTTAAGACTCTTAATTCGCTTTGTGAAACTGAAAATTCTGAGGTCCTTCCCAAAATCGGGATTATAGTAGCTTTGTCACACCCGTGAAGCATTGGCCCAGGTAGACATTTACGGAATGTACACGACTGACAAGCTCTCAAACACGTTTGATAGATTGAATATTTGCCGGATAGGGTTAGTTAGCTAGCTTTCTAGTCGAATGGCTTGGTAGTCGAAGTTGGGAACAGTTTTAGCATACTGGACTACCCATAGCAAACAAGCGTTAGCTGATCAGGCTTTCTGCCAACTAATTATTTGGTTAAGTAGGCTAAAGGAAATAGTAAAAATGACTTGGCTACCGAAAAAACATCAGAGGAGGATTATTTTATGGTTGATCAGCGCAGCTGTAAATAGCACATGCCATAATAAAATCACTATACGAAATGGGATGTCTGCATTTTCTGGCTTTGCACAGATGAGATAACAGGTGGACGATGAGTCGGAGCCGCAATGTCAAGGCCAAAAGGCGCCGTCACAACAAACTTCATCCCCCCTATTCACTTCCGGGGTTACATTGTGCCGTTTGGTCAGATCTCTGTCCGAAGATTCAAATTCAAATAAGCTTTATTTGCATGATGTATATTTAGACATATTGCAAAAACATGAGTACAACAAACAATAAAAATAAGAACCGAATACAGATGTGTGTGTGGTATTTCTGTATCTTAGCTTGTGTAATGGCGTGTGTAAATTAAGTGAAACAGTGAGTACAATAATATAAAAAAAATCTCTCTCACTAGCAAGATTCATAGATCGCTAGCTAGCTAGCGAGAGAAATAAATAGATAGCCAGTGAGACAGATCACTAGCTAGCTAGCTGGAAGAGTTTCTTTTATACTTTTACAAAAGCTTCTCTTCCTAGCTAGCCAGCTAGCTAGCGATCGCTCACGGTCGTTAGAAACCAACAGAGAACGCTTGAAAACCATGCATGCAAGGTAGTCAAGTTGACACGAACTTACGCATTACGGGAACGTAACCCGGAAACGTAACCCCGGAAGTGAATAGGGGGATGAAATTTGTAGGGGGGATGAAATTTGTCATGACAGCGCCACCTCCCAGCCCAGTGACCATAGACTGTAGCCCATACTGTAGCTCAGTCCACCGCAGTAATCAGGAAGTGTACCTCATTGGTCCACATAAAATATTATAACAGTGCCCAAATGACACAATAAATCATGAAATCGGCCCATGGACAGTCATAAGATGAATAAAATACACATTGTGACTATTTGTTCTTGTGAGAAAAAATGATTGACTTTGTATTTTGTATTTTAGTCCCAGGAACTACTTTTCAAGGAACTAAAAAGTTCCTTCAGCCCATGGTTGTCTGCGTTTCCACCGCGGTCTAAAGTCCCGCGAAGATTAGGCAAATTAGCCCACTGACGTATGAAAAAGCGACGTTGTCGTCGGTCCATCTCTCCTATGATTTCTTCTGTAACCCCATACTACCACCGAAGTAGCCTACATTATTTTCTAATAACCAGGACAGCCCGGAGGGATTTATTCCACTTATATACAACGGGTTACCAACAATGACTACATATGGTTACTTTTGTATTTATTGATTTTTATCGATTTAATCACCTGAAATTGAAATATTCTTCAGGGGCCGTTTGGGCATATTTTACTGTTGTCATGCAAAACTGTCGTTGGTAGTTGAACTTGGACCGTTGTTATGCAACAAATAGGATATAACAGGCCAATAGTCAGATTGTAACTGTTTTATATATCCTCCCAAACACATTCATTATGTTTTTATGCGAACATTCGCTTTCATGTCTTGACATCCGAAACGACCGAATGCATTCACATTTATATGTATAACTGGCAACAACAGCAGAAAACATGCACACGTTGTAAACATTTTGCTGTTGAATTGATTACTTTCTCATCGTCAATTCCATATAGGCTAATCGCAAAATGACAAGAATAGAACGAAAACTCTGACTTGCGTGAAAACAGCCACCAGTGCTACAGCCACCGTTTGCTTTCTTCCAAAGTTACTGCTAGCCGAGCAGCGAAGTGTGCCCTCCAGATGCGAGCCATGCACCATAAATTAGTCCATAGTCTTCCTGGTCTTTTTGCGGAATTGAAGAATGGCAGAGTAAAATTACGGCAGTCTGAAAAAGCTAAAGGGACGATTACTAGAATTAACTTGTTATTTTACCCTGACAAAAAGTGCGGAAGGTGATTTCCAGTTTGCTTTTACTGTATCACCAATGCAAATTACGCAGAACTACCGCATACCACACATAACTGTATCAAACGTTTTGAGTCAACAACGGGCTAACAAAGAAAATCCAGAAGAAAATATTGAGCAACCGAATTAAACCGTTTGAATGTTTTGGTATGTAATATGCTGTCCCAGCACGAATGCTTAGCATTTTATAAAACGAATACTAAAGCAAGAAAAGAACAGAAGAGCACACGTTATAATTCCAAGACGTTGGCAGGCTATAACCAAAAGTAGGCTACTGCGCGACATAACTTGAAATAAAACTTGTATGTTATGAAAATAAATCGGTTTGCGGCTGCAGATTTTTATGGCGGTTGAAATAAAACACTGCAAGTAGTCGACCAATCAGAAATTATCAGCGCTTGCGCTCCACCCCAAAGGTTCCGGTACTTTTGGAAAGTACTACCCCCCGAGCAGGGAGGGTAAAATAAAGTCCCCGGAACTTAATTTAGACCCTAGTTCCTGCGGTCGAAACGCATGGAGTTCCTGAAAAGGTTCCTAGTTCCAAGGTAAAGTTCCTGTGGTGGAAACGCAGCTTTACAGGGAAACCGGATATGGAAACACCTATACCGACATTGCCAACTGCAGTGGTGCTAGTGAGCAATGTCTGTCAACAAGACCAGGAAGTGAGCTTCAAAAACAAAGTCTGGTTTTGGCCGCTTGGTTTATCCTCATGACAGCAGTGTTGTAACTAGTTGCCCAGGTATCCACGTATCAGTGGAGTGGTTGGTTTAAATAGATATTGTTAGTAATGCCAGAGATACGTTGATTAAATGAGAGCAGGAGCAGACACAGCAGATGATGGTATAATGCCATTGCATATCACTAGCTTATCCATCACTTTACCACATCTGCAGCCCAGGTCCCACCTCAGAGACCCCAGAGAGTGCAGAGATAACAGAGTGGTCAGGAGATATTGTTTACTTGAATAATGGTTGGTTAAGTACGTGAAAGAGATACTCTTAAATAAAATTAAATTAATAACAATTTTTTCAAACATTTTAAAAACTCATAGTGCTTTCAATTATTTAACAGTAAGCAGCAGCTTTAATGTTCATTCATAACTTTTCAAAACCATTTAAAGAATGTTTTCTTTTCTTCCAAAATTCTAAATTAGTGTTCTAGAACTCCACTGCCTTAAATTACCTGTAGTGATTAGCCGCGTTTCCACCGCAGGAACTTTACGCCGGAACTAGGAACCTTTTGAGGAACTCAGTGCGTTTCCACCGCAGGAACTAAATTTAGTTCCTGGGGCTTTATTTTACCCCCCAAAAAGTTCCTGCTCGGGGGGTAGTACTTTCCGAAAGTACAGGAACCTTTTGGGTGGAGCTTGCAGCGCTGAACATTTCTGATTGGTCGAGTACTCGCAGCATTTTTTTGTATTTATTTTCAACCGCCATGTTTGAAAATATGCAGCCGCAAACCAATTTATTTTCATAATAACTTCAAATCAAACTTGTATGTTATGCGGCGCAGTAGCCTAGTTTTGGTTATAGCCTGCCAACGTCTTGGAATTATAACGTGCTCTTCTGTTCTTTTCTTGCTTTAGTATTCGTTTTATAAAATGCTAAGCATTCGTGCTGGGACAGCATATTACGTAGGCTACCAAAACATTCAAACGGATTAATTCGGTTGCTGAATATTTTCTTCTGGATTTTCTTTGTTAGCCCGTTGTAATCGACTCAAAACGTTTGATACAGTTATGTGAGGTATGCGGTAGTTCTGCGTAATTAACATTGGTGATACAGTAAAAGCAAACTGGAAATCACCTTCCGCACTTTTTGTCAGGGTAAAATAACAGGTTAATTCTACTAATCGTCCCTTTAGCTTTTTCAGACTGCCGTAATTTTACTCCATTTTACTGCCATTCTTCAATTCCACAAAAAGACCAGGAAGACTATGGACTAATTTATGGTGCATGGTTCGCATCTGGAGGGCACACTTCGCTGCTCGGCTAGCAGTAACTTCGAAGGAAAGCAAACAGTGGCTGTACCACTACTCATCTAAATTTTCACGCAAGTCCGAGTTTTCGTTCTATTCTTGTCATTTTGCGATTAGCCTATATGGAATTGACGATGAGAAAGTAATCAAACAGCAAATTGTTTACAACGGGTGCATGTTTCTGCTGTTGTTGCCAGTTATATTGGAAATGTGAATGCATTCTGTCGCTTCGGATGTCAAGACATGAAAGCGAATGTTCGCATAAAAACATAATGAATGTGTTTGAGAGGATATATAAAACAGTTACAATCTATTACTATTGGCCTGTTATATACTATTTGTTGCATAACAACGGTCCAAGTTCAACTACCAACAACATTTTTGCTTGACAACGGTAAAATATGCCCAAACGGCTGCAGAAGAATATTTCAATTCCAGGTGGTTAAATCGATAAAAATCAATAAATACGAAAGTAACCATATACAGTCATTGTTGGTAGCCTGTTGTATATAAGTGCAATAAACCCCTCCGGGCTGTCCCGGTTATTAGAAAATAATGTAGGCTACTTCGGTGGTAGTATGGGGTTACAGAAGAAATCATAGGACGGATGGACCGACGACAACGTCGCTTTTTCATACGTCAGTGGGCTAATTTGCCTAATCTTCGCGGGACTTTAGACCGCGGTGGAAACGCAGACAACCATGGGCTGAAGGAACCTTTTAGTTTCTTGAAAAGTAGTTCCTGGGACTAAAAGTTCCAGGTAATTTTGGTGGAAACGCAGCTATTGTTACACAAGCAGAATAATGTGATTAGAATGTTCTTAACTGATCGTATTTATGAAGCATCGAGTATCGTGGAATTTCACAAGTATTGGTACCAAAACTGTGAGCTTGTGTGCCACAGAAGGGCAGTTATTGTGCCACCATGTTGTACAAATTGGAGCCAGAGACTTCAAAGTAGTCAGGCTTTAAAAGTCAAGATAATGTTCAACTTAAAATGGAGACACCTGCACCCACTCCCATGCCCACACCCGTGCCCACTCCCATTCCCACTCACTCCCGTGCCCACACCCAAGCCTGCGCCCACACCCATGCTCACATCCGTGGCCACACCCACTCCCATGCCCACACCCATGCCCCCTCCCACACCCACTCCCATACCCACACTCATGGCCACACCCATGCCTACATTCACTCCCATGCCCACACCCATGCCCCCTCCCACACCCATTCCCATACCCACACCCGTGCCCACACCCACTCCCATGCCCACAGTCACTCCAATGCCCACAACCATGCCCTCTCCCACACCCATACCTGTGCCCACACCCAGTCCCTCCCATGCCCACACCCATGCCCCCTCTCACTCCCATACCCATGCCCACACCCGCGCACACACCCACTCCCATGCCCACACCTGCGCATACACCCACTCCCATACCCACACTCACTCTCATGCCCCCTCCCACACCCCCACCTGTGCCCACACTCACTCCCATACCCGTGCCCACACCCCCTCCCACACCAGCGCACACACCCACTCCCATACCCACTCCCATGCCCACACCCCCTCCCATACCCGTGCCCACATCCACGCCCATACTGTACCCATTTTGGGAAAGACGATTCGGTACTCTGTCCCGCACTGGGGGCAGCTGACCGCCCCGGCGCTGTTCCCCTTCTGCTTCTCATCCAGCCAGCGCTGCAGGCAGGACTGATGGATCCACTTAGTGCAGCCCTTACACCTGCACGGGCTCACCCACTCTGCCACCCGGTCCTCCCGCTCACTCGCAAAGCACACCCAGCAGTGCCTGCAACACACACACATGCTCATACAGACACGCATGGTCATACAAACACACACGCAGTATTAGGACTGGGCGATATACCACAAAGATAATTACAAATGCAATAACGGTCTTTGCCACCATATGGTGTATTGCCTTTCATTTCCTTTTTTTCAAAATTGCAATGCAAATGCAAAATTAACTACAGTAGAATTCACTTAATTGCATAAAAGAATGTAAAGGACAAGCAAGTGCCGACGACCACGTGCCAATCATGCCGCTGTTGACATTCAACAGAAACCACCTACCTTCATAAATCTGTGTCTATAGGGCAATGGTTTACTTATGCCACATCTTTAAAAGGCAACTTTTAACATATATTTATAGACCACTATGCAATGTTATAGGACATAATTCCATGAAAATATCTGAAATATGAGCTGAAGGTTTGAGAAACTCAGAGAAACATCAATATAATGTCCATTTTTTACTTGGCAATTCGCCAGAGGAATTATCATTATTGTCTGTTTCACTGTTGGAAACATGCTGACAGCACTGTGCACAAAAGATTTTACTATCTCCGCTTTATCTCCGAGGGGCGACATCAACTGAGGAGGTAGAGTTGCCTGGAAGGTCGTCGGTTCAATCCCCAGCCCAGGGTTCATACACTTTTTCACCAATGATTTTCAATGACTTTTCCATGACTTTTCCACAACCTTTAACTGAATTTCCATGACCAAAACAAAGACTTTATCTCAGCGGGACGATTTAAAATTATTTCTTGTAACACTAAGTAAAATTACGTCTGCATCTGAAACATATGGTGCCTCTCTAAAACAAACAAACACCAGACAGACACACTTAGATACATTCTTTCATATTTTAATTCGAATAGTTTAACATTTTGTCAATGTCTCAAACAGGGCTCGAAATTGCGACCATTTTGGTCGCATATGCTCCCAAAATTTAATCTGTGCGACTTCGAAATATAATTGGGAGCATTTGTGCGAGTGCAAATAATTGTTCTGATGCAACCTTTTCTTTTTTCAGTCGAACGTCTCTTCCTCTGTACATTCGCTAGTTAGTACACTCAGTATGTGCCTTATGAGCTGACGGTGACCCTTCTAACCAATCGTGAGCTTGACATTCTTACCTTTAATGCTGATTTTAAATTGGTTAATATTAGCCTTCAATCACTCCCTTTTGCAGCACTCCACTGTCACGCGACACAGAGAGCTAATGCGTTTACTTATGTTACCTGAAGACAAAAGTTTATGTTCAATTTATTAGCTTGAAGTTGAAGCGAACGATTACGGCATTTTTTTTGAAACATTAACGTAGTGTTTTGTGTAGCGACCCGGTTGAAACAGCTAATTTCTCCGATGCAGTTTACTGGCGGTTGATTTAATTAGCGGTATTAATGTGACGAGAAACGCTTTGTCGTTTGAATGCATAACACGCAATTCCTTGAAGAGTCGACACATTTTAGGTGACAGTTTAACTGTTACTTGTAAACCGTACTGTTATATTGTCGTTTTTTATCAATAAAAAATCTATTGCATATATTGTTGGTGCTCCTTACATTTTGGTGGGTGCTCCTAACTTTCTGAAATTGGGAGCACCAGTGCTACCAAGTAAAAAAGTTAATTTCGAGCCCTGATATATTATTGAAGCTGCACTTCCCTGGCATATTGTTGGCACAGTAGGGCCTACGTTTACTAACTGCTACATTAGCAGAAGCGTGCCTGTTGGGCGTGCCTTTAAACACTGAGCCAGACTTCTCACACCACCAAAATACCGCGAAGGTTACGTGCCAATTTACGTTTTATTACTATACATACCATTTTTATGATTGGATTAATTAGCAATTGTATTTGATGCAACTTTAGCTATATTTCCATTACTTTTCAAAAAATATAATTTTCCATAACTTTTCCAGGGCCTGGAAATTGCATTTTAAATTTCAATGACTTCTCCAGGTTTTTCATGACCGTACGAACCCTGCCAGCCGATCTTCTGAGTGTGTCAAAGGGTCCCTGAGCAAGACACCACCCATTGCTCCCAACGAGCTGGTTTGCGCCTTGCATGTCAACCTTGATAGCCATTAGTGTGTGTGTGTGTGTGTGTGTGTGTGAATGGGTGAATGAGAGGCACTCATTGTAAAGCCCATTATACAGTTGTTGCTGCAAAATCTGCTGTATAAATGCAGTTCAAAAATGCAGTTACAAGATTGTCTGACTTTCCAAGCATTCCCTCACTATAGCCAAAGGGACCTGCCATGCAAAAGCAATGGCTCAACGTGGAGAGCATAACTTCTTCCCAGTGGCAAGCTATTATAGTGATGACAGAGGCATTCTAGCCAATGAAATTATATTTCTAGCAGTGCATTTTTTAAAGTTTTTAAGTTTTTAAGCTCGCATAAAAAGACAGGCATCGTTTCTCCTGCATAAACAAACCATAACTTTTTAGTATGCACACTGAGAACATTACACACAGGTTAAATGTTCTTGATACTTTATACCTAAAAAGATTGTTGTTATACAACAAAAAAATTATTTTGCAATGCTAATCAGAAGACTTGGCATTTGGAGGCCTTGGAAGACATGCCTCGGAAGACATGCCTCGAGCAGGGTGTAAAATTAACACCTGCCTCCCACAAAAATGCGGGTGATTTTGCGGAGTGGCTGGTAAATTTGTGAGGCTCACACGCCACAGTGGCGGATGCCCAAACTTTGTCTGTACTGTGTTATTTACATGGCAGTAACCTGGCAACCCATCTCGCGTCACGGCCAAGAGACTCGTCAAACTCGGCTCCTCATTGGCCGGTTCCGCCCGCTCTTTCGCCTGACCAGGAAGTAGCCATCCGCCATGAGCCTCCACCCCTCCTCTTTGGCACGTTTTCCATGGGGATATCTAGACACCGACAGTGACTGTAAAGTGGAGGAATGTGGCAGTATATAGCAGGTGTGAAGAGGCCAGCAGACACTGATAATGAAAACAGTACAGGTGGGGTGTCGCTGCCAGATAAGGAGACGACATTGGGTCCTAAAAAAAGACGTTATTTCAATGAGAAGTGGTAAATCATAATGTCTCCTATCTAGAATATTAATGATGTTCATACGAATTAATATCATAAAACCAGGACAGGGCAGTAGCGCTTCAGATAAGTAGCCAGTAGTCTGAGTGGACCATGAATGGGTCGTTTTCAACTGAAGTCCTAAAGTAAATCACTGATATATTGCAGCTAAGGACCACACACGTAAGGAATAAGGCGTCTGTGTTGATTATTCTGCTACTATTATTTCTGCTACTTAGATATTATTAATACTCCGTCGTAACACACAGAGACAGACCTGCTAAATGTCAGGCGCACCGGTGCCACCAATGAAAATGTTTAGTCGCACTTGACAGATTTAAAATGGTTGCACTCTGGAGCCTTGTAGTATTTTACACTTCTAAGGACTGATAATATAATTTGGTTACCAAGTGCCCTTTTTTTTCTTTAAAAAAAAACCTGCTTAGACATAGCTCAGAACAATGAGGAATACTCATTTTTAGTGGTATTGTCATCAAATCTGAACCAGGATTTGTTCATCATTATGGCTGTGACTGTGACAATGTTTCTCAAAGCTGACCGGGCACAGCCACAAGCATCTGTATCCACTCAAAAAAAATTTTAGGCGAAAGAATAAAAAGAAAACTTCCACTATGGTTGAGCTTCTGTTGCATTGTTTCAGTAATATTTAAACCATTTCTGACAAACTCACAAGGGTTACCCTTCAGATGAGATCAGGATTGTGCCTATGGTCAAAGATGAGATCAGGATTGTGCCTATGGTCAAAAAGGTTCAATAACAGTAACCATTTTATAGTGGGTCATGTCTTTACATCCTTACTTCTCAGGAGGCTCCTCCACACAAGCCATGGCGTGTCAGGTTGGGTCACCTTGATCCCTTCTCACCATGGGTCAATCTGCACAACGGCTGGACAATGGCTCTGTGCAATGCAGACACGAACACATACCTCATCTATGATCGACATGCTTGTGCATAAGATTCCTGCTTTGGTGTCTAAAAACATTCAACATTACCATGAGAGCTTATTCAGCGTTAAGACTGTACTACTACAAGCTAAATGAAATGTGTTCAAAAAGCTACTTTTTCTAAATAGGTTATAATTCAATTAATTCGCTAAATACACACCCGAATACTTTTTTAATAAACGAGCGTGCGTGTTTTAAACCCTACAATCTCTAATGGATACTCTCCTTTTTTAGCACCCGGCTACAAAGCTAGATATGATAGACAGTTAGACTATCGAGAACACATGAGTATGACGCTGATATCATGTAATTAGCTGGCTAGCTAAACAACATTTTAAAACGGTAGCAGCAACTGCCAGCTACACCGAAATTCCAATATGATATCAAAATATTGAAACCAAAACTCGCCGTTTAAACACTTGGATATGTGTAAGGTCGATTAAATCCTACCTAATTAACGTTAGCTACACTAGGTGATACTGGAAAGCTAGACTAACAGACTAATCTAGCCCAGCTAACTACAGATAGCTGCTAGCCGCAGCATTCGTGCAGACTTGACTTCCACAGTGTGGATAATACTAGCCCAGTTAGCGTTTATCACGCACGGCGTTCCTGAAAATATTAGTTCGTTGTTTACTTTAGGGTCTGGGAATAACTACCGTCATAACAAACTATACAGCTAAATATATTCAGTTAGACCACTGTACAGTTAGCTCGTTAAATTAAATAGCTAATGTTAGCCAGCTTAGTTCTAGGTAATTTTCGTAGCTAAAACTTGAAAACTATCACATTACATTAGCTAGCTACCTAGTCTAGGAAGTTAAGTTTCGTTTTCAGTTTAACTTTCACATAAGTTAACACTATTGGTTTTTCAGTAACTCGCCAAGTTAACTTGACAAGTTAAGCTCGCTATACAATGGTACAAATAAAATGACGATCAAATCTTCACATGGTAGATATTAACAAACTCGCCTGCAAATAAACAGCTCCGTACTTCGGCTCGGCCTGTTCGATATTTACTTGCTTGCTCGTTAAATATTATAGCTCGCTATTAAACGCCTGCTGGTCGCTGCTGATTCTTCTTCTTTTTTATTTTATAGTTTATTTGCTGATCGTAAACCAACGTTAAGGTGCATACCGCCATCTACTGTTCCGGAGTGCTTCGTATTATCCCATTTCACTTGAACGGCACTGGTCTATAACTTAAATTCTATTAATCATAAAATACAACGTTTTACGTTATATGTTTGCTTCTACTGAAAGCCTCAAAACACATGTAATTAAATTGATCAGTCCTGGCGCAAACAACAGCCTGCTCTCCATGAAGGGGTATCAGCACAGAGCTTGATAACTGCTACAGCTCTGTTTACTATGTCCCCTTACAAAACAAATCCTGCAGGAATTTGAGATTTTCTGAAGATTTCCTGTAGGAATCCTGTAGAAATCCATCAAATCCTGCAGGATTTTAATATTCCTGCAGGAATGAAAGAGGTCCTGCAGAAATCCTTCAAATTCTGCATATTGAAGAATATTCCTGCAGGAATCCTGCAGAATGAAATCCTGCAGGATTGTAATATTTCTGCAGGAATGTAACCGGACCTGCAGAAATCCGTAAAATCCTGCATACTTTAGAATATTCCTGCAGGGTGAACCAATGCCTGCAGGATTAGGTGACCATTGTGCATTATGTGTGCTGTAGTGCATCATGGTCGTACAGTTTTTTGTGTTTGTTTGTTTTTAAGTCATTTTAGTACACACTGCTTGATAGCATGAATTACACACAGTAGCATGGGTTTTGACATTCACTGACAGAATGAAGAATATTTTTTTCAGCACACCAAGCTTTATATTGAAAAGCTATATAAATAAATAAAAGAATAAGACAAAATACATTTTCACAATTGACTGATCAATATAGAACTACACATTCAGTTGAAAGTATAAACATTTATTTTGAATTTGTCTGATTACAGTGATATTAACTGCTAAGACACATAAAAATAGCTAATTAGAATAAATAAAATAACAGAGGATGAAGTGCATTTCAGATATTGTATCCTGAATATACATTTTATGTACAGAATATAGAGACGGTATTCATGAAAATAGGACCCTAGGTGATTGCTTGGTGAAAATAGTGGTTGCAACCATGACATTTATACATGGGGTCTTTGGCCTACTTCCCATTTGTTTGGCAGTAAACAGACATAGTCCCCTTGTAAATCAGGGATGTCTTTGAGATAGACACAGGTAGAATAGATGTTTGTACAGTTTATTAGTTGAACGTCATTTGAAATCCCTAACACTTTGAGAATCCCGGAGGCACTGCAATCCGTTTCTCTGTCTCTTACCGCCCATCTGGCTGTCAGTACTGGGTCTATAAAAGCATAGCCCACTTCACTACCAATATTAACAAAAGACCTGACTATCCCAACAGACCTATCATGGGTAACCACAACATGGTTTATTCGCTTAGATAAGGTGATTCTGCTTTTTGAGTGAATGCGATTCCCATTAAAGATTGCTCAGTGGTGAAAGTTAAATGTTTCTTGATAAATAATGCCAGACTCCACAAGGAGGAAAGCCTCTCTTGGTGTTGGCTTCCGTACAACTGGACGACCTTGAAGAACTACACATCATTTTTTTTCACATTTGTTGGTGAGTCTGTAGCCCCTTAGCATGTCCTCTACAAATGTTTTACTTGCTTGGTTTGAGTCTGTGCTGTATGAAATAGATAGTAATCTTGGAATGTGTTGGTAGATTGTAAACATTTCCACTATTTGTCCTGGTACACCCTGTGTGCCATGGAAGAGTTTTTGAAGTCTCCCATTTCTACTCTCAAACATGAATGCACTTTGAGCCCACAAAGGTCCCTGATAAAGGATAAATGAACTGATAAAGGAGCATTCAATATTATGTGGACATTATGGCTGATGTGACATTTCCCATACAGCTGTTCAAACCTCAACACAAATTCACGATAAAATAGCTCAGACAAGGCAATATCATCAGAGGTAACAGAATCTTTCAGCAGACAGTAGGTACCCTGTACAAGCAGTAAGAAATGTTCCAGGTATGGTCTAGGTAGATTACCATTCAGACAAGGAAGACTGTAGAATAACAGGAAGTGTCGAAACTCTGAGGCTTTCCAATATTTGAGTAAACTGATTGACCGTGGAGGTCTTGTCACATTCACTGGGGGTTTCATTGCAAGCAATTTTTTGTTTATGCAATCTATAGGCCTATCTCTTCCAATGTACCAGGGCTCAAGGTGGTATTTGGACTCAAACCACAATGTTGTCATTTGCCGACATACACCAAGTAAAATGCCATGCATGTAATCATAGGCAAATCCAGCAATCATATTAAAAAATGTGAGTAACATTAAGGGAGATGGGCCCTTCACACCATGTATAATGTTTCTGGATTGTACTGCCTCTTCAACCTCTATGCAGCGTTTTCTGTCTGTGCGTTGCTCTGGCTCATTCTGAAGCGGATACACTCTTGTGAACCCATTGCCTTTTTCCACTACTTCACCCTATCCCTGTTCAGCCCTGTAGTGGACCAGTGGCTAATGATAAACATTTTTGATTAACTCTGATGTGCAATAGAATATCATTTCTTTTTGCAAAGCGTTTTATTACGAGAGTGAGAAATGCGAAGTGACCCTGTAAGAAACGGTTGTGGATTATGGCTATCATTGTGTGAATTTGTACAGTCTGATGAGCGAGTACGTTTAGCAGTTTCGGTTTGCTATATATGTAAAACAGTGGCTATGACAAATCATGCGGTGGCGTAATTGTGAACGCATCAGAAAAGGTGAAATATGGCCAGTGTAGCTATGTAGGCTACTCACGGATTTGACGGGCATCCAACGAGCCTTGATTGACAAAAGAATCAGCAAGCCCGTAGAATTAGAGCTGCCTAGGTCGCAACTTGTGTACCCTTCTGTCCTGCTCCGTTGTCTGTTATTTCGTGAAGATGCACTTTTAGTGTTTGTAAGGTTTATAAGGCATTTTGATAGGCTTATCTGCAGGTAGGAATCCTCTTTGCTGTTTTGTTAAGCTAGAACCGGAAAAGTTGATAGTGGAGAATAGAAGCAGACGCATATGTCCCAGCAGGCTTTGCATATGAGAAAATAACAAGTGTGAGATAAATTAGGCGAAATGATGAAATTGCGTAGTTGAAACAATATGTTTTTTAGCAGAATGGGCATGTAGGTGAAGGTTGACATAATCACAGACTATAGTGCGAAGTAAATGAAGTGACCATGAGCAAGCTTACTTTTTTTTATCAAACGGTATATATAACAGTCTGTATTTAACATTAGTTGTTGAAGTGGAGGGTTAAATAACGTGTGCAATCTATAGCACTAATGTGTTTTTCTCATGTTCAGTGCTAGTAGTTATACTTATGAGTGAATCATGATTTTAAATGTAATGTTTTAATGCGGAGTTGCAGAAGGTACATACGTAGTAATTGTTTGTAGCCTATGTGGCTAGATAGAGAACAGGGCGAGGTAACATGAATGTAGAAACGTGGCGTTTGCTGATATGATGGTTTTGTACGGTAGCCAAGTGAAGAAATGTAGTTAGTGGAAATGGCACAGTGGTGAACTCGTGTAACTTTTTAATAAAAGGAATACATTTGCGTCATGAAATGCATATGGATGGCCGTGAGTGAGTTTTGGTAAAGCAAATATAAGCGTAAGAAAATGTTAGTGTAAAAGAGGAAATGATCTGCCTGAGGGTGAGTCGGGATTCAAGCCTCAAACCGGAGGTTTACCAGTCTGTGATTTCGTTAGTGCAGCACCATGCCATAGCTATGCAATGCGTGAAATATCATTAGCAAACCTGCCGGTGGTTTTAAAGAAGAACACAGGCCAGTAAGCACAGAAGAGCTCCCGTTGAATCCATATGGCTTAGCAATATTGTAGTCGGTTAATAACTGAACGTACAGACGGTAAGTGATAATGCATATGGATTAGCAATATTGTAGTCGGTTAATAACTGAACGGTGAACGGCGGGTAGATATGGTGCAAAAGCAATAATTGATAAGTAGTAGACAATAATTAGTGAGGGTAGAAGCAGGTTAAAAAAACGTGTTCCTAGCTGGGCTTGAACCTACAACCCCGTGTTCTCAAGACTGTAACCTTGCCCACTAGGCCACAGGCGGACTAGCTGATTAAACTGGAAATGTTTCAGAGTAAAAAGGTATGGGTATTTTGCGTGTGTATGCGCATTTTTGATTGGGTCGTGTAGGTGAAGATTTGGCTGGTGTCAGTGAAATGTCCAATGGGGAGACATGTTGTTAGTGGGATAGGCGGCAGGAAAAATAAGAATGAGAAGAAGAAGAAGAAGAAGAAAGAGAAGAAGAAAGAGAAGAAGAAGAAGGAGAAAACATAAAATTCCCTTAGTTTGGGGCTTTATTGTGTGGACATGTGAAGTTGTTTATGAATTCTGTTTGTTGAAATGGGGTCAGAATGTACAGAATTTAATGTTTTTAAGGGCTGAGTGTCTGTGGCTGTTGTGGTTATTTCTGTGGGGAACCCTGAAAAGTGCCAAACTCTCGGTGCTGTATAGGTATGGGGCATGCCCCCGCCAAGACGTAACTTGGCGGGATGGCATACCTGCCATCCCAATTTCAAAAAAATATATAAGAATACACAGAGAAGACTATTACCATCCAGATACAGCAGATATTACTAAGATATCATTTGTGATACAATTTGTTGAAATCTGTAAGAGTTGTTAAAATATATTTTTGATATATATCACCCCAAACTTATTTTGCAATAAGCATAGACCAGTAGCCTACTTGTTCTGAATAGCCCATTCAGCACAAATCAGAAACACAAAAGGACTATGAGTGAAAGCACCCAGGGTTTCCCCTAGAAAAGTTGTTAGGCCCGGTGGCAAGTATCTTTTGACGGGGGCCGGCGGCCCGGCGGTCAAGTGTCTTTTTTGACAGGGGCCCGGCGCGGGCCAGCGACAGACTGTGGCAGGATTAAGGTAGTTTCTGTGATAACAGAATCACGGATGGAATCATGGAATTGAGAATTTAAAAAAGCTATATCACAGATTCCATAGGGCCCTACATTAAGTCAGTGCTAAAAGCTGACTGGAGATTAGAAAATAAGACTACGTAATGTGAATGTTGTTATAAATAAGTCATTTATTCAACACACATTTTTAAAAAATCAACAACTATTTACAGCATAGCACATTTACAGCTTACAAAGAATCTGACAACAATGTACAGTCTTGGAATGCTGTGTTTTCAACAACAACAAACGAAATTAAATTAAATTAAAATAAAATATCAAAGTTTTTGCACTCTACAAAAACCTTGAAAAAAGTCCTGATTGGCTACTGATACTTACAGCCTTGGAATGCTGGGCACATTTCAACGACAACAAAATAAATTAAAATAAATAATATCAAAGTCTTTGCACTCTACAAAAAAACTTGTGTTCAAGTCCGGATTGGCTACTGAATCTTACAACACGCCTTGGAATGCTGGGCACATTTAGGAGGAGTGGGAATCGAGAACCGGTTCCAAGCTGTCCTATTCATTGGAATCATATGCCTCCGAGTTTATCGATATCGCTTATCGAAGCCAGCATGTTTTTACGACAGCTGCCCATTGCAAAACAATGACGTAACGCCTTGGGGGAGGCACGCACGCAGGCAGCCTCTCTCAGGTGTTTGTTTTCGACGGCAGCTGTCACAACAAATTTGATCCGGGAAGCCAGCCTTGATACATTCTGTTGCCATAAGGTTTCTAAGACAACTCAGCAATTTCTCTGGATTAACGGGTTATTTTCTAGCCTGAAATGCGATCGTATTACTAAATGGCTACACAAGTCATGTAACGTGCAAGTAGTTGGCTATCTCCCTGGATATGAAGTAAATGTTTTACCAATAAATAATAATAATAATAATAATAATAATAATAAATGCAATTTTATCCATGGAAATAGCTATACAAAAAAGGCAAAATAAATGTTGTGGTTGCGGTTGCCGTTGTAGATGTCAGAAGGAAATGTCACTGACAAAAAAAAAAAAAGGTTTGTTCTCTTTGCAGTGGTTTGGGCTAGAAACGAGCTGTAAGAGCGGGGTATGCACAACACTGCCTACGTATTGCCTACTGAATCTTACAACAATGTACAGCATTGGAATGCTGGGCACATTTTAACAACAACAAAATATCTATGTATCTGTGTTACTGACTGTTTGGCTAGCTAGCTAGCTAAATGACCACGTTGTCGTGCACATCAATGTCATCAAGCTAACGTTATTAATAAACAAGTGAAGTCGTTATTTCTATGGCGATTAATGAGTCATGTAATGTTACAATGTATCAAACATTACATTCATGCTATTAGTTTAACGTTACCTACACACTGCTTAAGTTAATATAAAAAGAATGTACGTACCGACGAGATGAAGTGATAACGCAGTTCGTAACGAGGTTAGTTACCCTACTAAATAAGAAACGGTGGCTTGCTAGGTAACGTTAGCTTGTGATAGCTGGAAGCGTCAAGTGAACGTCACTCTACGCACAGTGAGGGTAAAGAACACTGATCTCAGACCATAGTGTCAGGAGGTCTGCCTGAGTTTCCGTTCTGTTCATTTATTTTTTATCTTGTATGTATGCTTTTTGTGTGTGTGTGAGTGCATGGGGTGTGCCTTGGTTTTCAGGTTTCTGGTTCCCGCCCACGCTCCGCCCCCAGTCCTGCCTGTCTGCCTCATTATTCAATCAAGCCTCGGCCGCCGTCTCCACGTGCAACTCATCTTCCACTCAGTTTCCGTTGCTATATATTTCTGTTAGCCCCATTAGCCTGTGCCAGATCGGTCAGCTAGCGTCACCCAGCAAGTAAACACCACAAACGACGATGGAGTAGTAGCAGTTAATGGCTCATTAACTGACTGTGGCGAAAACCTATGACGATAACTTGCTTGGTTAACAGCAGGTCTACCAGACAGTTATATGAAAATTAGCCTAGTCAAATCACCAGTAGTCTACACATCTCTGATTGATTGACCATCAGTGCAGTCGATGTTCTTCCCCTGTAGTTCATATTGCTAATGCGTGAGCTAACCACGGATAGCTTACCTAGCTCACTGGCAAGCTGATATGCTAGCTAAGCATATTCGTTTTGCCGAGAAACATAAATTGAAGATAACTGAACATAATTGTATTATAAATGTCATACATATAACGTGATTACATGACACAGTACAGTCACGGATGGAAATTAAACTCCGTAAACATTTGATCATATATTTTAAAACATAACGGCAGACAGTCAGCTAGCCTCGAGTTCGTTCTGCAATCGTTCGTTCAGGTTGATGGGCTTTTCCGCACCGGACTGTCAATCACATTGTAAAAATCACAAGACCGCTTAACTCTGTGGTTTTGGCTCCAAATCGAGAACATGGCCGCGCCCGCCATTGAGCTTCAAAACGTGTTTTACAGACCCACGGAGAGGCAATGGGTGACGTCACAGTAGCTTTGTCCATATTTTTTACAGTCTCTGGCCAGATCGTGCCTCTGTTTTTCTCAGTTGCCGTTCGAGCCTTCTATTCTGTGTCTCTGTATTTCCTGGTTTTCGAATTTTTGAATGTTTATCCGACTACGTATTTAGCCTGCCTGCTCTGTTGCTTAGCTTCTGGTTTTTGACTCTTGCCTGTGCCCTCGACCTGATCTCTGCTCCTGCTCTGTACCTTTGCCTGATTGGATTTCGGATTTACGGATTTTCGACCTGTGCCTGTATAGTGATTACGAGACTGTTGCTGTTCCTGTTACCCTGTTTGTGATAATAAACCGCCAAGGTTTTTACCGGTTTTTTGGTCTGCTTTTGAGTCCTACCCCGGATCCTGACACACAGACATATGTCTACGTCTCAGGCCTGTTGTTTTCATATAGTGCGATCACGTTTTAACCAACAGGAGCTTTCCAACCGAGTCGCCCCACTGTAACTGTAGTTTAAAAAACATTAAAAATACATTAAAATAAATAAAATAAAATTCCTCGATGCTTAGGCCCGGCGGGGGGTCAGCTTAGCTGGCGGGCTGCCGGGCTTGCAATACACTGGCGGAAACCCTGAACACCCTTAGCCTTGTTATTTACTCTCTTTAGCATTGTTAGGCTATTATTTTCAAGGGTGGAAATAATTCTGATGGGGACTGCAATAGTATTCAATAAATATATGTAATCAAGAATGTAATATTGTACATCTCCTTTTTTCAGGCACATGATCATCACTGAACAGTGAACTGCACAACGATGTATATAATTTGAGTGTTTCTTTTATGTAAATTAAATTAAATTAAATGTATTTTGAGCTTTCATGTTGAGTTCTTTATTTGTACTCCATCTACCAGGAATTTAAGTTCACAGCGTGCATGATTTTGGTTTCCTGATAATTAATTATAATAATAATAATAATTAGAAATTCAATGTACATTATTTTTGTCTTCATGCACCAGGTGGAAAACTTGCTCTACAAAGTGCATTGTCATATTTACACGCCTGCAGATCAGTTATTAAAATACTTGGTAGATTTGTTAATCACCGTGTTCATTTTTATTTGTTTAAAAATGACTTGCGAACAATCGGTCAGCTAGCCTCAACCAGCAAGTGAACACTACAAACGGCGATGGAGTGGCAGTAACTGGCTCATTAACTGACTGGCGAAAACCTACGGTGATAACTTGCTCGGTTAACAGCAGGTCTACCAGACAGTTATATGAAAATGAGCCTAGTCAAAAATCACCAGTACACATCTCTGATTGATTGACCATCAGTCGATGTTCTTCACCTGTGGTTCATATTGCTAATGCGTGAGCTAACCACGGATAGCCTACCTAGCTCACTGGCAAGCTATGCTAGCTAAGCATATTCGTTTTGCTGAGAAACATAAATTGAAGATAACTGAACATAATTTTATTATTAATGCCATACATATAACGTGATTACATGACGCAGTACAGTCACGAATGGAAATTAAACTCTGTAAACATTTGATTTTAAAACATAACTGCAGACAGTCAGCTAGCCTCGAGTTCGTTCTGCAATCGTTCATTCAGGTTGATGGGCTTTTCCGCACCGGACTGTCAATCACAGAACCGCCCTAACCGCTAGTGTATTTATTTCGTATTTATTAGAGAGAGCTGGACATTACCTATTAAAATGTGAGTCCTGTAAGAATACACATAATAAACGGCCTAATGTAAAAAACCAACTTTATACATATACATTTAGTTATATTAATACAACCTTATTTACTATATCAACTTTAAGACAAGCAAGACTCGGAATTATCTCATCGTGACCCATTAAATCCAATGGCGCAGATGTTGCTTCATAATTTCAAACTGCTTTCCTAATGGCTATTTTGCGTGCGACTTGAGTTACAACAGTGAATATGTACGGATTCCTAGACATGCTGATAGCGATCACCCTTTCTCATATTAACCTCAAATACAGGACACTTATACAGTATGCTAGCAAATTTATGTCAAGTTCCATTCATTTATATGGGGTGGTCGGTACACGTCCCCTTAGCAACCAAAAGCTAGCGCTGGACCACCTCTGACTTAGGCTATTTGCCGGCACAGAGAAAAATGACGAAAGTACTGAAAAAAATAACCACTGGAGGATAACAAGGACACTATTTCTACATTACTAGGCACAGGTTGGTACCGATATTTCGCCTATTTCATATATAGTTGCAAATCTGTTTACGTTTTCCTGTCTGTTGAACGAAAGTGTTCTCACGCTACAGAATTTTAAACTAGGCGATTGGATGTTTCATGCTGAAGTGCACCATGGGAGTCGTAGTTAACCTAGAAATCTCCAGACTCATTTGCAAATCACCACATGCATTTGCAGATCTCTGCCACGGCAGAAATGTAGAAAAAATCACGTGTAAAAAGAGGCCCGTCTGAGTTGCAACTGATGATATAGACATTTCTATGTACGCATTTACAGATCTGTGTACGCATTTACAGATTTATGTACGCATTTACAGATCTGTGTACGCATTTACAGATCTGTGTATGTATTTACAGATCTGTGTATGTATTTACATATTTATGTACGCATTTGCAAATAATTCTGCAGATCTGTGTACGCATTTACAGATATATGTACACATTTGCAAATAATTCTGCTACAACATTAGCCCCATATTTAGCAGTCTTCCTTACGTGTTTGCAAAGGCTATAATTTGCTTCTAAATGTGAGATACGGCTCAAGAGAGAAATTGAACAATGGTGGTAATGTGAAAATTAAAAAAAAAAAAATTATGTTATGTTCACTTTACATGTCTTTTTAAGGCTGTAATATGGAAGGATCAGATACCCAAGTATCATGCATTTTCTCCTCAAAATCTAATCTCAACATTGCATCACGTGTATGAAAGAACAGGAGATAATGTACATCTGAAATGATGTGGATGAAATATCGCTGCACTCTATTCAAATAAAACTGAACTGTCTATATAAACAAATACAGTAATAAAATCCTATTGGGAAATTAATATTAGATGGCCATTTCTCCTCAAAATTTGAAGGTCTGAGACTTTTGACATTTCGTTATGACAGAAGGGGTCCTGATGTAGCACTGACCTGATTTGGGTTTTCAAATAATCCCACCCCAAATATGTCATCCAATATAGGCTGAGTGAAAAAGTAACATTTTGGACTGGAATATCTCCTGAAATTTTAAAGGCCTCAAATTTTACATTTTCAGACAATCCCACTTCAAACCTTCAATGTAATCCAAAGCAAGCCAATTGAGAAAAGTGAAAATTTGGATTAGAATATCTCCTGAAAATTAAAAGGTCTCAAAGTTTTGACACTTGTTCATGATAAAGGGGTCATGTTCTGTCCTACCCAGTGTCTGTGAAGATTTTCTGTAGCATTTTCAAATAATCCCACTTCAAACCTTCAGTGTAATCCAATGCAGGCTAATATAAAAAGTGAAATTTTGGTTTGGAATTTCTCAAACTTTTGACTCTTGTTCAAGACAGGAGGGGTCCTGGTCTATGTGCTAGCCCATTTCCAAAAAAGTTTACTGTAGTGTTTTTGAATAATCCCATGTCAAACTTTCTATGTAATCAAATACAAGTCAATTGGAAAAATGAAAATTTGGATTGGAATTTCTCCCAAAATTAAAAAGGTCTCAAACAACTGCGGTTGTTCCCTGCGCTTGGAACGGGACCTTGCACTTGGAACGGTACTTCTCTCTAGGGTTTTTGACACACTTGTTCCTGGTTATGGTTATACATTTTGTTGTACGTCGCTCTGGATAAGCACGTCTGCCAAATGCCTGTAATGTAATGTAATGTAATGTACTTCCGAGACTTGTTCATGATAGAAGGGGTCCTGATGTACATTCTACCCCATTTCTGTGAAATTTTACTGTAGCGTTCAAATAATCCCACTTCAACCCTTCTATTTAATTCAGTACAGGCTAAATGAGAAATGTGAAAAATTTGTTGGGAATTTCTCATAAATTTAAAAGGTTTCGAACCTTTGATAGTTGTTCATGACAGAAGGGGTCCTAATCTACATCCTAGCCCAATTGTGTGGTTTTACTGTGGCATTTTAGAATAATTCCATTACAGACTTTCTGTGCAAGTTAATATAGCCATATTGAAATAAGTGATAATTTGGATTGTAATTTCTTCTCATAATGTCTCAAAATTTTAACACTTAATTTTCACAGATGATGTCCGGCTGTACGTCTGCCCCCAACTGCAATACGATTAGTGTACTGTTTTGAAATAATCCCACTCCAAACATTCTATGTAATCAATACAGATTTAGGCAAAAAGTTACATTTTCAATTTTTAATTCCACTAACATCCATACAGTTTGGCACAAAAAACTTGATCAATATTGAGACAAAACATACTTTTATAAATTCCAGAAATAGTAATATTTTGAAATGTGGACTACTAAACATAAGATCCTTAAATTCTTAGTCACCTTTTGTGAATGAACTAATCACTGATTATTGTCTCAATGTATTATTTTTGTCTCAGTGTATTATGTCTCACTGAAACATGGCTGGAAGTGGATGAGAACTTTTCCTTAAATGAGTCCTCTCCGCCTGGTTTAATATACATTATATAGTCAAATCCCCTGTCTTTCTCGACGAGGTGGTCATGTTGCTACTATTTAAAATGACCTTATTCATGTAATTCCAAAACCAGATTATACATTTGATTCCTTTGAAGTGATATTAATGAACATTTCTCACCTTGATGATGGTAGGAACTGTCTTTTTTCTCAGCCTTGTTGACTGTCTATAGACCTCCTGGCCCATACTCTGGCTTTGTTCATGACTTTGCTGAATTCCTTCCTCACTTAACCATGAGCTATGACAAAGTGGTGATGTTAGGTGACTTTAACCTGCACTATGAAAATGCAGATGATCCTCTTACATCTGCATTTGTGAATATCTTAGAATCCTTCGGCTTCACTCAAAATGTTTCAGTCCCACCCATTATTGCGGTCATACCTGGTCTTAAGTTTCGGTGTTGATGTCAGTGATTTTGTAGTCCACCCACATAACCCTATTCTGTCTGACCATTTTCAACACTGCATCCACAATTGGCTTACCCCATGACATTTGAACCGAAGATGTATACAGGGCACACTATTACTACTACCACTGATACAAACTTTATTGATACAATTCCGGAATACTTTGAGATTTAGATGTTTCAGCTTCCTCTTTGTCTCCTGATGATCTGGCGGAGGGATCGGCTGTTGTGCTACATAAAACCCTAGATGTAGTTGCTCCATTAAAAAGTAAAAAAATTTATACTTGCACCTTGGTATACTGACCAAATACAAGCTCTTAAACAGATGTCTGAACACAAGTGGCACTAAACTGCAGGTATTTCACCTGGCCTGCAAAGAGAGTCTTGGTGCCTATAAGCATTCTCTATCCAATGCAAGGTCTACTTACTTTTCAGAGCTTATACAAAAAAATCTGAATAATCCCCCGTTCATATTCAAAACAGTTGCTGATCTAATAATCATGCAGCAACTAAACCTCAATTTCCAGAGTGATAGAAAACAAGCTTACTTACTGTGTTTAACTATTTTTATGTGTTTATAAGAAACCTATGTATATAACTAAGTGTGCAAAATGAAGAGGTACTGGGAATGAATGACCTTCAAGGAGGAAGGAATGTGGATGAGCTACGATAGATAGATAACGATCTGTGTGTACCACCAAGTTTAAACATCAATAATTTTTGGTACCAAGGGGAGACAAGAGGCTTGACACTGGGGTCTGAGAAGGTCGCAAATATGTAAACATGACTTGAAGGATACTTTGTAAATGGAGTGGAATTCATAGTTAAAAGTACCTTTGCTATAAGCATATAATCAGGTGGTATATGTATGACCATTGCTTGCAAAATGTCATATCCTAATCAATAGTCTATGTATTTCTATTGAATACTACATGTGTTTTGTATGATGTAAAATGAATATAAGCTGGTATGCAAAGGGAGAATAAGAACACCCTCCCCTGCCTTGAGGCGCCAGGAACCTAGACGTTTCCTCAGGGTTTGTGGGATGAAGCAAAAAGGTTCTCAGGAGAACAGAAAGTTGGTATGGGAGGAGGAGTTATAAAGTGTCATGCCATGTGAATTACCTCATAGAAAGACAGCTTACAGAAAGATATAAGAGGCAGAACTCCAAATAAAATTTGTATTGCTGAATTATTCTGTGACCCAACCTCCGTTGAAGGTAAAATCCACGACAATGGTTTGTATGCTTTCCTTGCACAATAGCCTATGATCATGCCAAACGTAGCCTATATACCCATTCTGCAGAAAAAAATCATTTAAACTATTCAGCTAAGTAATTTGTGGTCATTTCTTTTGGTACTACTCTTATCTTCTGATATACAAAGATTTCTGGGAAATATGTCTGTGTATGTAATCAAGTGTCTGTTTGTCACAACTGTTCGCTATAGTTTTGCTGGTCAAATTGTACGGTCAGCTAGCTAGCTGAGGAAGAGAGCAAAGAGGAGTCCTAGCTGCTTCTAAGCATATAAAAAATTTGTATAAACACAAACACAAAAAGTGGATCTCAAAAGAGAAAACAGAAAATGGAGCTGAAGAGAAGGGCAGACAAGTTGCCACCTCGGAAGCTGAAATTTAAGGAGATTGCTGATAAATTTGTAAATGAAGGCTTGTTAGGTGCCAGTCAAATGAGTGAGCACATACAGTGCTTTTCAAGGGGATTTGTGTTGGGTTTCTCATGGTGTCGGCCTGTTATAGTTAGAATTGTTCCACCACGATGTTTGTCTCAGCAATTGTTTTTAAAAAAATTGTATTTATATAGCAAAGCGCCAGTGATAAACGGTAAACCTTGATCATACCGTCATTTACACAAATGACCTTGACATATTTACATAGATGACCTTGACACGGACATTGAAAGTACACTAGTTAAATTTGCAGATGATACAAAACTGGGAGGTTAAGCCAACTGTTTGGAATCTACTGAAGTAATCCAAGAAGATTTAAACAGAATCTAGAAGTGGGCAGAAACCTGGCAAATTAAATTAAATATAACTAAATGTAAAGTTCTACATGTGGGGAATAAAAACAGGATTACTTTATGGGTGTGTGGCAAACAAGCCTGCCACAGGCCACCGAAGTGGCTTTCCAAGGGTCCCTCCAGCACAGAGACACAGGGAGATGTTCAAACAGCCCACGTTTATTTTCAAGGGTGGCAAGATGGTACAGCCAAAGAGCAGATGTTACCTCTGTCATGACCGAGAGGCTCTCCCTTTGTGTGAGTGGGGATGGCAGATTTAACCTGTGCGCACTGATTGCCTCACTACGCACAGGTGCAGCCACCCCTGTTCCCGGGTCCAATTAGCCGGGCCAATTATCTAATTCCTAACCAATTATCTAATTAGCCAGGTCTAATTAGCTTCTTTGGAAATATTGCTTCTTGTAATTTGGCCTAATTTTTATATCAGTACTTTTAGTGGCAGGCCTAGATTTGCATGTGTGAATGACGTATGGACAGCGCTTTGTATGTGTGAATGTTACGGTTGCTCTCAAGCCCCCGCAAACATAAGCGATGCCGACACCAAGGTTTCCCAAAACTAACCAATAACTTTATTTGATTACAAAAAGAAATACTAAAATAGCTGCAAAACACCAGATAAAATCAAGACCCGGCCGTGGTCGAGAGGTGAGGAGAAAAAGTCCCATCTCTTGAGAAGCCGAATCCAGGCTTCTTAAAAGGGCACCGCCACAGGTGCTCTCAATTAACTGTAACAAGACACACACGTGTCCAAACGGCCAGCGCCCCCACCTGAGGCGGAGGGACGTAACAGTGAATAACTTGATATTTTTGTACGTTGAAAACGTGGTTTTCTTCAGATTTAAACTACTGAGAGCTGAACAAAAGAAACATATCCACAAACGGAGGCGAGTACGTTCCTTTCGTTCACCAAAAAAATTCGTTTACGAACGACACACCATTCAATCCCACACTCCTTTCCAGTCGGTGGCGGTAATGCTCAGAAACGTTGGTTGCCAACCGCCATAAAACCCTAAGAAGAAGAAAAAGAACATTGCGAGAAGAATGGCTGCAAGGTTACTCTTTAGGTTGTCAGTACGCGCCGCAGGAACGTGCCGGGCAGCAGTCCCGGCTTTTACCCGCGGCATGTCTGCCGGAGGTAAGTCGGGTTGCGTAGACTACGTTTCTCTGGCTGCAGGACAGACCAGCGGATATACGTCCCTAAAATCGGTAGTGTTTTTCAAGGGCAGGAAAAGACTAGTTATCTAACAGTTTGCTATCTAACGCTTGCTAATTATACCTGTAGCCTACCTTGAGTTAAAGCCCGGTAACATAATACCGGCATAGAATAATTTAGAGAAGTGAATATCTAATATCCGGTTGCTGTTTGGGTTGGAGTATTTTAGGTAGTGTAACGATTATGAACTAATCGGCTAAAATAGCTAGCTCGTTAGCCACCACTGGATTAGTCATGGCTGCAACTGTTGGGTAATCTGTTCAGCTGTTGATGTTACTTGTCTATATGATTGATGGTTTAACATTAATGGTAACGCCAACCCCCCAGGCCTCTCTCATTTAGGGCTTTTATGGCTTTATAACTCCACATGTGATTTGATGGCTTAAATGAAGGGCGACACTAGTACCATTTACAATACTCACTTAGATAAAAGTATATTCACAATTAATTAATTACAAATATTATCTTGGGGTAAATGCAAAAAGTTTTTCCGGTTTGAAATTAAATCCTGAGAGATCACGCATATATAACAGATAAAGCTATACTTGTCCTGAATCATAAATTCCTTGACCACAAGTGTGAGAAATCTGAGGCTGATATGCAGAACTACTAAAGCAGAAGCAAAAAGTTAGCACTGTACCCTGGTGTTCCCATACGGTCTCCAAATCTATTAAAAATGTCTAAATTTTGCATTGCTGTAAATCATAATAATGTATATTTCTCCCCAATATGGGGGTCTGAGATATCTAGGGGTCCCAAAACCTCTCCAAAAGTGAATAAAATGTTTTTTTTACCCTTATGGTTTAAGAAGAAACATTGAAAAATAAATTGTAAAAACATTGTGGCACACAGGTAAACATTCCTAAATATGTAATCATTATCCATTATCTATACCCGCTTATTCCTGGTCAGGGTCGCAGGGAGTGTCTGTCGCTGCATGCATTGGGCTGGAGGCAGGAATACACCCTGGAAAGACTGCCAGCCTATCTTAGGGCACACACACCATTCACTCACACACTCGTACCTATGGGCAGTAGCCTAACCTGCATGTCTTTGGACTGTGGGAGGAAACCCACGCGGACACAGGAAACCCCACACGGAAACAACTTTCTTTCTGTGAGGCAACGGTGCTACCCACTGCACCACTGTTCCTCCCCATATCACATATCAGCACAAAATAAATTTGAATGAGTATTTTCCACGCACTGTGACAAGTGACAAGTATAGCCCGTGGAGATATGAATACCCCACATTATGTATAATAACATTACAATAAAATAATATTCCACCATCAGAAAAATGTTAGCAAAGTTCTAGCTTCACAGTAAACTGGTGCATTATACATAACACATGACTGCCACCAGTACATGAAATGCCTACATAACAGAATAATGCAAACCTGTTGAAAGACACTCGATTTCATTGTGAATGGTGTGAATCCTAACAAAGCAGGCCACTACAAGCCACTGGACTTGCACCCAGGGTACGCTACCAACTGCCCCACAACTGACAGGCCTATTAGTTAGCCTCCAAATGCCCAATACATATATGCTGGGCATTATGACCAATGCGAATTTAACTATCAAAAAAATGATGTGAATAATTGCAATGTTACAAGCAGTACAACCTACATCTTTGCCATGTGCATTGGTTTCCTGGCAGGACATGCTTCCTCCTCTTCTGACCAACTCCCCAGAGAATTAGCTTTAGCAAATTTTTGGAAAATTTTACTAATTTTGCCAATTCATCAACATGGCTAAAGAAAATTCTCTAGCCAGTGCTCAGATGAGGAGGAAAATGTGAAGTCTAGCTGGGATATGTGCAAAGATGTACATATTACGGCTTGTATTTAATTATTTACGTTTGTGTCATATTTCAGTTATATACGTTAATTTTTTTAATTGAGTGTCTTTAAATAGGTTAGTGGTATTTTAGAATGAGGATATTTCACACTGTAACGTAAGCATTCGTGGGTTGCTAAGTAGTTTGTGTTTAATGTATGTACCGGATGTGACCTCAACTGGAAAACGTGGTGGATGGTTGTATATTGTTGTCATACCATCCCCATACAAGAAAACATCACATACTGGTCACAGAAAAACACATGAGAGTTAATGATTACACATTTAGGTACTGTACCGCATAGTGTGATAATGTTTTTGCATAATTTTTTAAAATCTGATATCAATGTTTCACCTTAAACCTTAATAAGGGGCACATGTATATACTTTATAATGAACAAAAAACATTTTATTAATTTTTGGAGAGATTTTGGATATGTTTCAGTACCCCTAGATATTTTATGGATGGTAAATGGTAAATGGACTACATTTATATAGCGCTTTTATCCAAAGCGCTTTACAATTGATGCCTCTCATTCGCCAGAGCAGTTAGGGGTTAGGTGTCTTGCTAAAGGACTCTTCGACACGCCCAGGGCGGGGTTTGAACCGGCAACCCTCCGACTGCCAGACAATCAGTCTTACCTCCTGAGCTATGTCGCCCCATTTTAAGCCACTGTACTGACGGAAAGCTTGTAATTCCCACTTGAAAATGATGCAGTGAGTTTCTTCAGTCAATCAGTTGATTTGTAGTGAAATGCATGCTTATGTTGTGATTTACAGCAATGCATAATTTAGACATTTTGGATAAATTTGGAGACACTGGGTACACTGCTTACTTTTTGATTCATAGATCTTTAGTAGTTCTGCTTAGGGCTGCCGCAATTAGTTGATGTAATCGATGACGTGGATGCTGAAAATGCATCGACATCAATATTTTAAACCGACACATCGTTTTTAAATTTTTTAATGAATTTACCTTTTTGATTTCTAAAACGCTTCTAAAATGTTTTTCTTCAATATCACTACGTAATTGCTGTGTGCATGACGTCAGTCGTTTTTGGCTCCAGTCATTGGTCGGCCCTTTTTAGTACAGTCTGGTTTGATTGACAATTCTTTTATTCAGTAGGTGAAAGTATAAGGTTTCTAATGATGTACATGTTTAATCTTGCTTTTGGAATAGCGTTTTATAGGTCAGCGTAACCGCCAATTTTTTTAAATCATTGTATTCACTCTGAGGTAGCAGTATAAGACGCTGCACCTAACGTTGTCAACGATTTTTCGTAATGTCTTGGAAAATACTATTTATTATTGAGGACTTCTGGGCATAGCTAAGCCATATGGTTGCTTATAGACCTATCTGACATTGTTTTCTGGAGCAAAACAGAAGTGGATAGAACTGTCATTGATTGACTGTCTCTGTCTCTACTGAACACAGATACAATTTCATCATTGCTATGTAAGTATTACTGCTCAAAATATTTTGGTTATATACATTATTTTTTTAAATTGAGTGTCTTTAAATAGGGTAGTGGTATTATATAATGTGGATATATCACACTGTAATGTTAGCATTAGTTAGCAGTGAAAGGTTTCCAAGAAAAGAGAGCCTAAAGTCCAGAACATGTGGACATGTTGACATTCTTACATTACAACACATGTCTAACAGACGTTTGATTCCAATATTTGAGTTGGACTTTGAGCTGGACACCATTGTCCCTTACACGCTAAACATGTTGCACTTTGTTTAATATGCAGACCTAACTTTTTTTTTACTTTGATAATGGGTTTAATAGAAACTTGGATTTATTTTGGAGTTGCACTACTGACTTAAATAATAAGCCTTTTTTTTTCTCCAACATTATTTTTATCATGTTGGAGTTGCCAGTTTAAACTTACAGTTTTGCACTTTAATATGTAAACCTTTGTTTACATTTTGTTTTGTGCTGCATTATACAATGGCATATACAGTTTGTTGTTGTCAAAATAAAAGGCACTTAAATGAAATGGTCAATTAGATTTTTTGGAGGAAAATTAATTGTTTAGATTAATTGACTAATTGGTAAAATAGTCGATAGATTAATCAGTAGAAAAATTAGTGGCAGCCCTAGTTCTGCGTATCCACCCTTAGATTTGACGCACTTGTGATCAAGTTCCTAAAGGAGTTTTTGATCCAGGACATGTATAGTTCCTATCAATCTATTCAATCTCTCAGTATTTCATAGTAAACTAAAAAAGAGCAAATCCATTTTAGATTTTTTGCCTAGACAATTGCATGTGTGGCACTTTATTTCTTAAATTAAGATATAATCAAATTTTAGTATTTTAAATGGTGCAAATGTCTTGCTTCATTTAAGCCATTTTCCAAGTCTCTGTGATGCTCACAGCTGGAGTTATAAAGTTTTAAGTAGGATACCCCCTAAATGGGCAAGGATTGGCCAGATTTGGTATGTGCGCAAAGGGGTGCACTAATTAAGAGGGTGCTATTTTTAGATGCTGGTGTCTAACGGGGGGTTTAAGAAATTAAATCACGGCACGTAAGACTACTGCATTCTGACACTTCGTTTTCAGCATTATTATTATTCCAAAATGCCATTGCGAAACTTGAAAAAATAAGAAATCAATAGTTACTAAAATATATAGCTACTGTTACAAGCTATAAATTTACAGGTGCAGAGTAAACTTGGCCAGCCACCTAGCTGGTTAGCAATAATCTGAAAGTGTGACCTACATCTAAAGCTAGACTCTTATGGCTTAGGGTTTGTATCCTAAACTAGTGTATGTTGTGTGGTGTAAAGGTGTGTGTATAAATTCAATAAAAGAAAACACACACAAAACATCCTCCCATCTACCAAGGCAGACCCCCCCCCCCCCCCTTACTGGCTGAGAGGAAGATGTCCCTGTGCCTCCAGTATGCCTGACCAATGCTGTTATGGCTTGTTTCTCCTTTCCACTTATAAGTTTAGGTGAAATTAAAACACACGCAAACAAGTGACCAACAAGGGGGAAAAAAGAAAATGCACCCAAGGGCAAGGCAGCACACTGATGGAGAAGCAGGTTTGCAGGTGTTTCCCAAAGAGTCTTCCTCAGAAGCAGACAGAACAAAGCGGTACAAAAATAGCTTTGTTCCAGCAGCCATCACTCAGATGAACAAGTGGTAGCAACATTGCACAGATTGATATTTTATCTATTTATTTTATTTTATCTTTAGTTTTAATGGTTTTAGTAATGATTTGAATTTTGAGTATTTTTATTTATTTTATTATGTTTGTCTACTGTCTGTGTTGTTTTTAAATTGTGTCAAGATGGAAGACTCTACTGCAAACCAAATCTACCTACGAGTACAAATAAAGTAACCTGAACCTGAACCTGAGTATCAAAACAAATTTTTTTAAACAAACTAGTCAGGGAGCTACTCCTCCAAAATGCCATCAGGCGCACAAACCTCTAGGCTAGCCCTGTCTAGGTCTCTGATCAAGTGGCACTTTTTCCTAACAATATAACACAAACGCAATTGCCTCATCAACTTTATTTGTTAGGTGGTTCGGTTGTTCAGATTTTGCCACCAAACTCCCGGCCCCTTCTTGTTGGATGGTCTTTTACACTTTCTGGGGAAGGAGGGACTGCCCTGCTGTGCATTGTTAATGAAGCAGTGCATTCCAAATCAAAGAAATTAAATATTTAAAAAACTTGTGTGTTTGAAGTGAGTAGGTGACCCTTTGCTAACATTACTAAAATACATTTTTTAGCTATTTGATTAACTTTCATGTCGACAGGCTGTTATTTAACATTGGAATACATTGCTCACCATTACGCTGGGTAATGTTACGCTTTGTGAATAAAGCATGCTCATACCTATTTAGCCAACAAGCTGAAATCTGTAAATGTAGACTAAAGCATATAAAGTAAATCTGCTGATATCGATACGATACTTTTCGTCTTGCTACACAGTTGAACAACACTTAACTTGAGATTTGAAGTCTTTCCTCAGACATATTACACATGTAAAAGCATTTAAAACCGTGTTATTATGCACACAATTATAGCACAGTGACAGTTGCCGCTAGCTAACTAAGCTAGAGAACTAAACTCTGAGTGAACTTTAAGTAGTGAGGTAGTTCGCTGTAAGTTATGTGCCAGTTAACTTGTGTAGCTAGGTGATTTGGAGATTAAACTGAAACTACAGTGGACCTAGGCCTTGTGATGAAGCTGTGGAGCTACTGTGGTTGTCTTGTGACCCTGTTATACAAATTCCATCAGTTTTGTTCTTGACCAATCAGAGATCATTGCACCTAGTCAGCGCAATTTGTACTTGTGATTTTTGATCATGATTTTTTCTTTTCTGTTTTATAAAAAAACAAAAAAAATGTTATTGCCTGCTTATATTAATTACAGTGTGAACATTTGGCACCTAATTGCTCTGGAGTGAGTTTGATGAATTTGGAAATACATCAGAGCTCATCAGCAATTCTATTTCCAGACCTTGGCAGCCATCTTGTGGTGGGGCCACTTGCAGAAGTACATAATTAATATCAGTCTTTAACACTTAATATCAGTCGTAATTATTTGCAGTGCAAATATTCATATGGTTCATATTAATCAGGTGACTTAGTGCTGAACTAAAACAAAAACCTGCTGCCACATCAGCCCTTTTTTGCATAAGATTGGACACCACTGCCTTTTATGCATGTGTTTTTTTTTTTTTACAGTAGTAATACTCAGTCCTGGTACTGCAGAGCCAGAGTCATCTGGTTTTTATTTTTCCTTAAGATCGGCGACCAGTTCAGACCTAATAAACCAGGTGGGCTGAGTTAACTGTGTATTCAGCTGCTTTAACTGCTCAATTATCGTGCCACTCGGGTGCTGAGTAACAACAAAAGCCAGCAGACCCTGTGTCTCTCCAGGATCGAGAGAGGACCGCTGGCTCAGACATGCTTTTCGTAGCATTTAAACTTACATCCACGTTCACTTTCCTTACTGACTCTCCCCATACTAGATCAACAAATTGTTCTGATAAATGTCTCAGTTAGTACTCAATTACTTGACTGTGCTGTTGGACTGCCTTGGGGCACCCCTTGATAACCAATGAAATACAAGTTCAAGTGCCGGAGATTACATGGTGAAGACAAACTATGTATTGACCAGGGGACCAGGGATTGCCATTCAACTTGAAGCTCATAAACTCCAGTGGTTACTCATTGTATTGCAGTTTAGTAGGGCACTGGTGCCAAAAAGCAAATTTCCCCACTGAAGTCCATTCAAAACTAGGAATTTACCCTGGCCAAATAAATTTAAAAATGATAATGGGCTATATTTAATTTGCTCTTAAATTATGTTTCAAATGATGCTATGGTGCTGATTAAGGTGAAGTGGTGATGATGAAGATGATAAACGTCATTTACAAAGATGACAATATAAATATAAAATAATACATAAGACTAATTTATCAAAATTTTACGTAATTTTGCTTTCTCTCACGCACCTAACAGGCATTCAACAGGCCCAGTCGATATAATGGAAGACTCCGACACACACAAGACGAGGGGCAAGGAACACGGGGGAAACTCAACAACAACTACAAGAGAGGCTATACACAACAAAACTGTACAAGCACACGTAACACGGATACCTACACTTTTAACACACAAAAGCACGCTAACTACACCTAGCTACACACAGCTATACACAAGCAAGTATTTACATGGCGCCAGCGACAGCAATCGTAGTTAGCTGCCTAGCTAGCTACCCCGGGTCGCCACATAATGTATCTATCTAGCTAGCTAGCTAATGCAGTGTACAGTCTTGGCGAATGCTTTGTGGGAAATAAATATACATGTACTCAAAAAACACAAGCCCATTGCATTGGGAAAGATATGTAGTTAGAGAGCACAGGCCCAGTGTACATGAGAAAGGAATGTATTAATGAGCACTAGCTGTCTCCTCCCTGACGTATCATCCGGCTAGCAAAAGAGGAAGGATGCAGGTGGACCAAGGTCGACCTTAGCCATAAGATTAACAACCGGCAGCAGGGAAGCACTTCATACTAAAATAGGTGCGATTAGAACAAACACGTAATGCACACATGATTTCTGCCCTGCTAATTAAGCTGTATACAAGCACATCTGTGGAACTAACGGAAGCTTCTGCCTTTTCCGGAATATGTATTGTCAGAATATGTGATTTATGATAGAAGGGGGAGGGAGATTCAAGTGGGAGACGAGCACTATCATTTTTTTAAAAAAAGGAAGGAAGGGGCTGATAAATAATGGTGTCTGAAAAATGAGAAACAATGATGTGTGGGAAAAGAGTAAAGTAAAATTATGTAAGCATGAGGGACAGTCCAAGCTTGAGCTCCACAACAGGAGGAGCTAAAATAGGATAAAAGGGAGTGTTCAGCCCCAGGGGAGTGGAGTATGTCTTGAATGTCTTGTATGTCTTGTGTGTCCTGTCTGTGTGTGTGTGTGTGTGCCTTGTCTGTGTGTGTGTGTGTGTGTGCGTCTGTCTTATGTGTTTTCTGTGAAGCGTCTTGTGGAATGCTTTGAGACAGTTTGTATTGATCAGCCCGGGTTCTTGCATGTTATCTTTGAATTACCTGCAATAAATCCAGTTGCATCAGACTCTGTGAAGTGTATATTTTGAAGAAGTATTCAACAGTGTGAGGAGAACACCCAGCTCTTCTTTTTCCCCACAGCTTCTGTAAAAATATTGACTGCCTTTATTAGTTTAACGTGCAGAAATGTTAGAAATCACATTAGAAATGGGCTTGTCAGAAAAAATCCTGTAGCTAGCCACAAAGCCACAGTTCATCTGATGAATACGGAGCACACCCCCACGGGTTAACGCCATTTCTCTGTTTTTACCATGATCCTTCACATTTAGGTACCCAGTGCGGATGCACTGGTGCCAAAAGCCCATAGTCAAACATGGCTGCATCCAAGAATTGGCTTCATGTACCATTGAACAGCTCCCATAGGAATCCATGGAACTGGTAAATGGAAGTTGTCTCCAGTTCTTGTATATCACTATGGTATAGGCCATGAAATAAACTTCCTTCTCAAAATGGCTCTTTTTCCACAGCCCATAGTTATTTCTCTGATAGGCCAATGTCATGTGAACGTGTCCATTTTGCAGTGTAATGGCTGCCTCTGTAATTTTTATCTAGCGATTACTCCATTAGAAAACTGTTTGCTAGCTAGTTAGTTTTCATTAGCAACCAGATGACAGCACACCTGTTGATAATAACCATGTTACTCGATGGAACTTTTAAAGAAAATAACACGTGCGTACTTTAGAAAATATTATTTGGTTAACTTTAACATAACCCTCTCAGTGTCATCAGACGTATTTCAGTTTTTTTTTTTTAAACGCAGTTAAGCCCAACTGAAATTGACTTTTTCTATTCAATTTTATTTGTATTGTTTTTTATTTTGTTATTTTTAAAAACAGCCATCCCATTTCACTTACATGCACCAGATTTTTCTACATGAATACTTCCTCATCCTGAATTAATTTGCTCATAGAATCCATAAAGTCTGCCATATTGGATTTTCTGGCATTTTGAATTTTTAAAGAAATGAAATTTTGTTTTTTGACAATGTTTATCCTACTCGCAAGGCAAGGCAGCTTTATTTGTATAGCACATTTCATACAAATGACAAAAGTACAGACAAGAGACACCAAAAAAAAAAAACTTAAGAAGTAAACTAGTGCAGTTCAAATCAAGTGAAGTAGAAAGATAAAAGAGCTTGGATACTGAACAAAAACAATTTAAAATGAAGGCTATTTAAAAGCTAAGCTGAAAAGTTTTTAGCCATTACAGGATAGAAAAGGCAGTGTAAAATAGGAAAGTTTTTAGCTTTGACTTAAAAGTGGGGGCTTGTCTAATATAATCTGGGAGATTATATTAGACAAACGCTGCTTCACTGTGTTTTGTTCTAACTCTTGGGACAGCCAGTAGGCCAGCCCCAGATGGCGACATAGCTCAGGAGGTAAGACCGATTGTCTGGCGGTCGGAGGGTTGCCGGTTCAAACCCCGCCCTGGGCGTGTCGAAGTGTCCTTGAGCAAGACACCTAACCCCTAACCCCTAACTGCTCTGGCGAATGAGATGCATCAATTGTAAAGCGCTTTGGATAAAAGTGCTATATAAATGCAGTCCATTTACCATTTACCAGATGTCCTAAGGGTCATAGAAGGTTCATATGGCACAAGCATGTCAGAGATGTATTTGGGCCCAGAGCCATGGAGTGATTTGTAGACAAGCAGCAAAATTTTGAAATCAATTCTGTGAGTGACTGGTAGCCAGTGTAAGGATTTTAAAACTGGTGTAATGTGGTCGTATGTCCTAGTTTTCGTCAGGACCCTGCCAGCGGCGTTCTGAATAAGTTGGAGTTCCCGAAGAGCTTTTTTGAAAGCCCTGTAAATAGACCATTGCATTAATCCAATCTACTGGAAGCCTTACTAGGTCTTGCTTGGGCAGTATTCTTCTGACTCTTACAGTATTGTTTAGATGGTAGTAAGCTGACGAAGTTACCAATTTGATATGGCTATTGAAATTTAAATAAGAGTCCAGGATAACGCCAAGATTTCTGGCTTGACTCTTAGTAATGAGAGACAGGGAGTCAAGGTGGGAGCCGACATTCTGTCTTTCTTTCTGTGCTCCAAAGACAATGATCTTGGTCTTATCTCTGTTTAATTGGAGAAAATTTTGCCGCATCCAGTCATTGATTTGTTCGATGCAGTGACACAGAGATTCAACAGGTCCATAAACTTTATTATTTTGTATGATTTGGCCTAAAGGAAGCATATAGAGATTGAACAAGAGAGGTCCCAAAATGGACCCCTGTGGAACATGTCCATCGGCTCGGGGACAGTTTCCAATGGAGACAAAGTACTTTCTGTCATGAAGATGTGAATTGAACCACTTAAGGACAGTTCCAGAGAGTCCCACCAAGTTTTCTAATCTTTGTAATAGAATTGTATGGCTCACAGTGTCAAAAGCAGCACTAAGATCCAACAGTACTAAAACAGAGACTTTGCCTGAGTCATTATTCAGGCGAATGTCATTTAGTACCTTTATGAGTGCAGTCTCAGTGCTGTGATGGGGCCGAAATCCTGATTGAAAGTTATCAAAGCAATTGTTCAACGTTAAAAAGTTACTAAGTTGTTGGTGAACAACTTTTTCAATAACTACCTAGAAACGGTAAGTTTGATATAGGCCGATAGTTATTCAATACAGTAGCATCAAGACTGCTTTTCTTTAGGAGAGGCTTAACGACTGCAGTTTTCAAAGCCTTTGGAAAAATGACAGATTGGAGAGAGTTGTTCACTATAGCCGCATTTCCACCCAAAGTACCCAGAACTTTTAGTCCCAGGAACTACTTTTCAAGGAACTAAAAGGTTCCTTCAGCCCATTGTTGTCTGCGTTTCCACCGCTGTCTAAAGACCCACGAAGATTAGGCAAATGAATCCGATGACGTGTGAAAAAGCAACATCGTCGTCAGTCTATCTGTCGTATGATTTCTTCTGTAACCCCATACAACCACCGAAGTACATTATATTCCAATAACGGGACAGCCCGGAGGGGTTTATTCCACTTATACAACGGGTTACCAACAATGACTATATGTTTACTTTAGTATTTATTGATTTTTATCGACTTAATCACCTGAAATTGAAATATTCTTCCGCGGCTGTTTGGGCATATTATTTTACCGTTGTCAAGCAAAACTCTCATTGGTAGTTCAACTTGGACCATTGTTATGCGACAAACAGGATATAACAGGCCAATATTGTAACTGTTTTATATATCCTCTCAAACACATTCCTTATGTTTTTATGCGAACATTCACTTTCATGTCTTGACATCCGAGGCGTTCACATTTCACAAATAACTGGTAACAACATTTATAGCAGAAAACATGCAAACGTCCTAAACAATTTGCTGTTGAATTTATTAATTCGACACTCATCATCATTTCCATATCGCAAAATGACAAGAATAAATAGAATTAAAACTCGGACTAGTGTGAAAATTAAAATTTAATATTGCAGTGGTACAGCCACCGTTTGCTTTCATCTTTTTTAGATTCCTTCAAATTTGCTAGCGGAGCAGCTAAATACTTGAAGTGTGCCCTCCAAATGCGAACCATGCACCATAAAGAGTCCGTCTAGTCTGGTCTTTTTGTGGAATTGGAGAATCACAAAATAAAATAAAAAAATAAAAAAAATTATGGGAGCTTGAAAAAGCAAAATAAACAGTTACTGTAATTGTCTGTTATTTTTTTACCTTGACAAAACGTTTTTTCATAAAAGTTTGAATTCAAGTTATTATTTAGAAAATAATAATTTGGTTTGCGGCTGCAGATTTTTAAAAATGGCGGTTGAAATAAAATGCTGCGAGTACTTGACCAATCAGAAATGTTCATCGTTTGCTCCCCACCCCAAAAGTTCCTGTACTTTTGGAAAGTACTATCCCCCGAGCAGGGAATTTTTTGGGGTAAAATAAAGTCCCTGGAACTTTAGACCCTGGTCCCTGTAGTGGAAACTGAGTTCCTAAAAAGGTTTCTAGTTCCTGGGGAAAGTTCCTGCTGTGGAAACGCGGCTTATAAGTAGTAGTTCTTTCACCAGGCTGCTCAAAACTGTTTTAAGGAAGCTAGTGGGTATAACATCAAGGCAACAGGTTAAATAAATAAATTTGGCATGCATGAATTTGATGTCACTGCCACACATTACAACATCACTGAAATATTGCAATTTTTCAAGAATTATTACTACTGTACATTTAATACACACCCAAGTTGGTATTTATGGTATTTGGGTTAGGTTTGCAGTTCAAGTACCCCCAATGGGTTATACTGCTCACCCTTGGTTCTTAGGCCCCAACATCACTGCTTGCAGCGATTATTTATTTATTTATTTATTTATTTATACTACTTATAATGATGCTGCTGCTACTACTACTACTACTACTAATAATAATAATAGAAATAATAATAGAAACTTCAGAGAATATGACTAACAGCAACAAATAGTGGCCTCCATTTAGGGCTGACAATTCAATTTTCTGTTGGGGGGCACCATGAGACCTGAACATAGGATAGGCTGCATTGGTCTAAAAAAGGCTGAGAACTCCTTATCTGACTAGCTGACCAAATGTGGCTTCTAGGTGTATGGTTAGGTTCCTAGCTAACTAGTTCATTTAGTGAGTGAGAGTATATTTGTAGTCTTTATGTGACTTTTCTGAAACTTACCAACAGCCTCATTGAGTCAACTTTTCTACAGGTATTCCAACTGACGAAGAACAAGCCACTGGCATGGAGAAGATTGTTATGCGGGCAATGAGAGATGGCACTGTGTGTATTAAAATCCCAAGACCTTTTGTTAGCTTTGCATTAGCCATGGAATGTAGTCTTCTATGCAGTATACTATATAGCTACGGTGACTGCTTGACATACACAAAATTTTAAAAATATTTTTCTTGTAGCAATGCAGAGTTTTGGTTTAGACAATTGAGCAATTAATTTTCCACATTTCAAATTGCAAATACCTGTGTCATCACTGCAAAAATGTCATCTGTTTTGACCTGTATTTTGATGGTGTATTTCACTGTCTCAGGACCCCTACAACATGCTGAAGCCTAAGGAGTATGCAGGGTCTTTAGAGGATCCTCACTTGGTCCCTTCCATCACCAACAAGAGAATTGTTGGTTGTGTCTGTAAGTTTGAGCTTTCTCTAATTACGCTACTTGATTCACCCCCTCTGAGTTCACCTGCGGATTGTCTTGTGTGATGATATATTTCATTGTTTTTTTTTTTTTAATTGTCCAATTTGACCTGTGCTCCCGCCAAGGTCAAACTGAAGTGACCTTTGATAGATGATCTTTGTCAGATCAAAGGGGGAAAAATATATGCTGTGTACATGAAATTCCATTTTTTTCACAGCTGGTGTTCCTTCTAGGCTGAATCGTATGCCTGCAATGTGCAGCAATGTACAAGCGTATGATTACGCATAGTCTCAATCGGGCCTGGCTTTATTTCTGCGACTCCTGAGCCCTGGTGTGGTATTAGATATGAGAATTCACTTCCTGTGGCTCTGTTAACAAAACACCAACAATTTACACTTCCAAACATGGCCTTTTTTCATCCTCACAACCCACATACTCTAGTTGATGAAATTTCTTGCTGGAATTTCTTGCTGAGACTTATTTCTTTTAAACAAGGTCGTCTCCCCTTCTCATGCAGGTGAAGAGGACAACACGGTTGTGGCGTGGTTCTGGCTCCACCAGGGGGAGCCCCAGCGCTGCCCCTCCTGCGGTGCCCATTACAAGCTGGTGCCCCATGAGCTTCCACACTGAGCTCTATATTTTTATGCATACGCACATGCATAATTACAGGCACACGCTCCCCATTCCACTTGTTACTCCATATACCTCATTTGTCACCAGTCTGCTTACATTATAACATCATAAGTTTGGGCCATGGCTCTCTCGCGCATACACATGCACACACACACACACACACATACAGACATGTACGCACACATGTATGCACACACACACACACACTCCCCATTCTTTACATCTACTCCATATACCTCATTTATCACCAGTCTGCTTACATTATAACATCATAAGTTTGGGACATGGGTCTCCCACGCATACGCATACACACACACACACACATACATACATATACAGGTACACACATGTATGCAGACACACACATACACACACACACCTAGGCACACAAGCAAACTCCCTATTTGTTACATTTACTCCATATACCTCATTTGCCAGCTTTGCTTACGTTATAACATAAGTTTGGGACACGGGTCTCCCACGCATACACACATGCACACTCCCCATTCCAATTACCTTTACTCCATATACCTCATTTGTCACCTGTCTGCTTGCATTATAACAGAAGTTTGAGATACGGGTCTTCCATGCACGAATGCACACACACACTCCCAGTTCCGATTTACCTCATTTGCCAGTCTGCGTATATTATGATACAAAATGTCTGGGTCACAAAGGTTGTGGTTTGGGAAGCAATAATTTTCCAATTCCATTTTATACAGTTTACCTGTATTGTTATGTGCAATACATACATTTGGTCCAGGTCCTTCTATCAATAAAATTTATGGTATAAATTTTGATGTTTCCTGGCTGTTTTTGCAGCTTTAGTTTGCCTTGCTTAACCTGTTATTCTAGCACAGCCCAAATTCATTGTTTTTTATGGTGAAATGTTCAGTCAATCATCACACAGTTTACTGTTTAAAAATGTTAGAACTCACAATTCAATCTCCATGAACTATTTTATGATCCCAAATTTATAGGACAAATTCCTTATTTGTGTCAGTGTTAGTTTACCTGTAGTTAAACTCGCAGCTTAATTGCATTTTGCAGCAGTTTTCTGGTAGTTTAGATACATTCAAATTTTTATAGCAGTTGAGGTGTATTTTGAGGTGTAGTTAAACCCCTTTTTAAAACTCCCCTGTCTGAAATAAACCCCATTATCTGCAGAATTATATACAGCACAGACATGGTTCAAAGCTTGAAATAATGAGGATATTTGTATCTAAATGAAATCCCCTGATCCTACGACAAAGCATTTTGTATTTTCTTTTTTCTGTACTGGTTAGATGTACTTCTGATACAGGATGAAACCAGGTTTTTTTTTTTCAATCCTAAGCTTTCTTTCCTGTTTAATTTGAATAAATTATTGCCCATAAAGATGAGAGGCATTAAGTCAGCGCACAGAGAGCATTTGAATCACTTGGCTCTCCAGAAACGTACAGCTACAAACGTACAGTGTGTCTTCAGCATAATAGTGAAAATTCACGTAATGCCGGCAATTTATTTTGTCCATTGAAAGCATTATAAATGGAGCACAATAAAGGTATTTTATACTTTATCGTATACTATAGTACTGCCTTGTGCAATGCCATAATCAATGCTAATACAGTCTGAAACATGTTTTTACGGAGAAGTTTCTCCCAGTGACGGAACCAGGTTAGAACAGTGTAGGAATGACAAACCCATTTCTCAAGGCAACTGATTAAGATGCTATGATAAGTAGTGCCATAAGAATGGGCACTGAATCTTAGGTCATTTACAACCTTAACCTGTCTTGGTGCTGTGGTTGGCTGGAAAATCATTTCACCCCTCAGCATTTTTTTTTTTTTACCATGACAACAAAGTTAACTTGAATGTTTTATACATGCAGAAAATGCAAGCAATTCAGAACTTATGCAACAAGGCACACCCAGTACAAAGGCACAATATACTGCCCAAACACAGACACCATGGCGAAGTGGTTGGAAGACATTAAAAAGAAATGCAAAATTAGTTTGTACCATTTTAAAAATAATTTTCATGCATTCATTATTTTATATTATTTTTTAATGAAATCTTTTGGATATAACATTTCTTAAAAAGTCAATCTTGTGAATAGTTAAAAATGAATCCTTTGTATTGATACTTTGAAATTTAATAAGATCTGCTCATGCTATATTTTTGTCTATACTTCTATATTTGTGGTTACGATTTGTTTAATAGCAATACTGTTTTCTCATTTATTTTTTCAAAGTTATTTAAATAAAAGTGTATAACTTCTTATATAGTTGATAGATATTAATTGTTTATTGAAAGAGCATTTACTGTTTAATCAAAGGGAACACATTAGGGCTACTTTCTTACACAATACACATAAAATTAGTTTACCATAGATATAAATAATAAAGTATAAAATAACAAAAGAGAAAGAGATCGTAAGTATGATCGATTTAATCAGATTTATATATGTCTCGCGTGGGGATCAAACTCATGACCTCTGTATCCCTTCCAGTGTTCCCCTAAAATGAAAAATTCCCTCCATTTTTCCTTCTTCCCCACCTGAAGTAAACCACTGTTCCCCAGCCCTTAGCGCATGGGTTCCCTCGTCAGATGTTTTTTTCCCGGTAGGGATTTTGTTTTCTGCCGAAAATAAGGTCTGTGGTTAACGTATGTCTAAGAGAGTTTCACGTTGTTTTATACGAGACAAAATGACACCCATTGATATCTCAACCGTGGATTTGGAAGCTGTTATGTGTTTTAAAAAAGCAAGTTGCTAACATTGAAACGACAACAATGGTCGTATTTAGGCAACCGTCGGTCTAGTTTCCACACTAGCCCGTCTGCACGCGTCAACCATTGTAGTTTCAGTATAGGGAATTTTATGGGAATCAGCCTGCTTCCTGCTCCACTTGCTAGTCTCTGTGCCTCCTGGCTACCACTCATTGAAAATGATGAGCAGCAGGCTGTGCGGTTCCATGGACTGTAAGGTAATAGTCCATAGAACAGAACAGCCTGCCCATCATTTTCAGCTGTCTTCCCCTCCCTGCTGGCTATTCTTGTTGCACAGTTAATTGAATGTATTTGACAGTTTAAAAACAAGACTGCATAGCAGATAGCAATCCTTTAAAAACTGTCGAGGATAGAAACACATAACGGGCTTATTTCCATTGTGGTCCTCTAACATGCAAACATAGACATGGCAAAACATCCAATACAATACAGTTAATGCAATACAAACAGATATGACAGAACAATACATTCACCACAGGGCAGACAGCATACTGGCAGATTGGCAGAGGGCAATTGACTTTGAACTTATGAAACTTTCATTAAGTTTTTTTTTAAACCACAAATGAAAAAGCAGCGTCCTTTTATGTCTACAGTTATGCGTTTATCATCTTTTACTGTCGTCCTCTTTTTAAGCTTTTGGTAGCATTTTCGGGATGGCATTACTAAGAATTGCATGTCTGTATAATGTTACGGTGAAAACGTATCCTTATCAGACCTGCCAACCTGCTCGCATTTTGTGTAGGCCTATCAACCACGCAATTCAAAATACGCAGGTACGAAATACCAGCTGAAACTACGCAAAAAAAAAAAAATATATATATATATTACTGTAATTGAATTACGGAAAACAATCAATTAATACAAATCAATACCGTACATGTATTCGGTATTTAAACTACATCCCTCGGATTGAACCAGATGCTACGACCTTGTGCTTGTGGTTCTGTAACCCCTCGCCGACCCACTCAACATCCACTGATACGCAGCGGTACTTTATTATCCACCGAGGCGTAACGCTGCATTGCTGAGGTAAAATGGGAAGTGGGGAGTAATAATCAAGCACAAAAATGTGACCGTAATGTTAACATATAAAACGTTAAAACATGTTCGGTAACTTGATGATACATTTCAAGGGGTATATCCTAATGAGATAAATTTGTGTATATAGTTAGTCGTAGTAGTAGCTCGCATACGATTTAGCCTCGTTACGAGACGTGTGAATAACTGATAGAGTAATTTAGCTGCAGTAACTCAAACGCTACGAAGACTCCTTGCTCAAACTTTGAATCGCGCACGCTCTGTTGGAGCAAAGTGACCATTGCAAAGGTGTTTGACTAAAGACTGCTAACGTAGCAAATAATTCCTATTATTGCAGCCAGTCATCCGACCAGCCTTGCAGTTAGAAAATAATCATGACGTCAGATGACGAGAATACTAACAAGGAAAGAGAGAGAGCAGCAGACCTACTAAAAAGAAGCGAGTCCATGCCCCCTAGAAGTTCCTCGCAAAATATCAGGAGCAATGGCCGTGCCTCCGCCCCTCAAAACTTCCGCACCATGCAGATAATTTTTCAATTGAATACTTTTTTTTCATTAGGCCTATATGATGTGTGCCTATATAAGCTGATTCAATTATTTAATTATTAAATAAAGATGGAAATCATGAACAGAAATTTGGTTTTATTCATAATTGACTGTTTTACATCGCAACATAAGTTTCTGTAAATACTTGAAAATGAAAACATGTTACAATATACAAAATAAATTCAAAATATTTCCATTTTTATTAAATAATTTAATGCAATTCACTTATGGTTATCAGTTTGTATAAGCACACATATCATATAATGAAATATTAATCATGAAAAAATAGTTTTAAGCAGGCATACTCAAACTTTTGACTTGCAAGTGTATCATAATATCACTGCAAGTGATATTTTAGAATCAGGTCAAATTATACAATTTTGCCTGATCACTTTAACAGTCAACACTAAAATTATGAAGAAAGGCTTGTGTGTGCGTGCAAAGCGAAGTGGTGCGAAAGCATGTGAACTAAGCGTTACACTGACTATTGTGGTACTCAAAATATTTTCCTGAGGTTGGCAGGTCTACCTTATGAGTATTATTTTGATGAAGATTGTCAGCTCCCAATGTAATGGTTTTCCATGGCAGTGGTTACATAGCCCTATACAGTGTACTTACATAGTATTGTGCTGCGTGAAAGTATGCTCTGGAGGACGGAGTGTAGCACAGTGGGTAAGGAGCTGGGCTTGTAACCGAAAGGTCGCAGGTTCGATTCCCGGGTAAGAACACTGCCGTTGTACCCTTGAGCAAGGTACTTAACCGAAATTGCTTCAGTATATATCCAGCTGTATAAATGGATACAATGTAAAATGCTATGTAAATTTGTTTAAAGTTGTAAAGTTGTGTAAATCGCTCTGGATAAGAACGTCTGCTAAATGCCTGTAATGTAATGTAATGTTCTTGGTTATTCAGATAATACAAATACAGTGTTGGGTGCATAACAGAACAGCTTATTGCGTTATCTATCAGTATATATTCTATGGTATTATGGCTTTGCTTATTTACATTATAATACAATACATGCATCTTAGGCAACCTTAAGAGATTATTGTTGTCTTTTTCTCTGTACCAGGAACAGCAACAGGAGGGGTATTTCTGGACAGGATCTCAAGGCACCACTGAGGTCTGGAGTTTGTCCAGTTTGGGGACATAGGGGTGTCATCGCGGCTATTTGTGGATGATGTCATACTTTTGGCTTCATTGTACTGTGACCTTCGATGTGCACTAGAATGTTTTTTAGCCGTGTGTGATGCGGTCGGGATGAGGATCAGCACCTCCAAATCTGTGGCAATGGTCCTCTCTTGGAAAAAGATGCCTTGTCGCCTTGCCCCAGGTGGAGTTCAACTATCTTGAAATCTTCATCACAAGTGTAGGTAAAAGGGATCGGGAGATTAGCCAATGTGTAGGTGCAGCGGCCATAGTAATGCGGGCATTGGACAGTGGTGGTGAAGAAGGAACAAAAGTCAAAGCTCTCGATTTACCAGTCGATATTCATCCCTACTCTCACCTATGGTCACAAGCTATGGGTAGTGACTGAAAGAGTGAGATCGCAAACACAAGCTGCAAAAATGGGGTTCCTCTGTACGGTGGCAGGGCTTATTTCTCTTGACAGGGTGAGGAGCTCAGTTGTCTGGGAGGACCTCACAGTAGAGTCGCTGCTCCTCCGCATTGAAAGGAATCAGTTGAGGTGGTTCGGGCATCTGATAAGGATGCTTCCTGGGGGTGTTCCGGGCTCAGGCACCGGGGAGGAGACTCAGGGGCAGACCTAGGACATGCTGGAGGGATCTTGGGATCCCCTGGGATGAGTTGGCGGAAGTCGCTTGGGAAAGGGACGTCTGGGCTGCTCTGCTGGCCCGGTTGCAACCGCGACCCGAACTTGGACTAACCAGTTAGAAAATGGATGTGTAAGGTATAATTTCAGTTTTCCCAATCAACTCTGTTGTCCCTTCACAACTGGACATATTCTTCCATGGTGCGCACACTGGTGGAGTTGTAAAAATTCCACTGCCGTACATGAGTGGAGCTGAGTGAAGCCATAAAATGCCCCAGGATGGGGAGAGCAGCTGAAAGCTGCATGGGACTGTCTTTTGCGGCCCCATTTATTGAGGGGAAGCAATCTTCAAATGGCTTATCCTCCTGGATGAGTTGGAGGAATCAGATGACAGGATATTACCCTCTTGGAGCTGTGGCCATACCAGGTGGAGGATCAAGCTCTGAAATCCATGGACAATGGCCCAGGCTCTCCTGGGTCAGAAAAAACTACTACCATGGACTGAAAGAATGCATCTTATGTACTTGCATGCGTATAACTAAGGATGATGTGATAAATGTGGGGGACTGTGAATAATATCATACATAGACAAGCACACTGAACGGGTGTGAGATAGTATAAGGGATTACAAGTATGTAAAGCATAGTATATTTATACATAGGTATGCCTACATAAGTGTCTGGGTCACAGATGAGTCACCACCATGGACTCCCATAGAGAAGTATTTGGAGAATTGATAGGTAAAATCATGGAATCACATGCCATCGTACAAAGTATCTTATCACTGTCACTGGATTTTGATGCTTCTCCTGTGTCTACAGAGGAGGGGGAAAGTGCAGTTTCTCTCTTCCTGGAGGAGTAGGGGGGGGTTTCTTGGTGGGGCAGATGTTACTGGCCTATTCGTGTCCAGACCTTATTTGGGCAAACCAAAGGAGCTGTGAGGTGGAAGGCATTCTCAGGATTGGATTTAAGGGAAGTCCAAAGAAACATTCGAGGAGAATCTGCTTAACAGTTCTCCTGGTACCATAGTCTTTGTTGTACAGAATATTTGGGTATTCATCAATACTCACTTTGTGTTCCTTTCCTTTGTCCTTGTTTGTATGTCTTTCCTTTTCATAGTGGTCTTTTGTCTTGCTTTGTAAAATAAAGTGTTCACCTTTTCCATCATTGAAACTGCCAATCCTCGGTTATTACCAACGGTCATATTGTGTCATAATAAACAGTTTTTCCCCTTTTTCAGAGCAGCCAATGCACGTATACAAGAACCTGTATTCACATACATCTTCACTTTACAGGATTTGAAGTTAATGGAGTCAGATAAACATGTTTTCCTCCCTGCGACTAAATCTAATTCCTTACAGATGGATGGATACTAACTAGGGTTGCCAAATGCCTGGTTTTTGACTGTCTGGTTTTCAAATTGTTTGGTCTTAATAACTAAATGAAAATTAACTTCTGTTAGTCTGTAATGAATTTGCATCTCAGCCACTCTTGATCCGTGATCCGTTCTAATGCCCCCCCCACCCTCCCACCTTTCCACCATCAGTTCCCCACCTTGTTCTAGTTTCTAGCTGTTGACCGGTTTAGACAAATCCTGCAAACCTACTATGAACAAACTACTAAAATGCCAAATATAGAGCTAAAGAACAAGCATTTCTAGCTATTTCTAGCTATTTCAATTTCTAGCTAGCTATAAGCATTTAATCTAAAGAGAGAAAAAAAACTGTGATTTGGTGTTTATTACCCACTTAAAATGGCAAAGATCAGCTGATGCACACTAAGTGTGGTCAGTATTCACCCAACGGATCTGCCCCTCAGTTGAGCAATTCCTTATGAACACTTTTGTCTTACAATTATAATTAAATTATACATAGCTTTTTTCATGAAGGCAAAATCAGTGTTTATTTTGTACTGGCACTACCACACAGCCCAGAATGAAAATCTTTTCAGACATCTAAAAGCACTGGCACCTGCCACCATCTTCAACATTGTTACAGAGACAGTTTTATCATTATTTAGAAAATATAAGTGAAAGTTGTGAGTAAAATAGTCAATTTTAGATAAAACAGCTAAATAAAAAGGCAATAACATTACTGTGATTAAAATAATTACACAGCCCCTCTTTCACTTTACAGATCATGGTGGTTCTTGGTTTGAAGGAGGTAATGCTTGAAGAGGCAGCCTCCATGAGCTGTGGCTGTTTCTCAGGCAATGGCTTTGGCTTCAGGCAGGAAGGCCTCCCAATATTTCATCAGCTGTAATGAGAAAGATCCAAAATCAAGATCACAATACTAAGACACTGGGGTCCAGTGCAGTGAAGGTGTTATGGGTGTTATATAGTGCCTTCAGAAAGAGCCCCCCCCTCGCCCAATTAAAGCAGTCTGGGGGGGGGGACTTTTAATTCAGGGCAAAGTTTACAGGCTTTATTATCCTTTGTATGCTACAGTGTGTATTGTATACAGTATGTTCTGCAAGTCATTGGACAATGACACAAGTTTTGTTCGTTTGGCTCTGTACTCCAGCACATTGGATTTGAAATGAAATAATGAATCTGAGGTCATGGTGCAGACTGTTATTCGAGGGTATTTACATCCATATTGGCTGATCCAATGTAGAAATTAGAGTCTTTTTTTATAGATAGCCCTCCCCATATGTTAGGGGACCATGAGTAATTGCGCCAAACTTGGTACCATTCTTTAGCAGAAGGCCTAGGGGTACACAGCAAGCTGCATGACATTTTACCACTTGGGGGCACTATACCAGATAATGCAGTGTGATAACGTTTTTTAATCAATGTGTTTTTAATCATCCATAGGTATCTTTTTCTAAACCAGGCAGGTGCTGATGGGGTGGGGGCTCCATGTAGACAGTCGTGATTAATGCAGCAGTCAAAAGCCACTTGCATCTCATAGAATGACTGCTGCTCAACTAAAAAATAACTCTTCACTTCACCGGTGGTTATTATTTTCGGAAACAAGGTCACAAATAGGTTCTGAGACAGGTTACTAGGCTGGTTTCAATGTTTACAAAGTGAAAGAAAAGGAACAAAATTAACAAGGAATTCTCCCCCTCCATCCACAACCCCACCCATATCGCCTTTGAGGACACAACCTTGAGCACAAACTGTCAAGTGAAGACATGAGAGATACAGAAAATAGCATATTTTTTAGCAACATGAATGATTAGATGGTAGCAGTAATTAGGTAGTGCTATAACAATCTTTACACTGAATGCACCCATAGCATGTGGGAACATTGTACGGTGGCAAGCTACTCCGTAGTGCCGTTGCAGCTATTCTGTGTTTTTCCTTGTTCAGTATTTAATTATTCTGGGGAATTCTGGGGTATTTCAGGAAGAGTTAGTTGGATAACTGCACAGAGTAAAACCCAGAGCCCGGCCAGATTTGGAACATAGACTGAAGTAAAAAGAGTTCCAGGTTTTACACAGTGCAGTTACCCAGCTAACTCTGTAATCCTGCTTCATGAAATACCCCCTGGACATTTACTTAGAATTCAGATGTAAACACAAAATAATTTGTAGAATAGGTAACATTAGCAGATCATCGGTCTATCATTGCTAGCTAATACACTTGTGAAGTGAATGACTTCTTCATGAAGTTATCTGCAGCCCATCCAAATACTAGCTTTTTATTTTCTGTAATACAACATAATATGCATATGTTCATGGCTATGGATAATATATATAGAATTGTCTGCCAAAATTGTAATGTAATCTAATATTACATTGTTATATTTCTGTGGTATAGAGTTAGAAATAAAGTTTAGCAAATATTAATTTAGCATCATTTTCTATAATTCAGTGGAAGTACTACAACTTATGTCATATAAATAGAATGTTCACTAAGCCATTGATTTGCAGCTTTGTTAGTTTTGTTAGTGAAGTTGGTTACATGTAGCTAGAAAGATAGCATGGATGCTGTATCAAATTCAGTTCTCCTGATTAAAATAAATGCAGTTGAATTACCGAGGTAGCATTAAGTTGTAGGGGGAAATACATATTGATGGGAGAACAGAACTTGATGCAAAAACTACCCAACCTTTGGCAGCTTGCTGCATAATGTAACTAGATAAAAGTAACGTTACTTACAGGTCCAACTGAAAACAGGCCAACTCTGCATCACTTTTGACCCCCTTGGCAAACTTCAGGTGACAACACAGAGGCGAACCAATTCCAAAGCTGATTCTAGTTTTTTAAAGAGCCCTGTCTTTTCGCTGCACTGTATCTAGGCTTCTTAGCGTCTGCCACTGCAGCAGCAAACACTTTACTGGCATCCGATTCCAAACCACGGGCTCTGTAGCCACGCCCACTCTTCCCCACACAAGCATTGTTTCTCCTGAATATTTTTTCCATTGAGTTCAACAGGAAAATTAATCAGGAGAAACAATTCTTGTAGTATCTCCTGCATATCTGCAGCAGCAAGGTGGTTTGAGGCTCATTTGATACCTTGGACCCTTGATGACTTAAAGCCATTTAGCCAACAAATGTGTTCCATACTGTATCAGCATAATTTACAGCTGAATCTAGTCCCACCCCCAATTCCCATAGAGATCCATTCAAATGCAAAGAGTTTTTGTATTGCTTGTAGGACAACCTGAAAATAAGATATCCAGACTCTGATGATGTCGATAGGTCACAGACATCAGGAAGTCATGGCATGCAAATGATATGCAATCAAATACAAAACATGACTCTTTTATTTGACATTATGTTAATTTGTCTACTGTATAAGTGAATTTCCCTGTTTCTAGCTTTTCCCCAAACAGTTCACTGCAGCAAAAGTAAACGAGCAAATGGTGGCACAGGAGGTCTCAGAGTGCATTTGTTTAATTCTTGCAAATTTTCTGACCAATGATTAGTTGTTAAGACCATTAAAAGCTTAATTTTTTTGCCATTTTGGGCTTGGCCCATTTTTTTTGCCCAGGAGTGTACACTCATTTATGACGCCTGGATACCTTCCAAAATAGCTGTGCGTAATACAGCACTTTCTGTTTATGGCATTGTGGCCCTTTTTTTTTTTTAGTACATTCTGGCTTGATTGACGATCATTTTATCCAATAGGTGACAGAAGAAGCATTCTAATGATGTATAACATGTCTCATTTTGCTTTTGGAATAGGTTTTATCTCAGCGTAACCGAAGGTTTCTCATCAACGCCTCCTTACACATTCACTCTGTGGTAGCAGTAAAAGACACTGCACCCAGCAGTGTCTTTTACTGCTAGGCTTTTACTGCTTTTACTGATAGGCTAATCTTTGAGTTCCGTCATAAAATATCATTATTATTGAGGACTTCTGAGCACAGCTAAGCCGTATGTTTGATGTTATACCTAGCTGACAGTTTTTTGCAGTAAGTCAGAAGAGCATGATTCTCTGGAGGAGGACAATGCCTACTGAGCACAGATATGATTTCACCATCCATATGTAAGTATTACAGCTCAGAATATTTTGGTTACATACGTTATGTTTTTAATTTGAGTGTTTTTAGGTTAGTGCTATTTTACAATAAGGATGCTTTACACTATAGCGTAAGCATTCATTGATTGCGCAGTGGTGTTTATGTTTCATGCACAGGATTTGACGTGAAGCTGGAGCATCGACAAAAGGTTTTAGTGGACGGTGGAATATTTTTTACTGTCATCCCATCCCCATGCAAGAAAACATTACATACTGTAGAATATAAAAAAACATACGAGAGTTAATAATTACATATTTAGGTACTGTACCACATTGCTTAATAATGTTTTTGCATTATTTATTAATCTGATATCAATGTTTCATCTTAAACCTTAATAAGGGTCACATTTATATTCTTTATAATGAAAAAAAAAGTTTTTTTTTCATTTTCGGATAGATTATGGATATGTTTCTGGACCCCTATATATTTTAGACCACTGTACTGATGGGAAGCTTGTAATTTCCATTTGTAAATGATGCAAAGGTAAGTTTGTTGATTCAAAACAGTCGATTTGTAGTGAAATACATGATTATGTTGTGATTTACAGCAATGCATAATTTAGACATTTTGGATAAATTTGGAGACACTGGGTACACTGCTTACTTTTTGCTTCGTAGATTTTTAATAGTTTTACACATCCACTCTTGGATTTTATGCATTTGTGGTCAAGGAGTTTTTGATCCAGGACATAGTATAGTTTAATCAGTTTTATATATGGGATCTCTCAGTATTTCATAGCAAACTAAAAAAGAACAAATTCATTTTTGCTTTTTTCTGGGACAATTGCATTTGTGGCACTTTATTTCTTCCAAAATTATGAATCTAAACACATCTATTGTAGTATTTTAGTAGTTTTTTAGTATTGTATAGTAGTTTGTAATGTAAATGGTACAAATGTCCTGCTTCATTTAAGCCATTTTTCAAGTCTCTGTGATGCTCACAACTGGAGTTATAAAGCTTTAAATAAGGTACCCCCTAAATGAGCAAGGATTGGGCATCTGCGCAGCAAAGGGGTTAAAATGATGTATGATTTGATCTATTGTAAATAAAAATAATTCCTTTGTGGAGGGGTGGTGTGGTTAGGGCGCCATCTGCAGGCGGAAATGGGGCAGTTTAGCTGGTTTGCAATTTGCTACAGCTGTTGACAATGTTCATGATTGATAACTCTTTATCTGCTTCTGCCAGCAGTGAGACCGGGAAGCTGGAATGAGACGCATGCGGGAGCTATATCGCATATTCCCTTCACCTATCATGTGTTGTTTGTTTGTTTGTACGTACGTACCTGTATTGAACACACAATAAAGTGTGTGTATGAACCTAGAACTGTGTGGTTTGTGGGGAGAGGAACAACCAGACCTTTCTACAGCCTTGTGTCCGATCACTGTGATCAAATCCCTGTTCCTCTACAGTTTCCTTTGCTTCTCACAAAATGCTAATAATTCCAAAACTGTTCGTCCTTAAGCTATGAAACTGGTTATGTGCATTGACAGTTTGATCAAGACTCCAGCCTTGAAGTCTTAGCCCAATCCAAACACATGGTGGTACTATAGTGGACAAAATATTTTAAAAATGTCAAAATTCCCTAAAAATCACTGTTGTGTCAGACAGGTCCCCAAGATGATGACATGATCCACCATCTCAGTTGGTACATATATACAGTGAGCACCATAATGTTTAGGGAAAAGCCATATTTTTTCTTGATTCAGTTCTGCACTCCATAATTTTAGATTTGTAATCAAACATTCATAAGTGTCTAAAGTGCAGATTCTAATCTTTTATTAAAGAGTGTTTTGTTTCACCAAGTAGAAATAACTGCACTCTTTATACATAGGCCACCCATTTTGGGTGTCCATGTTTGGGACAAATGGCTTGACAGGTGTTTCTGATAAATCAGGTGTTCAATTGCTTCTTCACTACAAGTATAAGAGAGCTTTCAGTATCTAATCTTGATTTTAAGCTTTTGATCGCCTTTGGAGTCTGTTATTGCTGTTTATCAGAATAAGGACAAGAGTTGTGCCAAAGTTGAAGAAGCCATTATGAGGCTAAGAAATAGTAAAAATAAACAGTCAGTGACATAGGCCAAACCTTTGGCTTACCAAAACCAACCATTTGGAACATTATTAAGAATAAAGAGAGCGCTGGTGAGCTTAGTAGTCGCAAAGGGCCTGGAAGGCTAAGGAAGAACTCTGCAATTTATGACTGAAGAATTCTCACCATTCTCAATGATGTTCTAAACAGTTGATTTTGGTACAGTAAGCCGAAAGTGGGATTCACACCGTATCCAGCGCTCATTGTGTCCTATTCATTTTCTATGGACAGGCTGTGCGGTGCATCATGGAAGTGGTCCAACAAGTGCTTTGGCAATAACTGGTTCTGTATTTGTATAGAATGTATTCCGTCTTTGTAGTATGCAAATGAAGATATCCAACGTAGCTTGCTTTGGCTCAAGAAACTCATCAAACTTTCAAACTAAGTGTTGCAGACCAAATATGAAACAAGATTCAGCAACTACATTGCCTATTTCATACCTCAAATATTTTCAGAAATATATTTTAGGGGATAGTTTAGGCGGAAAAAGATAAAGTTCATCAATGCTCTGCCTTATTGTTCTATTTTGAAAATGGGAGCCAAAACTAAGGACCGCCCAGTGTCTATCCAATCAGGTGCTGGCAGTGTTCTGTGGTAGGCTATGCCACTTGTTTGTATCGATTCCATAGAGCCATCTACCCGACCCGCCTACACTATTTGCATAGTACTGCCCTCATTAAGCCTTGCTTGGGGGTCTGGTGCGTCCTTAGGCCTCCTTGCTGAATTGAGAGAACACAGCATAACGTTTTCTTACTTCTCAGACTCATTGGCATAACTCTGTTCCTCATGTTGACAAATGCCAGCAACAGACTCTAAAATCAATACAAAGTCTAGAATCAAGACTAGGTACTGAAAGCTCTGTAATACCTGCACTAGGGAAACAACTGAACACACCTAAGTGATCAGAAACACCAATGAAGCCATTTGTCCCACACATTATGTATTGCAGTGATTTCTGACATGACAAATCTAAAATTGTGGAGTACAAGGATCAAGGATTATGGAGCTCATTGTATATGTATTTACTGCGCTGTACTGTAGTAGACCTGTAATTAGTTTTAGAAGTGTCTCAGTTATCTATGGACCCGAGCCATCACTATCCTTCCTCTATGTGATATGACCCAATTGTTTTCTGTATAAAAGCGACATGTGATCTTTTGTCTGGGCACACACTTCCTGCTTGACTGCCTTATGACATACACTATGGGGTTTTGGGTCTCATTAAATACAACTATTTTATGATTTTATATTAGTTTATGTCTAAGGAGTTTGATAGTTTTATTAAATTTACTTTTATACTATATGACCAAAAGTATCTGGACAGCCCTTGGTTTGGGGATGTTTTCCATGGTTTGGGCTAGGCCCTTTAGTTCCAGTGAAGGCAAATCTTCATGCTACAGCATACAATCACATTCTGGATGATCCTGTGCCTCACAAACAGTTTCGGGAAAGCCCTTTCCTGTTTCAACAATGCCCCCAGGCACACAGTGAGGTCAATATAGGAATGGTTTTGTCAAGAATAGTGTGGAAGAATTTTATTGGCCTGGAAATAGATGTCAGCTACAAGCCAGGCCTAATCACGGAATCAGTGCCCAACTTCACTAATGTTCTTCCGACTGAATGGAAGAAAATTACTGCAGCTATGCTCCAACATATACTAGTATAAAGCCTTCCCAGAAAAACTGAGGTTGTTATAGCAGCAAAGGGTGGACCAACTCCATATCAACGCCCATAATTTTAGTTGAGATGTTGGATGTCAGGTGTCCACATACATTTGGCCATGTAATGTTCATACCAAGAGTTCTCTGAGTCTTACTCTGGATAGGTTTACACCAGGCATCACAAGCATTCTTTCATGTAAACTTCAGCAAACTTTACATCTAGTAAACTTTATTCTGTCCCCCAATGAATACAAGTTGCTTACTTCATTTTCATATTGCAATAAAGCAAAGCAAGCTGTAAATCAATAGCATTTCACCTGCAATTACAAGAATGCTGCTACATGATTAAATGTTAGCTTCCATGTAAGACTGCAATGAAAGGATGCACTTACGATGCAGTTTTTTTTTTTTTTTTTTTTTTTAGTAAAATTTGTAGGAATGTAACTAAAATCTCAGTGCGTGGATTTGGCTAAATAAAGATTAAAAATAGCCAATAGTTAATAATTACAGGAGTGCAATAATTAGATGAAAACTAATTCCCTTAAGCAGTCTGCACTTGCCTGAATCTAGCCCTCTTTGTTCCCAACATGCAAGCATATTTTGGAGCTCTCCAGCTATGTCCCCTTTTTTTATTTGCCTCCCAACTCATTTACTTTATGTACACCTGCATCTCCTGTGTTCCAGTGGTATTCATTTCTAAATTACTAAGTCAATAGTGAAAAGTGACATATTAAGTTTTTATTTGTTCACTTTTAACCATTTCATATTTTTAACCATTGTGATGGAGCACATGGATTTTATATGTGTATTGCCACTTTCCCCATTGTGATGGAGCACATGGATTGTATATGTATATTGCCACTTTCTCCATTGTGATGGAGCACATGGATTTTATATGTGTATTGCCACTTTCTCCATTGTGATGGAGCACATGGATTTTACATGTGTGTTGCCACTTTTTCATACCGCTGTGAAACAGTAAGCCATAGAAGGCTCCAGTGCAGTTCCCTAAATTTGAGATTAACAAAAAGTAACATGTTAATGCAGAAATATTTGCATTGGATTTTATTTTAAACCAATTTTAAGAATGTGAATAAGTGTGAAATTACTCATTATTATTTATCTGTAAGAATCAACATCCGATAATGTGCAAAACACACTAAAACATGCAAAAGAATAAATAAATAATTGAATAAAATAAAATAAAATAAAAACTAAAAAACTGCAAGTCCTCCACATTGGTTGTGCCTGGGCCTGTGAAACTATGTGTATCAACAGGCGACAACTTTGAGAAATCACCCATCCCACAGGCCCTCCCACACGCACAATCCCTTAATGATAAAATTGTATATTATTAATGAAATTTATAAATTTAATATTTCACCTGTTTCTCTGATTGCATAAGAGACTCGAGGTATCTGATGATCTGGATCTTGAAGTCTTTGGTCTTCTCTTTCTGTCAGATTCAAAACCAGAAACACCTCACACAGGCCTTCTCCTGGCCAAGTAGAACTGAACTATGCATTTATTTAGCTTTTATCTGTACAAATCTTGGCAATTACAAGAACACAAGTACATGGCTACTCTAGAGAAATAGTGTAAAATACAACAAAGGATATTTTTGATACTTAAAAAGGTTTCTGATGACCAGCAGCTTTTAAAATGACTGGCATAGGTGCTTTCACAAGCTTGTGGTGTAAAGCAAGAAAATCAAGTCCAAAGTACCTTGCACAGCAACATTTAGCATTGCAGAGGTTGTATATATTTATCTATTTATTTACTTATTTATCTTGTTTTTGTGAGAAACCCCTCAGATACCCCAAACAGTGGAAGTATCTGTGGGGCGAAAGAATGTGTGTAGTCTTACCTGGTGCTATTGGAACAGGATGAATTTATCTCTAGTATAGCCTCGCGAGCCTCGTTGTATATATTTATCTATTTATTTACTTATTTATCTTGTTTTTGTGAGAAACCCCTCAGATACCCCAAACAGTGGAAGTATCTGTGGGGCGAAAGAATGTGTGTAGTCTTACTTGGTGCTATTGGAACAGGATGAATTTATCTCTAGTATAGCCTCGCGAGCCAGTCTCGTTTTTCTGTGTATCTGCCTTGCGCGGCTATTTAATAGGGCTAAATAATGAAAAATCATGATGGAAATACCCACAATAGAAAAATAAGCCTATTTTGACCGATCGTTCGCAAGTCACTTTTAAATGAATAAAAATGAACACTGTCAGCGGTGATTAACAAATTACCAAGTATTTTAATAACTTATCTGCAGGCGTGTAAATATGACAATGCACTTTGTAGAGCAAGTTTTCCACCTGTTGCATAAAGACAAAAATAATGTACATTGAATTTCTAATTATTATTATTATTTTCTTGCTAGCTTCTAGCTTTGTCGCATCCGTGAAGCATGGCCCAGGTAGACATTTACGGAATGTACACGACTGACAAGCCGTCAAACACGTTTGACAGATTGAATATTTGCCGGTCAGGGTTAGCTAGCTAGTCAAATGGCTTGGTAGCCGAAGTTGCGAACTGTTTTAGCATAGGCTACTGGACTACCAAATATAGTAAATAAGCGTTAGCTGATTACGCTTTCTGCCAACTAATTATTTGGTTAAGTAGGCTAAAGGAAATAGAAAAAATGACTTGGTTACCAAAAAAACTTCAGAGGAGGATTATTTTATGGTTGTCTAGTGCAGCTGTAAATAGCACACGCCATAATGAAATCACTACGAAACGGGATGCCTGCATCTTCTGACTTCGCACAGGTGGACCATGATCGGAGCAGAGACCCAGTGACCACAGATTGTAGCCCCTACTGTAGCTCAGTCCTCCGCAGTAATCCGGAAGTGACGCAAGCGGTACCTCATTGGTCCAGAACAAATATTGGCACTGTGCCCAAATGACGCAATAAATCATGAAATCGACCCATGGACAGTCTTAAGACGAATAAAATACACCTATTATGACTATTTGTTCTTGTGAGAAAAAATGATTGACTTTGTATTTTGATCGCATTTGTACCGTAGACTTACATGGAAACCGGATATGAAAACACCTATACTGGAGCCATCCGTAGTGGCGCTAGCGAGCAACCAGGAACTACAACACCAGGAAATGAGCTTCAAAAACGAAGTCTGGTTTTGGCCGCTTGTCCACAACAAATATTATATTAACATTAATTAATATTAACAGTGCCAAAATGACACAATAAATCATGAAATCTACCCATGGACAGTCATAAGACGAATAAAATACATATATTGTGACTATTTGTTCTTGTGAGAAAAAATTATTGACTTTGTATTTTGACCGCATTTGTACCGTAGATTTACATGGAAACCGGATATGAAAACACCTATACTGGAGCCAACCGCAGTGGCCCTAGTGAGCAACCAGGAAGAACAAGACCAGGAAATGAGCTTCAAAAACGAAGTCTGGTTTTGGCCGCTTGGGTAGGCTACTCCCAAAATTAAATAGCCTAGCTATATGGACAGTACTTTTCATCCTAATATGTTATAGTCTAACAACACTTGAGATATGAAACCATAACATTATTATGTACAAGATACCATCAAAATAGCCTTTATAACCATTTGCTAAAATTAGTTATAGAGCTAGTTAGACTAGGCTATTAGCAAACTACCTTGCAGCCAACAGGCTATAAATGTTGTTCCCCCTTACATTAAACAATGACAAGTAACTTGAGATGTTCTGTCTTGTGAAATATTACTCACTTCAAAGCATTTGAAACTTTTATTATTAAGCACAGGGTAAAAACACCTAGGCAACAGTAATAGGTAACTGTTAGCTAGCAAGTATAATCGCACTATTTAGCTGTACTAGGCCTACCCAGAACCGTAGGTAGCTCCACGGCTCTGGGCCTACCCACAGTTCCGTAAGAGAGGAAAAGTGAAAAAGCCACTGTGCAGATAGATCCAGTCACGTGATGAAGCCGTGGATTTTTCAAGAACCTGTCTCAAATCTCATCGATTTTGTTTTCAACCAATCAGAGATCAGTCCGCCTAGTCAACGCAATCGGAATAGTGATATTTGTTCATAATTTTCTCTGCTCTGTTCAGCATATGTTTAATATATGACTACATTCAGATAAATATGATAAGGAAACTTTATTTCCACAACAAATTACACTTTGGATAGAAAGTCATAGTATTACTCAGACAGTACCACAATGGTCTGATTTGGAATTTGTAAAGAAAAGCACTTCAAAAAATCATACATGTACGGCCATATTCCAATAGGACCTTACTTAATTCTGATCGCATCTTTTTAAAGTTGGCACACCTAAAATTAAAAATCCTGGAGTTAGATGGGGCCCTCTTAGTTTGCCAAAATACGTCAAACCTAATTGTGGAATGATCACTTGTCCCAAGTGGTTCCATTACCTCTATACTACAAATTCTGTCAGAGTCATTACATAACACCAGATCTAGAATTGATATCCCTCTTGTAGGCTGTCTGACATACTGGGCTAAAAAAAGGTCATTTATAACATCTGAAAATTCCTCCTCCCTTTTTCCTTGTCCTGTCATCAATTCACAATTAATACTGGGGTAATTGAAGTCACCCATGATAATAGTCTCACCTCCTCTGAAAGCTTGTTTTATATTTTCAAAGAGCATTGTATTCACACTACTGTCTGAAGCTGGTGGTTGGTAACACACTCATATGTTAAGCCCCTTTGTCATGTTCTCCTATGAGCTTAATCCAAATATCCTCACTAGGCATGAGCTGGTCAATTTCTGGAATTTCTTGCACGTTAAGATTATCTTTTACATATAGAGCCACCCCCACCTCTCTTCCTGGGTCTATCCTTCCTAATAAGTTTATACCCTTCTATATTATATTCATCCCTATCCTCTTCCCCCAGCCATGTCTCTGTAATCCCTACTATCATAGCCCTTACTATTAATATCAGCCTCGATTTCCAAAAATTTGTTTTTTTTTATACTTCTAGCATTTAAACAAAGACATTTCAGACTATATAGTTGAGCGTAACCAACTGTTGTCTGTCACTGATTGTTGCTGGTCACCTACTAACCATAGACTACATGCTTAGAATTGTATTAGTTCATAGTGAGTTTTTGTGTAGTGGTAATACATTCATTTCAATTTTAATAACTCAACTAAGTATTATCAACCTTATGACAGTGTGTATTCATAATAAAATAATATGTTTATTCGCAATGAAATAAAGTAAATATTGTTTTTAAATATACTGCCGGCAGTTCTTTCCTACAGCACGGAGGTCTCAATTTGCGTGTGTTGCTGCACGAGCTGCTTTGGAGTTACAAGATGTGAACATTCTTATGTTAAGCCACAAACTTGCGAGAGGACCAGCCAGCAGGTTGTCAAACTTCTGTATTCATCTGAAACATCCTTCACATAACACAATAACTGTCTCGACCAGAAAAGCACATAAATTAACTGAGATAATATCTCCAAAAAGTAAACCATGTTTGAAAAAAAAAAGAGAGACATCACCTCAAAGCGCAGAACTTCGTTGCGAACAGTTGCAGAAATCCTCTCAAACTCTCTTTCACACAGAGAGACTTTGGACTCCCACTGCAGAAACAGAGAACAGATTCACACAGTAATGATTGTGTGGTATTGTAGTGAGCTGTAAGCCCCTATAGTGTATGGTACCATGGTGATCTCATCCTAGGCCTGCAATGATTTGTTGGATTGGTAAGTGGTATGGTGAAGAAGTGTAGTCGAATGAATGAATGAATGAATGAATGAATGAATGAATGAATGCCTTTATTGCCCAAAAGGGAATTTTGCTTGCACACAATGAGCGATACAATAAACATAAGAAAGTAACAGTAACAGACAGTAATCAAAAACAAGTCATACATTTGTGCGTGTCAGCCGCTGAGCAGCGCCACCTGTTATAGTATAGTATAGAACAGTGAATTATGCTGCTGTACTGTGTGTTACTGCTGCAGTGTGTGGTATGGTGTAGAAATGCATAGTAGTTTTGTACTGTGTTGTGGCATTCTACCCCAACTGCAGTTTCTTCAGGTAGTCTATAGTAATGTGTTGTAGCGTGCAGTATAGTGCAGTATGGGGTGACAATGTACTGTAGTGTGTGGTAAGGTGTGATAATGTCATGTAGTGCGTGTTATAGTGTGATAATGTATTGTAGTGTGTGGTATGGTGTGATAATATGCTGTAGTGTGTGGTATGGTGTGATAATGTGTTGTATTGTGTGGTATGATGTGATCATTTGTAGTGTGTGTGGTATGGTGTGATGGTATGGTGTGATGTGTTGTCATGTGTGGTATGGTTTCAAACGCAGACTGAAGACTCATCTCTTCAGGCTGCACCTCTCCCCACCCCTCTCTAGCCTATAGTTCAGCTCACTGTATCTAGCTAGGATAATTTGATTATGTTAGTGTATCTGGCAGGATTGTTTTTGTATGATTAGGTGTGATTCCAGTGCTAGTTTGTACTTGGTAGGATTCTTGCTTGCTGAACAAGCTTACTCTACAGGGTTGGAGTCCTGATCGATGTGGTCACTTCTGGCACTACGATCCTTACTTCACTCTAGTGTTTCTTTTGCGCCTCTACATCATGAAACCTATGCACTTGTTGTACGTCGCTCTGGATAAGAGCGTCTGCTAAATGCCTATAATGTAATGTAATGTAATGTATGGTGTGATGTGTTGTAGTGTGTGGTATGATGTGATAATGTGTTGTAGTGTGTGGTAGATGTGCTAATGTGTTGTGTGTGGTATGGTGTGATAATGTGTTGTAGTGTGTGGTATGGTGTGATAATGTGTTGTAGTGTGTGGTATGGTGAGAATGCGTTGTAGTGTGTGGTAAGGTGTGATAATGCGTTGTAGTGTGTGGTATGGTGTGATAATATGCTGTAGTGTGTGGTATGGTGTGATAATGTGTTGTAGTGTGTGGTATGGTGTGATAATGTGTTGTAGTGTGTGTGGTATGGTGTGATGTGTTGTCATGTGTGGTATGGTGTGATGTGTTGTAGTGTGTGGTATGATGTGATAATGTGTTGTAGTGTGTGGTAGATGTGCTAATGTGTTGTGTGTGGTATGGTGTGATAATGTGTTGTAGTGTGTGGTATGGTGTGATAATGTTTTGTAGTGTGTGGTATGGTGTGATAGTGTTGTAGTGTGTGGTAAGGTGCGATAATGTGTTGTAGTGTGTGGTATGGTGTGATAGTGTTGTAGTGTGTGGTAAGGTGCGATAATGTGTTGTAGTGCGTGGTATGATGTGATAATGTGTTGTAGTGTGTGGTATGGCGTGATATGTTGTCATGTGTGGTATGGTGTGATAATGTGTTGTAGTGTGTGGTAAGATGTGATAATGTGTTGTAGTGTGTGGTATGGCGTGATGTGTTGTAGTGTGTGGTATGGTGTGATAATGTGTTGTAGTGTGTGGTATGGTGTGATAATGTGTTGTAGTGTGGGGTATGGTGTGATAATATTCTGTAGTGTGTGGTATGGTATGACAATGTGTTGTAGCGTGCGGTATGGTGTGATATGCTGTAGTGTGTGGTATGGTGTGATAATGCTACCCAGTGTGTCAGCTCCCGAAAGTCCAGCATAATCATAATAATTGCATAATGTGTTGTAGTGTGTGGTATGATGTGATAATGCGCTGTAGTGCTTGGCATGGTGTGATAATTTGTTGTAGTGTGTGGTATGTGATAATGTGCTGTAGCATATGACAAGGTGTGATAATGTTGTGTAGTCTGTGGTATGGGTTGATATTTAAGTGTAATACTATTACAATAGAACCTCAGATAGCAGCTCCTTTACTAAAGGCTTTGTAAGTGCTCAAAGTCCAGCTTCAAGTTTTGTTCTACAATGTGAGTTTCATGTTTGTTCTACAACCTAAATTACACACATTAAAGGATCGACTACATAAACACATCCTATTAAAACACCAAAACTGAAAAAGTTTCTGTCCAACTGCACGTTTAAAAATTTTCGTATTACATTCAGAAAAAGCCTTTAATTTTGCTGTACTGAACTAATTAAATTCAGCTCAAAAAGTCTTGCAACTGATTATCAGGAAAAACACTGCCAGATAGACAATAATTGTTTGCAGGATATATTCATTGAGAGGTGAACAGAAACATTATTGGTTTTGGTTTTTTCACAGCATCTGTTGCCAATACTGAAAAAAATTTAAATTACCACTGTTATCCTTCAACCCCTTTGTGCAGATGCCAAATATGGGCAATCCTCATTCATTTAGGGGTGTTCTATTTAAGGCTTCATAACTCCAGATGTGAGCGATACGGAGACATGGAAAATGGCTCAAATGAAGCCAGACACGTGTGCTATTTACAATACTAAATTTGATTATTTTGAATTATGACTGTAAAATAAAGTTCCATAATTGAATAATCTTAGTGCAAATACAAAAATGAAGTAATTTGAAATTAAATACTGACCATGACCTGGACCATACATTGCTGAACGGTAAGTGTGCAAAATCTGAGAGTGATAAGCAGAAAAACTAAAGATCTATGAAGCCACATGAAAACAGTGTGCCCTGGTGTGTACCCCAATGTGAATACAACAATTTAAAAAACACGACACAATGTAAATAATTTAAATGCCTAGACCCCCCCCCCCCCCACCCATTTACAGGCACCATGATGTGTGGGACAAATGGTGTTCACAGGTGTTTCTGATTAGTCAGATGCATTCAATTGCTTCCTTCGTGCAGGTATAGGACAGCTTTCCATAGCTAGTCTCCATTCTAGTTTTGATTATATTTGGAAGTCTTTTTATTGCCATTCGTCAACAAGATGATCAGAGTTGTGCCAATGAAAGTCAATGAAGCTATTATGAGGCTGAGAAATAAGAAAAAACAGTCCGAGACATCGGCCAAACCAAGCATAATGAAGAAAATCCCAAACACCTGTGCAACAAATCAGATACTCTTGAGGAGGCAGACATGGATTTGTCAGTGACTACTGCCTGTCGCCCACAGGCTGCTTCTTAAATCTCCCATTCCAAAGGTCATTTGCTGCCACAACTGCCTATTAATGGTGCAGTTTCTCTGAATTCTATAGTTAGTTTTTGGACTGGGAGGCATTTATGCACACAAAACAATTTCTTAAAATATAAATGATTAAAAGTCATTTCAAGTCTGTCAACTATCTAATTATTTGGGTCACAAATGTAACTGAATTCACAGAGTGTGACTAAAATGTGTGGACGATGTGAAAGAACTAACAGACTTAAGTGTACGAGACATCATTGGCCTGCGAGGGATTATTCGATGTGGGAAGCCATGATCACCCAAGCATGCAACGCGCAAGGAACCTGAAGAAGAAACTAAAATGTTAAGAATCAGTCGGATATAGAAAAAGTATTTTCTATATCGCAACTCTCATTATTACGGTAGCCTACCAACCAGTAGGGGTACTGAAGCAACTTTCAGCACCCCTCCTTTCTGTATCCCTGCAAAGAAGTACCCAAAAGATCCTGCAGGGTTCTTGAAAAAATGTCTTGTGGATAGATGAGACCAAGATTCACTTGTATCAGAGTGATGTCAAGAGCAAAGTGCAGAGGCCAAAAGGAACTGCCCAAGACCAAAGCACATCACCTCATCGGTGTTATGGTTTGGGCGTGTATGGTTGCCACAGGTACTGGCTCACTGGTTTTCATTCATGATGTAACTGCTGATAGCAGCAGGATGAATTCTGAAGCATATAGAAGTCTCTGCTCAAGTTCAAGGAAATGTCTAAAAACTGACTGGACGGTGCTACATGCTGCAGCAAGACAGTAATCCCAAACATACTGCTAAAGCAACAAAGGAGTTTTTCAAAACCAAAAACTGGAAAATCATTGACTGGCTAAGTGAGTCACTTGATTTGAATCCAATTGAACATGCTTTTCACATACTAAACGGCAGAGGTGGAAAATCCAGGTTCAGAAAGTACAAGTCCCCTTCAGTATTTTGTTTCTAATCTCCTGGATTTGCTAAATGGCACAATTCTTCAGCCGTGGGATTTAGTAAAATCTGCTGGTTGAGTTCATGGGTGGAAGAACGCATGGCAGGACTTTTACTTTCTGACCCCTGGACTTTCTATCACTGCTAAAGGGAAAACTTAAGGCATCTAGACCCCGAAACAAGCAGGAGCTGAAGATGGCTGCAGTACAGGCCTGGCAGAGCATCTTCAGAGATACTCAGCACCTGGTAATGTCTATGAGCAAGGTGAGGATTCATTGAAATCTGTTTAATTTTCCGAACCCGTTAACTCCCTCGGTTGACGGCCAGCACGTGGAATACTGAACACAAGTGCATCAACAGTTAAAACACCTCACTTACCCAACATATAAAATATATTTATTTGATTTAATTTAGTAATTATTATCAAAGATATAAAATTATCAATTAAATGGCCAAATTTGTTGATAGGCAGAGCAAACTGTTTGGATCAACCTTTATCAGAATGTACAACTTGAAACCAGATAAAAACTAAGAAATTTATTGTACAACAAATATTCTAAGTATTCTAATTCTAATCTAAAGACGAGGTTCAGATACCTTAAAATAATTACCAAAGGTTACAGACATGGACAGTCACACAAGAAATGAATGAGAGAAGATACCCAACCACAGACTTTGTCCCAAACTAAAGCAGAAACCAAAAGACAGCAGGATATTCCAAGAGAACCAGAGATGAAATGCAGAACGCTCGACATAGATTCAGGACTAAGATGCCCACTTCTAACGGTTACAAACTCCTTCCTTGCAAGTTGCCCAAAACTGACTAAAAACTAAAAGAAAGCCACATATTTTAAATGGTGAAAAAGAGGAGGGGGCAGGGGCATGGACACCCCCTCTGACACACGCACATACACACAGACAGACAAACACACACACGCACACCTCAGATAGTAACTCCCCAGTTCCTTCTCTTTCTTATCGCCAGGCTATGCTGGCAGAGCACTTAAAAGGTTCCTATGGCTGAGAATGGCTAACTGGTGAATTACACGTCTGACAAGTCACAAACTTCAAGCAGAGAACATGTGACTAAGCACAACTACTTTAATTTACATAACATTATGAATCAGATATTATAATGCCCTGAAATGGGGTGCTATATTCAAAAAGTGCTGTAATTTCAATTCTATACTTTTGTAGAGCATTGTATATATTAAATCAACTTCAGACTCTAACCCTAAATTAATGCCCCAATCAGACTACAACCTTGTAGCATTACAGAGCTCCATATTCTTAAAAATGACAATGCTACTAAAAATCACTGGCATTAAAAGTTGCTGATGATACATTGTTTTTAATCCGTGTATCATTCGTTCTTTTCATATTCAATTGAGAATCCAAAATTTCGTTTTTCGTACTTTCGATTTTATGCTCAGATCAAAAATAGGAAATGAAAAAATGGGCCACGGGCCAAACCTGATTTTGATATTTAATTTGTCCGATTTGCATGACGCGGAAGTTATTGACTTCTTCGTGTGTTGCACTTGATAAGCTTGCAGCAAATTCGCCAACAGTTCAGTGTGAAAGAAAGCCTGAAAAACCAGAATCACACAGTGATCGTAAGTCAATATATCAGTATTTTTTTGAGTAATTTGGTATCTACACCATGGCCGCACTGGAACCATACGCTAATTTAAAGCCAAAGGACCATACCAGTGTTACTACATGTCATTGTCCATTATCAACATCCGCCACATAGTTTACATGTCATTTATTTTACATAAACCTCGACCATTTTTCCCAAAATTGCTTTATTTTTGAGATACGTGTTTGCTTACGTTTTGTCCGGACAGATGTCATTCACTGCCATTCATGTTGAAACAGTGTGGAAAAACACTCTACGAGACATGAAAGATGCTAGGTATAGGTAATTCACCCTTTTGAAAATCACTATGCTGTTTATTTTATCTAAAATTACTGTATTACTCTAATACAAGCCATTCAAATTTGCGCATAATATCAAGTTCAAGAGCGCCTCATTTAGGCGTATGCCAGCCTCAGTAACAAGCACAAGGATCAAGGTAAATGATTGGCTGAAAATTACACCTCAGACTTATGTCTTTACCACTTCCTGGTTACAAAGTCCACACAGAGCCAGCTAGAGATGTTTCGGCCAATGGGATGTAGCCAAGGAAACTTGCTCCTTGCGCGGAAACTAGAAACAGGGTGCTTGTTATTGAGGCCGTCGTACGCCTAAATGAGACGCCTGGAGAGAAGGCTCTTTTCTTATCTCTCTGCTTCCTTCGCTCGATCTGCTTTTCCTGCTCATGCTGCACGGTGTCTTTCACTGATGTAGGCTTTAGCAGGTTGAAGTTGGTTCGAAGATCTCTTTTGAACAGCAGATTAGCTGGTGAAACCTTTGTGGTTGCATGCGGCGTGTTGCGATAGGTCAACAGGAACCTGTGCAACCGTTGATGAAGTGTCCCTTGCTCTTGAGATGCCTTCAGCGCATGTTTCATTGTTTGAACAAAGTGCTCAGCTAAACCATTTGTGGCAGGATGAAATGGTGCTGATTTGATGTGTTGTATGCCATTTGCTTGTAGAAATATGGCCATTTCCTGTGATACCAGCTGTGGACCACTGTCTGAAACCAGTTGCAGGGGAGATCCGAAGCGGCTGAAAATCTCACCCTGTTTCTCGATTGTTTTCTTAGTAGTGGTGGATTTCATTATGGCCACTTCCGGCCACTGTGTGCGTCAACAGCAATCAGGAACATTCTGTCCTCAAAAGGCCCTGCAAAGTCAATGTGTACACACTGCCATGGTAATCCTGGGAAGTCCCAGGGGTGCAGAGGAACTAACTGAGGAGTGTCCCTGACTTTCTGACATGAGGAACAGATTTTAGCTGTGTCCTCAATCTCTCCATCCACGCCAGGCTACCATAAGTAGCTTCTTGCTATTTCTTTAATTCTGACTATTCCACTTTGTCCGGCGTGCAGTTGTTGCAAAACTTGTTTATGTAGTGACGGCGGAATAATCACCCTCCTCCCCCATAGCAAACACCCAGATTGCACAGACAGTTCTGCCCTCCTTAAGAGAAACTGTTTTAGGCCGGGGTCGGAGCTGGCTGGTTGGCCCCGTACAACAATGTCGATGACAGTCAACAAGACTAGGTCGTTGTGGGTGGCTCTTTTTACTTGAGCAGCTGAAACTGGTGTGTTATCCAGCTGACTAAAGTAACAGATGGCTGCAGTGTGTGACTCTGGCTTGGTGACAGGCAGCGGGAACCTGGATAGGCCATCTGCACTGCAATGTAAATCAGATTTGTGGTACTTTATGTCATATGATTGTCCAGGCAACAGTAAAGCCCACCTCTGCATACGACCTGCAGAAAGTGATGGAATGCCAGTGTGTGGCCCAAGGATAGTTGTGAGGGGTCGGTGGTCAGTAAGTACTGTGAATTTTCGTCCATACAGGTACTGATGGAACTTCTGTACCCTGCAAACGATGCTTAATGCCTCCCACTATCTGAGCATAGTTAGTCTCAGCTTTGTTCAGGGTTCTCGATGCAAAGGCTATAAACCGCCCATAATAATTAAGTAACCCTAAAAAAGAACGCAACTGGCCAACATTCTGCGGTGGTGGGGCATCCACAATCGATTTGGTCTTGGATGGGGCTGTGTGCAAGCTTTCGGCATTGATCACATGGCCAAGATATTCCACAGTTGGCCGGAAGAACTCACATTTCAAACTCTGAGCCCGTATTTCTTCAACCGTTGAAGTGCACCATCCAAGTTCTGTAGGTGTTCCTTATCAGTGGCTCCCGTATACAGGATATCATCCAGATAGTACTGGATGCCGGGCAGGTCACTCAGGATTTGGTCCATAGCACGTTAGAAAAGTGCAGGCGCTGACATAATCCCGAAAGGAAGGCGGCAGTACCTGAGAACACCTTTGTGTGTGGTAACAGTAAGCAATTCTCTAGACTGTTCGTGAATGTGCATTTGCAGATATGCTTGGTTAAGGTCTATCTTGCAAAATTTTTGCCCCTTACAAAGTCCCGCAATCAAGTCGTCCATGGGGGGAAGTGGATACTGCGATTACTAAGGGGTTAGGTGAAAAATGTCGCGTCTGCACGTCCACTATTTCTCCGTAAGTCTTGGTCCCTGGCTTTTCGGGTTGTACTAGATTGCGCAACAGATTAAAAGTTTTAGGTCCCATCACGCTCAAAAATGTGGGTACTACCTTATTATCAGCAATCCTGTTTGCTTCAGTGAAAGAGTCAAAGCGCTCGATGTAGGAGTTCCACTGCTCCACATGCTCATCAAAGGGTCCACTATTTCCAATAACTCCAGCCATTTCCCTCCAAGGCTCCTGGTTATTATTCACTTTTACAAAATCACCCCATCATCTTCTTACCCACAAGTTGTCTGCTGAATCAATTGTTCTTCCCAATTCTTTGTTGCAATTCCTCTCTTTTTAGCTGCTTGTCCCACGTCACGTTTGCTAACTAGCACACTGCTACAACGACTGATGGAAAACAAAGTAATTTCTTAACCGTGAAAGGAAAAAAAATCAGACTTCCGCACAATCGTGCCACACAAGTTCATCCCATCCTCGTCACCACTTTTTGTTATGTTCCAAGATGTCACTCGTTTAATTACACTATATCACTCGGGGAGACAGCTATGTATTATTATGTGCTTTTTTAATGGTGCGTTACATTCCAAGCATTATTTATATACTCCATTTACCCCAAATACGGTAAGCAATGCATGACAAAATACACAACAACTTCACAATCACTAGCATGGAGGATATGCATGATTTCAGTTGGAGCGAAACTAAATGCTAACTAGCAATGTGGACAGATACTTCTCTATAGAATAAACTTTACAGTAGTTATGGAAATCAAGCTATTTGTTCTATGGCACTAAGCAGGGTCACAACGCTCTCATTTCCAGTCTTCAGTTGTACATTTTCTGCTGAATATGGAATCTTCACTTAACCTTAAGAAACTACACCGTAGCCCATAAAGGCCATGCAATATATATATATATATATATAAAACATAACGTAAGACGAGAACAAGCCATTCAGCCCAACAATGCTCGTCTATTCCTACCACTAAACTGTATTTAATGCTTAGTTTACCTAAAAATCCTTTATACCCGGAATCAATCTGGCTGCTCGTCTTCGGACCTTTTCCAGTGCCTCTATATCGTTCTTGTAGTACGGCCCCCAGAACTGCACACAATACTCTAAGTGTGGTCTGACAAGGGTATTGCATAGGGTGAGTATGATCCCCTTAGATTTATACTCAATACTCCTGGCTATGTATTCCAGCATCCTGTTGGCTTTTTTTACTGCTACGGCACATTGACCAGACCCTGATAGGCTTTGATCAACTATTACTCCCAAGTCTTTTTCTACATGTGCACATTCTAATTTTGTACCACCCATAAAGTAATCCTGTGTTTTTATTCCTCACATGTAGAACTTTACATTTAGTTACATTGAATTTCATTTGCCAGGTTTCTGCCCACTTCTGGATTCTGTTTAAATCTTCTTGGATTACTTTAGTAGATTCCAATCTGTTGGCTAAACCTCCCAGTTTTGTCTGCAAATTTAACTAGTGTAATTTTAATGTCCATGTCATTTATTTAAATGAGGAAGAGCAGTGGACCCAGCACCTATCCCTGTGGAACTCCACTTCCCACAATACCCTGCTCAGATAAGATCCCTCCTACTACTACCCTTTGTGTTCTATCCCGTAACCAGTTCCGAATCCATTCTGAAATGCCTCCTGTAATTTCTACTGTCCTCATTTTGATAATGAGTTTGTAAATGGTAAAATGGTAAATGGACTGCATTTATATAGCGCTTTTATCCAAAGCGCTTTACAATTGATGCCTCTCATTCACCCATTCACACACACACTCACACACCAAGGCTGAAAGGCTGCCATGCAAGGTACAAATCAGCTCGTTGGGAGCAATTAGGGGTTAGGTGTCTTGCTCAGGGACACTTCGACACGCCCAGGCCGGGGGATCGAACAGACAACCCTCCGACTGCCTCCCTCCGACATCAGTAAACATAAACTGGATTTTTGGTTTTTAACTGAAACTTGGTTAGATAATAATGGCAGTAATATCAGGAGACTTCAATATTGACATTGATAACTAGAGCCCGACCGATATATCGGCCATTATTTGACTTTTTTGACGACATCGGGATCGGCAGTTATGCAGCCGATGTGTCCGTATTTTTAAATAAGTATAATAAACAAAACAAAAAAACATTGATTATTTATCTGTACTTGTCTGTTCGAACATTGTAATTGCTATTTACTAGAATTATCCAGTAGAGGTAATACAAGTGTGAACTGCAGCAGCTGACGAGCTACTTTTGTAATAAGACGTTTGTCACTCGTGCCTCATCCAGTATTCTCCACTGCAAGACTTGTCTGCACAGATTTGATTGCCGCAATAAAGGTATGTATATTTAGTGAAAGTTTTTAATTAAATGCGTTTATACGACCACTATGTTTATCAATCCTCATTATCAAGCGAGCGAGCTAGCTAACATATTTGGTTCACTTTAGCAAGCTAGCTGGCTAGCAAGCCTTTATGAAGTGGCAGTGAGCACATAAGCAGCGTAGGATCTACATTTCCAGAGCACATCGCTGTATTCTCAAATAAATAACCAGCCAAAATAAAATGGTGATTGAATGCATCACACATTTGTTTTTTTAAATCTGAGATAATTATATTAGCTACTATATGATGCTGTGTCAATAGCCAATGCGATATTGCAAGCGAGTGTGTCATCTAGTCACGCGTCATCGTAGCAAGCTAACCAGACAGTAAAAACGCCGATAAAACACTTCTAACGTGGATCATTTTAAGCCATGTTATCTAGCTTTGTCGTGATAACATGAGAGAAGGATTGCTGTTGGAGAAGTGAATCAACCAACAGTTAGCGTGGGTAACCTGTACGAAAGCGCATTGTAGTTTTTTTCACGTATTTCATCCAGTCATTTTAATTTCATCTAACATTACGCTTGATTCACTCATTAGCTCCACTAGATAATGTCTTACTCTTTGAGATCATGTAGTAGAAATAAAATAAGAAAATATAATTCATTTAACTTACTGAGAATATATAATAAGAAATAATGAGGCTGTGTCAATAGCTAATGCGTTATTGCGAGCGAGTTTGTCATCTAGTCACGCGTCAGAGCGCATTGTAGTTATTTTCACCACCAAATTCTTATGGACAGGGAAGCTCGCTAGATAAAGTCTTACTCTTTGAGATCATGTAGAAGGAATAAAATAAGAAAATATAATTAATTTACTGAGATATAGATACTAAGACTATAGATACTAAGAAATAATAACATATTAATAACAACAACAATAATAATATTCATAAAAATACATGTTTGAAACTGGGAAACTGATTTTTTTAAATTAATTTTTATAGATGGCTGGAAAAGAAAGGAGTAAAAGCAAGGTGTGGAGTTATTTTGATTTCACACACTTAAAGATGGTGTTAATATATATATATATATATATATAATTTAATATCTTTTACATTTTTTTATCTAAAAAGTTCTTTGTGTGTTTATTTTTATTTGTTTGCTTATAAGTTAAATGTTCTTAAATATAGAAACTTTAATAAAATATAAGTTTTTCAAATTGATTTGAAAATGTTGCACTTTTTGACAAAATATTGGTCAAAACATCAGTAATCGGTGGGCTAAGACTCTCCAAATTCGGGATCGGCATCGGACCCAAAAATCCGGCATTGGTCGGGCTCTATTGGTAACCACACTGATGCTCATGTCAGAGAACTGATTAGTCTGTTAGAGGCTTTTGGACTATCTCAGCATGTATCCCGGCCCACCCATGAACGATGGCATACACTAGATTTAATCATCACAAAAAGTCTCAGTGTTACTGCGGTCTCAGCTCTTGATGTTGCCATTTCAGATAATTTCTGTGACTTTTATGTGTCTGTAAGCCCAGCATTACAAAGACGGGTAAAAACTGTTAAAAAACGTTACACATTAAAGCACAGCTAAAAGTTTTATGAACATAATGGTTAGATCTTGTGGAACAGTATAGTTGTAGAACGGCAAAAAAGAAAATGCCGGCAGGGAAGATGAAAATGGAGGAAGACAAAACTTCATGTTCACTATGATATTTACAAGGATAGACTTGAAAAATACTCTACAGTCCTTTTTCCTCCAAGATCATTAGTGAAAATCAAACAATACATATATACTTTTTTCCGGTGTTGATAGGGTAAACCCCCCTTCATTAATAGCCTCTGAGTTGCTTTCCACCTCAAAATGTGAGGAATTTGCTTTTTTCAGCAATAAAATTATCAGCATTAGACAAACTATTAGCACACTTACGTCAGGCTAGAAAGTAATGCCTCCATCTTCGGCACACAACAACAGTACAGGAGCTATGGCACATTTTACTGTTATTGACATTATAACATTTAAAGAAGCTGTACTGAAGCTCAAATCTTCTACCTGCTGCCTTCACCCTCTCCATTTTTTAAGGCTACTATTAACTGCTTAGCAGAGGAGGTATTGCAAATTGTTAGTATTTCTCTGCAGTCCAGTGTTTTCCCAAGTGCGCTAAAAACAGCTGTGGTTAAGCCTTTGTTAAAAAAGACCAATCTTGATGCTTCCAATGTCAGTAACTATAGACCAATTTCCAATCTCCCATTTCTTAGCAAGGCTCTGGAAAAAATAGTTAGTTTCAATTACTTAGTTTCAAATGGCTAATTTGACTGTTTCCAGTCAGGATTTAGACCGCACCACAGTACTGAGACAGCACTTGTCAATATCTTAAATGATATTTGGATTCACCCAGATTCAAATAAGCTTCCTATTCATGTACTTCTCAATCTCAGTGCTGCATTTGACACTGTTGATCACTTTATGTTGTTGGATAGATTGGAATAGTGTGTAGGATTATCTGACCTGGACAGGAATGACCTCATCTCAATTAATAGCTTTGTTTCTGAAAAGGTCAAAATTTCTTGTGGACTTTCGCAGGGTTCAATCCTCCGCCCTCTTTTATTCAATCTCTATATGCTTCCGCTCAGGCATGTGATACAAAAAAATAGTGTACAGTACCATACAGCGTGGACGACACCCAGCTCTATAGCTCTCTCTCCCCTGAAGACCTTAGTCCAATGGACTCAACTGTTCAATGCATTGAGGACACAAATGTCCCAAAATTTCTTGCTCCTAAACAAAGATAAAACTGAGGTAATTACATTTGGTTGTATAGCTAAGAGAAAAAATTTAAGGTTCAACGTGATACAAGCTAAGAATCTTGGTGTCATTGTGGATGCTGACCTTACTTTTAACGGCCGTATCAACAGTGTCAGCAAGATCTGCTTTTTATCACCTTAAAAACATAAGGAAAAAATGGGAGGCTATGTATCAAAACCAGACTTAGAGAGTCACTGCTGGTCCATGCTTTTATTACCAGCAGATTGGACTACTGCAGTGGCCTCTTCTCTGGTCTTCCCAAAAAAGGTGTGAGACGACTCCAGCTCGTTCAAAATGCTGCAGCCAGAATTCTGACAGGGACTAAATAAATAGATCACATTACACCTGTCCTAAGATCACTGCACTGTCTTCCTGTAGCCTCAAGAACTGATTTTAAGTTTTTACTTCTTGCTTATAAAGCACTGAATGGCCTGGTTCCACAGTATATTTTTGACCTACTTGTGGGTTATGAACCAACCAGGTCCCTGAGGTCATCTGGGACACGCCTGCTAGTAGTTCCTGGGGTAAAATCTAAATCTGGTGAAGCTGCTTTCTGTTATTATGCACCCAGATTCTGGAACAGCCTCCCAGAATATTTAAGATTGGCTTCAACTCTTGCCATTATTAAGAGTGAGCTCAAAAGCTTCCTCTTTCTGTAGCCTTTGACTAATGCTTTTTAAAATATATCTTATACAGTTTAACTTTATGTTTCTCTTTATTTTATAAATGTGTATATGCAAGTGCATGTTTGCTTTCATATGTATATTTTTTTGTATATTTTATGCATCTTTTTTCACTTAATTTTATACATGTATATACGCAAGTGTGCATTTTTCTGTATAAAGCACATTGGATTTCCTTGTGTTTGAAAAGTGCTATATAGATAGATCAGGCCTGGGCGAATTATGCACCGAACATTTTTTTTTAAATGCTTCAACATTAGATGTTCTTGACAGAGCTTGCTTGGTGCAGTGAAATCAGTCTGATTGTAAAAGAACAAACTCTGCCCATCGGGAAAGCCCCGCCCATCAGGCACTCCAAAAGGATAAACCCCGCCCATCTGGCACTCCAAAAGGATAAACCCCGCTCATCAGGCACTCTAAAAGGATAAACCCCGCCCATCTGGCACTCCAAAAGGATAAACCCCGCCCATCAGGCACTCCAAAAGGATAAACCCCGCCCATCTGGCACTCCAAAAGGATAAACCCCGCCCATCAGGCACTCTAAAAGGATAAACCCCGCCCATCTGGCACTCCAAAAGGATAAACCCCGCCCATCAGGCACTCTAGAAGGATAAACCCCGCCCATCTGGCACTCCAAAAGGATAAACCCCGCCCATCTGGCACTCCAAAAGGATAAACCCCGCCCATCTGGCACTCCAAAAGGATAAACCCCGCCCATCTGGCACTCTAAAAGGATAAACCCCGCCCATCTGGCACTCCAAAAGGATAAACCTCACTGAAACATCACTGTGTTTTCAGATTCCAGAGGTTATCTCATCACAACAAAAACTTTTGTTATGTCGAGATCAGAAGATAATGATTTGTGATCTTGAGATAACAAGACCAAAATATATACATTTATTGCATGGCCTCTACAAACTTCTGTAAGAAACTGAATTGGCATACAATCATAATATTTTGGAAGCCACTCACGCCCTCGCTCCTCAAGAGGTTCAACAAAAGCCGGAAGTGGATTTTCAGGGTTTTGTTATATTTTGCGAGTAAAATGCAATCAGATTTCAATCCGGAAAACCAGAGACGCATCTGACTACCAAGCGTAACATCAATGTGGTTAAATCTTATCCAGGTACAATCTAGATATAAGCTACATGAAATGACCAGGTGTAAATGAGGGTTGCAATGTGTGATACTTCATCTGTCATCTACTTGACCTATAGCAGTTTGGTTGTAGTATGGTGCAGTATATTCTGGTAGTGTGGGGTAATGTGTTGCAGTATTATAATGAGTGCTTGAGTGTGTGGCAGTGTGCAGTAGCTAGAGTGTGCAGTGTGTGTGGCAATGTGCGGTAGCTTGAGTGTGCAGCGTGTGTGGCAGTGTGCAGTGGCTTGAGTGTGCAGTGTGTGTGGCAGCATGAGATAGCCTGATGGTGCAGCGTGTGTGGCAGTGTGCGGTAGCTTGATGGTGCAGTGTGTGTGGCAGTGTGCGGTAGCTTAAGTGTGCAATGTGCGGTAGCTTGAGTGTGCCGTGTGTGGCAGTGTGCGGTAGCTTGAGTGTGCAGTGTGTGTGGCAGTATGCGGTAGCTTGAGTATACAGTGTGTGACAGTTTCCGGTAACTTGAGTGTGCAGTGTGTCTGGCAGTGTGCGGTATCTTGAGTATGCAGTGTGTGTAGCACTGTGTGGTAGCTTGATTACACAGTGTGTGTGGCAGTGTGCAGTAGCTTGAGTGTGCAGTGTGCGGTAGCTTGAGTGTGCAGTGTGTCTGGCAGTGTGTGGTACCTCAGCAATCTTTTCCCTGGCCAGTAGCAGTTCTTCTGGTTTGTTGGCCCACAGTAGCTTAGCCTCCATCTCCCGCCGTTTCTGCAGAGTGTTCTGAGCATCCTGCCAACGCTGCCATGCCCTGATACGCTGGTCGAAACAGCTCTGTATGTGCACAAACACACAACAGTGTTGATGAGTGTTTGTTTATATAGTGTGCATATGTGCTTGTGAGTTGTGAATGTGTGTATGGTTTTTGAGTGGTTACGTTAGTCTGTGTATGTTGGTATATTTGTGTGTGTGTGTTGTACATGATAGTGTGAGTTTGTATGCATGTAGGTTTGGGTGTATAGTGCATGATGTGTGTACATGCATGTTAGTGAGTGTGTACAGTGTGTTTTGAGTGTGTGTATGCATGTATGTATGTGTGTGTGCATGCGTGTGCATGTGTATGTGTGTGTAAGAGGCTCTTTACAGAGTATAATGGTGTGTGTGTGTGAGTATAATGGTGTGTGTGAAAGAGTATGATGGTATGTGTGAGAGAGTACAATGGAGTGTGTGAGAGTTTAATGGTGTGTCTGAGACGAAGTATGATTTATGGCCTAAAGACATACATATGTGTTTGCACATGTGTGAGTGTGTGTATGCATGTGTGCATGTGTGGGTGTGTATGATCATGAGTGTGTGTGCGCGCGAGTGCATGTGTGTGTATGTATGTGCCATTCCTCTGCAGAGTTCACTCCAATGGCTACCGGTCGCTGCCAGGATCAGGTTCAAAGTCCTGACCCTTGCCTACACTGCAGCCAACAGGATCGCCCCTATCTACCTGCAGGACATGATTCGATTCTATACACCTGCTCGGCCACTCCGCTCTGCAGCAGCAGGGTGCCTTGTACCCCCTCCCACCCGAGTAAAGGGATCATGGAGCTTCTCCACCCTAGCTCCCCAGTGGTGGAACGAACGTCTCCCTCACTACCCATCTTCCGCCATCTTCTTACATTACATAATGTAATGTAATGTATGTGTGTGTGAGTGCATGTGTGATGTATGTGTGAAATGTGTGTGACATGGGCGTTATGTGTGTGATATACAGTATCACGGTGTGCATTGGTGCAGTTAATACCCGCAACACCCCCAGCAGGCGAATGTAGTCTGTGAGCAGCTCAGCAAGGATGAAGTAATCACTAGAGGCTTGGTCCTGCTGCAGCTGCTCCACGTGCGCGTCCAGCTCGGCTAGCTGGGACAGCACACAGGACAGCGCTGCGTTATCCTCAGAGTTCCCCAACATCGCCATGCTCTTAGAAAACTGCGCCGTGCTGCCAGACAGTTCTGAGACACATACAAAACACAGAGCCTAATCAAACACTTTACGCACCACAATACAAACCCACACATGCCCATACACAACCTAGAGTATGTGTGTGAACGTGTGCACATCTCTCACCCTTTCTGTGAGTGATCATTGAGCCTACTATGGCGTGGAGCTTCCGCAGCTGCAAGTCCTCTGACTCAATGTGATGCAGCTTCTGTTCAAACCACTGAGTGAGAGGGGAGGGAGAGAGAGAAGGGGAATGAGGGAGTAAAAGAGACAGACGGAGGGAGGGAGAGAGGGTTAAGGGAGAGAAGAAGGGAGAAATGGAAAGGGAAGGAGAGTGAGGGAGGTAAAAGGAGAGTGTGAGAAAGGAAAAGGGAAAGAGATAGAAAGGAATAAAGGCAGGGATGGAGGGAAAGGAAGGGAGGAAGAAGAGGGAAAGGAAGGGAGACACAAAGGGAAAGGGAGGGAGGAAAAGAAGTAAATTAGAGAGATAGAGTTAATTAGTTTCCCTTAGCATTAATTATTTTGACCAATTATTTTCTATGATGAGCATTAGGTGCTTGGAAAGAAAGGAGCCCTTACAGCATCAGACTCATTCATCTTTACGGTCATCCGGCTGATGGCTTCGGTAGCACGGCTAATCATCTTAAAGAAGCCAGCACCATTGAAAGTGTATGCATCTGCCCGGGGCAACTGCAACACAAACACACACACACATATATCAGCAATTAAAAAATCCAGCACCACTGAAAGTGTGTGCATCTGCAACACAAACACACACACACACACGTACAGTGGGCTCCAGAATTATTGGCACCCTTGATAAATATGCATAAAAATGCTAAACTAAAAAATAATAGAGTTATTGACATAAGCTTAATTTTCCAACAGGTGTAAACTAGTGTGCTTGATTAATGATTAATTGGAATCACCCAAAGTCTTACATTTTTTTAAATAAAAAAAATATTTCCCCAAAAAACAGGTTCCACAATTATTGGCACCCCTGGTTTAATACTTTGTGAAAACACCCCTGGCAAAGATGACAGCCATTAGTCTTTTCCTATAATTTGTGATAAGGTTAGAGAACACATTTGGAGGGATTTTTGACCATTCCTCCATGCAGAACATTTCAGAATCATTGATATCTTTGGGTTTGCGCTTATGGACCCCCCCCTCTTCAGTTCAGACCACAGGTTTTTGATGGAATTTAAGTCTGGAGACTGAGATGGCCATTGGAAAACATGGATGTTAATTTCACTTAAGCATTTATGTTTAGATTTTGATGTATGCTTGGAGTCATTGTCCTGCTGGACAATCTACCTATGACCAAGTCCTAGCTTCTTAGCAGAGACAACCAAATTTTCTGCCAGAATTTCCTGGTACTTTGTTGAATTCATTGTGCCATTGATCTAATATAGTGCCCCGGGACCACTGCCAGCAAAACATCGTCAAAGTATCAATGACCCACCTTCATATTTAACAGTAGGTATGAGGTGCTTCTCCTGTATGCATTCCTCTTTTGCCGCCAAACATGTCGATGGTGTGTATGGCCAAAATGTTAAATTTTGGTCTCATCGGACAATAGCATTCTCTTCCAGTCATAATTCCAATGAGGTTTGGCAAGCTCCAGATTCTTGGTTTTGTTTATTGTGCTCAGTAAGGGCTGTCTTCGTGCCACCTTTCCAAAGAATTAGTTGGTATGGAGGTGCCATTTTATGTTTTTTTTTAGACTTGTTGACCGCAAGAAAAAAACCCATCTCTGCAATTTTTAAACAGTGATCCTTGGGTTATTAATGGCCTCCCTCACCATCTTCCTCACTGTCCGTGGGGACACCATGCACTTGCTTCCTCTTCCTGGCAAATTTGCAACCATTCCATATGTTTTACACCTTTTTATTATTGCCTGTACAGTGCTAAGTGGTATGTTTAACCGTTTATGTCTTTTTTGTACCAATTACCAGACTTGTGATGGTAAATTACCATTGGTCTCTTCTGAATTGACAATTATTTGGCTTTCCCATGCTGATGGATGACAAAGGAATTTTGTATGCATGTTACCTAATTTTTATTCTCTAGTGAAACTGGAAGTGATGGAATGACACAATATAGTTCCTAATTTAAGTAAAATTGTATTGCCAATTTCATTTTGTTTGATTTTACTTACAATAATTGTTAGGGGTGCCAATATTTATGGGACCTATGGTTTTCAGAAAAAATTTGATTACTTAATAAAACAACATGAGAATTTTATTGAAATAAAAGTATATAGTTTTCCCATATGTTTGAACATAACATATAGATTATAATCTGTGTCATTTATTATATGCAGGCTTTTATCTTCATTTTTATTAAGGGTGCCAATAATTCTGGAGCCCATTGTATATCAGTGATTAAACAATCCAGCACCACTGAAAGTGTGTGCGTCTGCAACACAAACACACACATAAACTTTTAGTCCCAGGAACTACTTTTCAAGGAACTAAAAGGTTCCTTCAGCCCATTGTTGTCTGCGTTTCCACCGCGGTCTAAAGTCCCGCGAAGATTAGGCAAATTAGCCCACTGACGTATGAAAAAGCGACATTGTCGTCGGTCCATCTGTCCTATGATTTCTTCTGTAACCCCATACTACCACCGAAGTAGCCTACATTATTTTCTAATAACTGGGACAGCCCGGAGGGGTTTATTCCACTTATATACAACGGGTTACCAACAATGACTACATATGGTTACTTTTGTATTTATTGATTTTTATCGATTTAATCACCTGGAATTGAAATATTCTTCTGCAGCCGTTTGGGAATATTTTACCGTTGTCAAGCAAAACTGTTGTTGGTAGTTGAACTTGGACCGTTGTTATGCAACAAATAGGACAGCTATAACAGGCCAATAGTCAGATTGTAACTGTTTTATATATCCTCTCAAACACATTCATTATGTTTTTATGCGAATATTCACTTGACATCCGAGGTGACAGAATGCATTCACATTTACAATATAACTGGCAACAACAGCAGAAAACATGCACACGTTGTAAACAATTTGCTGTTTGATTACTTTCTCATCGTCAATTCCATATAGGCTAATCGCAAAATGACAAGAATAGAACGAAAACTCGGACTTGCGTGAAAATTTAAATTAGCAGTGGTACAGCCACTGTTTGCTTTCCTTCGAAGTTACTGCTAGCCGAGCAGCGAAGTGTGCCCTCCAGATGCGAACCATGCACCATAAATTAGTCCATAGTCTTCCTGGTCTTTTTGTGGAATTGAAGAATGGCAGAATAAAATTACGGCAGTTTGAAAAAGCTAAAGGGACGATTACTAGAATTAACCTGTTATTTTACCCTGACAAAAAGTGCGGAAGGTGATTTCCAGTTTGCTTTTACTGTATCACCAATGTGAATTACGCAGAACTACCGCATACCTCACATAACTGTATCAAACGTTTTGAGTCAATTACAACGGGCTAACAAAGAAAATCCGGAAGAAAATATTCAGCAACCGAATTAATCCGTTTGAATGTTTTGGTACGTAATATGCTGTCCCAGCACGAATGCTCAGCATTTTATAAAACGAATACTAAAGCAAGAAAAGAACAGAAGAGCACACGTTATAATTCCAAGACGTTGGCAGGCTATAACCAAAACTAGGCTACGGCGCCGCATAACATACAAGTTTGATTTGAAGTTATTATGAAGTTATAATAAAAATTTTTAAACATGGCGGTTGAAATAAAACACTGCAAGTAGTCGACCAATCAGAAATTTTCAGCGCTTGCGCCCCACCCCAAAGGTTCCGGTACTTTTGGAAAGTACTACCCCCCGAACAGGAACTTTTTTGGGGGTTAAATAAAGCCCCCGGAACTACATTTTGGCCCTAGTTCCTGCGGTCGAAACGCACTGAGTTCCTCAAAAGGTTCCTAGTTCCGGGGTAAAGTTCCTGCGGTGGAAACGCGGCTATACATACATATCAGCGAGGAACAGTAACAGAGACATCTTCATACTAGTGACATCACAACATTGCCACACAAGCCAGACATGTCACCACATGAATCACTGCACAAACAATGAATCTATTGCAATATCAACAAAAACATACAAAAATACCAAGTTGCACGTATAAAGCACTGCCTGTAAGTCATTAATTAAAACATTCGAAAACTATGCCTCCGGTTAAAAGTATTGATATTGAAATTAGGCCAAATTACAACAAATAATATTGGCTATCTTAGCCCAGACAAATTAAACAAGCTCTTTTCCAAAGTAAAGCTTCCTAGTGTTTCCTAAATAATTTAATGTAACTTGGCTTAGTGTTTTTTCATCTTACCACCTAAAGAAAATGTGGCCACTTAAAGTTTGTGTCACATCAAAGTGTCAAGAACAAAACTAGCCTACCTTGTAATCATGTAGCTGTTGGAGTCATGAAACAATATTATGTGGGGGTTGCATGTGAAATGATAGAGAATGCATTGAAATTAAATATAAATGAGCTTCCCAAAAAGAATATACAGCTGTAAAAGCAACATTTTTTGGTAATTATTAGTTAGCAAGCAAACTAGCTTCCACAAAAAACCAAGATGGTGACCACAAAGTTCATACAATGTCCTTTTACCTGTTTACATACTGTCCTGAAATTGGCTAATTTCAAGACTAGATCATGTTATTGACAGATGTAGTTAAATGTACAATGGGGAGAATAATTGATTGTGGTATTGGAGCCCTTGTGGTGATGTAATCGGCAGGAAAAAGAAAAAGGAGAAAAAAGGCAAAATAACCCAGGTTTGGGCCATTATTGTGTGGACAAAGTTGTTTGTGAAATCTGTGTGTTTACATGAGATCAGAAGGTACAGAAGTTAACATATTTAAGGGCTGAGAGTCTGTGGTCATTGTGGTTATTTCAGTAAGAAACCCTGAAAAGTGGCAAACTCTCAGTGCTGTCGCATCAAGGCATAACATGCTGGATGGCATACCTGCCATCCCAATATGCATTAACCTCTTAGCGCAAAGCCCCTAGTGGTCGGCATGCCGGCGTGCCGAGATTACTAAACTCAAACATTCGGTGCTACTGCAGCCAAAGTGTGAGGTAAAAACAGAAACGCGTTGTTTTAGTTTCACTAGTAGACGATAAACGACAGCTATGCCGAAAACGGAGTTTCGCAGCCCCACCATTGTTGCTCTGGTCGTTCATTTAACACGCACCCCCTCCCTGCAGTCTCATCTACAAAACACCCCCCACCCTTGACATAATGGACAATATTGTCTATCTTGGCATTCATAAAAATATTCTTTCACCACTAAAAAAATCATACTCCGTCATAGCAAAAAGATAAACCCGACAATAGCCCTAAGATATGCCTATACAGCAGTGAAAACGCTGCTCACTGAATAACGAAATAAACGAGAAAATGTTTTTAAAAATGATACCATGTCATTCTACAGTCAATATCTGGGACTAAATATTGAATAAATATACAACCTTACTGTTGGTTTTACGTGTAGAGATGTCCCTTTTGAGACTGCGTGGTCATATATTGTCTTGGACAATCCGTATGGGAAATATACACGCATTTGTGACGCCTGGGTATCTTCCAAAATAGCTGTGCGTAATACCACACCTGTTGTTTACAGCGTCGTCGCCCTTTTTATTACAGTCTGGTTTGATTGAAAATTAATTTATTCAGTAGGTGAGAGTATAAGCTTTCTAATGATGTATAACATGTCTAATTCTGCTTTTGGAATAGCGTTTTATAGGTCAGCGTATCAGAAAATATTCTTAGCATCGCATTCACTTACGCATTCACTCTATGTTAGCAGAAAAATACTCTGCACCTAACAAAACTAATAGCTAAGCCATATGTTTGCTGATAGACCTAGCTGACATCGTTTTCTGGAGAAAAAACAGAAGCGAATAGAAAAGTATCATTGACACTGTCTCTGTCTCCATCTACTGAACATAGATGAGATTTCATCATTGCTATGTAAGTATTACTGCTCAAAATATTTTGGTTATATACGTTATTTTTGTAATTGAGTATCTTTAAATAGGTTAGTGGTGTTATATAATGTGGATATTTCACACTGTAATGTAAGCGTTAGATGGTAGTGTAATAGTTTTTGTGAAGCATGCAACAGTGATGACGTGAAAGTTGGAACATTGCCAAAACGTGGCGGACGGTTGAAAATTGTTTTCGTGTCGTCCCATCCCCATACAAGAAAACATACCAGAGTACAGAGTATAGAAATACACACAAGAGTTAATTATTACACATTTAGGTACTGTACTGCATTGTGTGACAATATTTTTGCATTATTTTTTAAATCTGATAGCAATGTTTCATCTTAAACCTTCATAAGGGGCTCATTTATATGCTTTATAATGGACAAAAAGCATTTTATTAAAATTTGGAGAGATTTTGGATATGTTTCTGGACCCCTAGATATTTTAGACCACTGTACAGACTGAAAGCTTGTAATTCCCACTTGAAAATTTTGCAACAGTGATTTTCTTGAGTCAAAACAGTTGATTTGTAGTGAAATACGTGAATATGTTGTGATTTACAGAAATGCATAATTTAGGCATTTTGGATAGATTTGGAGACGCTGGGTACACTGCTTAGTTTTTGCTTCATACATCTATAGTAGTTCTACATATCCACCCTTAGATTTTATGAACTTGTGGTCAAGATGTTTTTGATCTAGCACATGTATAGTTTAACCTGATGTATATATGCAATCTCTCAGTATTTCATTGCAAACTTAAAAAGTGCAAATTCATTTTAGATTTTTTGTCAAAACAATTGCATCTGTGGCACTTTATTTCTTCCAAAATTATGAATATAAACTAATCTGCGTTAGTATTGTAAATTGTACAAATGTCTTGCTTCATTTAAGCCATTTTTTAAGTATCTGTGGTGTTCACATCTGGAGTTATAAAGCTTTAAATAGGGTACCCCCTAAATGGGCAAGGATTTGCAAGATTTGGCTTGTGCGCTAAGAGGTAAAATCAGCATTTACCATTTGGCTGATAAGGGCTATTTTTGATAAAGAGCTGTAACACTGAACCAGCCTCAGCACAACACCCCTACCTCATCTTTCTCCAGGAATTCCAGGACATCCGGGTCCTGCACGAGAGACGGGTGGGACACCACCCTCTGCAGGTACCTGAGGAAACAGCATGTCATACAAGTACGTAGCGCATCTAGTTCTGGTGATTCTGGATGTTGGGGTGGTTTATGGTTGTGGTGGTTTTTATTAGGTTCATGGTATTGGTGGTGGGGGTTTGCAAAGGTGGTTTCTGATGTGGTGATGATCTATGTTTGTGATACAGAACTTGCTGAAGTCTTACCTCTCCAGGGCTGCTCTCCTTCTTTCTGCAAACTCAGTAGATGAAGAATCCTCTTTTCCCACTTTCACCTTTGTCATCCCTGTCAAACCACAACACGTTTACTTAGTTGCTGTCATGCAAAAGATGCAACCTCAAGCCAGAATCAGTCCACTTCCTAAATTAACAATGAACAAAGCAGAGAACACATTGTGTTCAGATGGTAAGATGAAAAAACACAGGGCCAAGTTACTTGAAATAATAGGAAACATTGGGTGGCAGCATTGCTTTGGAATATGGCTTGTTTAATTTGTGCCAGCTAAGACAGCCAATATTGTTTCTCATCACTTGGCCTAATTTTGATATCAGTACGTTTAATGGCATGATTTTGCCAGTTTTAATGACTTATATACAGTGCTTGGTATGCGTGAGTAACTTGGGATTTTTATATGTTGAAAATGGGTGTTTCTTCAGATATCATTTCTTTTTGTACTTTGTCATTGATAACAGTGATGCATATAAATGTAGGTTATGAGAGACATGTATATACATACATACATGCAAACACACATAAATTGTAGCTCAAAGAAACACATGGATATGGATTCAGTCATTTTTCCTGTACCGTGAATGATAAATAAATAAAAGTGTCATTTTTTTTTCTCCATTTTTTAATGGAAGTGTTTTTAATGTGGCGTTGTAGACATGACAGTCTATGAGAGTGAGAGTCTTCAAGTGTTTGTATGTCAGCAGAGGATAGGGCTTGCTAACATTAATTTAGAAAGGTGGCATTTTCAGGTAGCTACAGTAGTTAAGTAAAAAAGGTAGTTAAACGATAGAAATGCCACAGCAGTCAAAAATCAATAAATCTGCCATCATGAAATGCATATGGCTCCCCATTTGTGACTTTTGCAAAACACATACATTGAAGATTTTGATATAATTTGAATGTCAAGATTGCATAAGGGAATAAAGTGTTAACCAGTTATAAATAAAGTACTTAATTAAATGGCATGAACAGCTTTGCAATAAAAAGACATTCTTTACTTTAATGCTATCATTTGCTTGTTCTTTTTAAGAAAGTATCTCAGTAAGCACAAGCCCAAATACAGACGGAATATAGACATCTACAGGAGTGGAAATCTTGGTTGGCCAATGTTTCAAAATAAACTGGGTTTGCTAAATTTAACCATAATTTAGTTCAGTTTTTACTTCCATATAGCATGGCTATGTCCTAGCCAGCCAGTAAATGTTCACATTTCAATACAATATAGCTGATCTTTCACTGAATGTCTAGATGGTAACTAAGCTATATAGCTACAATCTAAACTTTCAGTAAAAGACCGGCTGGATTTGGTTGAAATAACCAGCTAGGACATAGCCAGGCTACATCAGGGTAAAACATGAACAAAAGGAGGGATAAACAGCGCTAATATTCAGTTTATGTGAAAATATCTGTCAACCTATATTTCCATCCCTTCAGATGTTCAGATGCCATCTATATTCGGGCTTGTGCTCACTGGGAGATGAACGATACAGGAATGAAACGATGTTATGGGGAGTTTGCATGTGAAATGGTAGAGAACGGATTTCAGAAATATAAATGAGTTTCCCCACAAAGATTATACAGTTGAAAAAAGAAATAGTTTTAAGCAATTATTAAATAGCAAACAAGATTGAGTAATGAGTTAAAAGTTTGCCTGAGCCTATGGTGGGACTTGAACCCGAGTCTTCCAGGCGTCCAAAGGTCCCAGAGGCAAATGTGTTACCAGATGAGCCACAAGCCAAGTAGTTGTGGCGCCCGCAAATTTATTAGTTTAAATATATACAGTTGCAATCTAAATTATTCAACCCCTGTAGAAACTGTAAATATTTTTAAATGTATGCTTTTTGGGAGACTTGAAACTAAAAAGACAACATACCACTTGTGTGTTCTGTTAAAATTCAAAATAAAAATGTATTTTTAAAGATTTCCTAGTAGCATGTAAATTTTTTATTTCAGCCATATCATAAATATTCAACCCCCATTCAATATCACCATTTTAAAAAATATTTTCTGGTCTGCAGAGTGACTAAATTTTGTGGAAACACACTCAAAGACATGCATGTTAGGTGCACTCCTGCAGTTTCCCTTGACTAAGGTACTGGCCGCAGAACTGGAGTTGGTCCCTGGGCGCTGCACTGTGGCTGCCCACTGCTCCTAAGTAACTAGGATGGGTCAAATGCAGAGGACAAATTACCCCACAGGGTTCAATAAAAGTATATCTATCTTATCTATCTTAAGCCCTTAGGAAATCCATAACAATACTGTTTGCTTCATCTGTGATAAAATCCACCGATGCACTTCTTCGCATCAATTTGAAGCTGACTAGCAAACATGCCAAAGACAAAGGAGCTCTCTCAAAAGTTAAGAGAAGAAATTATTTCATTGCACAAAAATATCTCCAAGATATTGAAAGTTCAATGAGACTCAACTGGCAGCATCATAAGGACGTTTAAAAGTCATGGAATAGCAGCAAACCTACCTGGACGTGGAAGGAAGAGTAAAGTTACATCAACTGGTATCAGGCACATCGTAAGAACTGCTGAGAAAACCCCTCATATTACTACCAAAGGCTTACAGGATGACATTTTGAAAGCTGGAACAAAAGTATCAGTACAGATGATAAGAAGGATACTGAACAAGCAAGGCCTTCATGGCCGGACACCTCACCGCACTCCACTCTTAACCAGTAAGCATATGAAAAATCGACTTGAATATGCAAGACGTCATTTGGATAAGTCTATGGAGTTGTGGGAGAATATTTTATGGAGTGACGAGACAAAACTGGAATTGTTTAGACCCATGGATAAGCGGTATGTCTGGCACAAGAAAGGTGCAGCTTATGACAAGAACACCATCCCCACAGTCAAGTATGGAGGTGGTTCAGTCCTTCTGTGGGGGTGTTTTTCTGCTTCCGGTACTGGCAATTTTAGTTTAGTTTATTTATTTGATGATTCACTTTAAAAGGACAATTACATGGTTGCAAACACCAATGTACATGCACAATCTTCAGTGTGTGACTGGCACCATGGATTCCTTGAAGCACCAGGCCATTCTGGAGAAGAATGTGATGCCCTCAGTGCATAAGCTGAAGCTTGGTGATCATTGGACTTTCTAGCAAAACAATGATCCCAAGCATACATCCAAGTCAACCAAAGCTTGGTTCAGGGAACAATCTTGGAATGTCCTAGACTGGCGTTCTCAGTCCCTAGATTTAAATCCCATTGAAAATCTTTGGAGGGATTTGAATAAAGCAGTGGCATCACGAAAACCAAAGAATATTGATGAACTTGAAGCATTTGCACAGGAAGAATGGGCCAAGATTCCAAGAGAGAGGTGTCAGAGGCTTGTGAGCACTTATAGGAAGCGTTTATTGGAAGTAATAAAAGCTAAAGGATGTTCCACAAAGTACTGATTTTGGGGATTGAATAATTTAGTCATTGATTTTTTTGGACAGAATTTCATTTTTTTTCTTATAACAAATAGTAAACTCCGCTCTATGTTTTCAAAATCACTTGAACATGTTCTAATAAACATGTATTTCTGTCTACAAAGGCCTTAGTTGATACATTGTCATGAAATTTTATTCACATCACAAAGACATCTTATGGGTTAGAGGGGTTGAATAATTTTGATTGCAACTGTACATGTCCACTTTGCGTGCATATCTGATGTTTTTATTGGCAGATGTAGATAAATGTCCAGTGGGAAGATTTATTGTTTATGGGCTTGAAGGATCTGTGATGGTATAATCTGGCAGGAAAAAGAAGAAGAAGGAAAAAATGCAAAATCCCCAAAATTTGGGCCTTTATTGTGTGAACATGTAAAGTTGTTTGTGAATTCTGTCTGTCTACACAAGGTCAGATGGCACAGAAGTTAATATTTTAAGGGCTGAGAGTCTGTGGTCATTGTGGATATATCTGTAGGAAACCCTGAAAAGTGCCAAACTCTCGGTGCTATACAGGCATGGGGCATGTCGCCCTAACAAGCTGTAACGTGGCAGGATGGCATACCTGCAATCCCAATATTTCAATAGGGGAAGGAGTTTTCAGTGTTTTGAAGTTACATGATCAAATGAATTAGGAACGTGGAAGAATGAAGAAGGATAAGGTTTTAGAGATAAATCTTGATACATGTCTGTCACACGCCAAGCGTGACACCCCGGGGAGGGAGATGAGGCAGTCCCGGATAACACCGTTGTCTGTCACATGGAGAGAGAGAGCGCACCAGCACAAACATGAAATAAAATAAATGGACACCTTCACCCTTCCCCCTCACGAGTTACGGAAAAAAACAATAAACTAAAACAACAAGCTAAAATAACAAAGACAAAAGAAAGTAAAACAGAGCAGCAACTTTTCTGTTCCCTGCTCTGTCGCTGACCTGCTTTCCCGGCCAGGTCCAGCTCCTCCAGCATCCCAGCTGAGGATTCCTTTCTTTTTAGTGCTCAAAATAAAACTAAAGGAAAATCATAACTGCACTCTCTGTGTTAGCTCCCGGTCTCGGCCCAGAACTGTGGAGAGCAGCACACCTTTAAGTACCTGGGCCTAATGCAGCCCAGGTGCGTGTGCTCTCTCCACCAGCCGGCGCAACCGAGACTAATCCGCCTCTCCGGCAGACCAACTGCTACAATGTCCTTTTTCATATTTTTATTCATTTATGTTTTAAATGGTATCATAACCAAACCTATTCAACATATCAAGCACTGGGTTAAGGACTACACAAATACGACAGTCTCATCAAATGATACCTCATTTTGTAGCTCTGACTCATGTTCTTCAACATGACATGAAATATGCAGAAGTAAAATTTTTAAACATGTATCCAAAGTATGTGTTTGATGATAAACACAAGTGAATATAGTGATAACTGCTGAGCTACTAACCCTAACCCTTAGCTACTCCAACATCTTGCTGTCTTCACAAACCCTACAATAGCAGAATGAGGCAGGGCACATGCTGCCCCAGACAGAACCAATGCCACACAAATGCCACATCAGGAACTCATGAGTTAGCCCTTCAGATCAGGAACTCATGAGTTAACCCTTCAGATCAGGAACTCATGAGTTAACCTTTCAGATCAGGAACTCATGAGTTAACCCTTCAGATCAGGAACTCACAAGTTAACCTTTCAGATAATTCACCACTTTTTACAAAAAGTGCACAGCTCTCCCTCTTTTTTTTTTACATGACTGGGATGCTACTTACCAAGAATGCTCTTCTCTGGAGGAGGGGGCACAATGTATCCTTTCTGTGAGTGTTTATCTGTCAGTTTTTCATAAAGTCCCAGGAAGTCACTGAACCTCCGCATGACAGTAAAGGTCTTTCTGTGGAACATGGGCAGCATGGTCTGAAAAAAAAGTAGAATTAAAGTCTCGCTTTGATTGTTTCCATCTGCCTGTGGCTGTTCACAAACTGTGCTGCATAAGAAGCTACTGCTCTTGACTTGCTGAAGCCAGTCTGGCTAATTTCTGGTTTTCTTTGTGCTCCCGGCCTTGCATTTTTATTTTTTTGTTGATCTTCAATACACAGTAAATAGTGATCAAGCATCTTTGTAGGCCCTTTTTTGTTTATTATTTTTGAGAGTTGAGGACAGTCAGGGTGATTAATACATTATACTTAGTTATGATTGAAAAGGTGACTTGCAGAAAGTAATCCCCCCTCTTCAATCATTTTCCAAGCTCCCCACTAACTCTGCATCCTCCACCCTGACGTCATCTCTCTCCTCAGCACTCGACTCCCTATGCCCCTTCGTCCCTAGGCCAGCACGTTCATCCCCTCCCAGTCCATGGATGTCTGACATCCTACGCACCTCCAGGGCCACCCTCCGCGCTGCTGAGAGGAAGTGGGCCAAATCCAGGGACCCATCTGACCTCTCAGCCTATCAGTCTCTCCTGACAGAGTTCTCTTCTTCTGTCACTGCCGCTAAGGCAAAATTCTACCAAACCAAAATTAATAACTCCATTTCTAACCCTCGTCAACTTTTCTCTATTTTCTCTTCTCTCCTCAGCGTGCCACCTCCTCCACCCCAGTCTTCCTTCACTGCAGATGACTTTGCAGCATTCTTTGACGAAAAGATTGCAGACATCCGCAGCTCCTTTGCCCCCTCTGCGTCCTCCGCCCCCTCTGCGTCCTCCGCCCCCTCTGCGTCCTCCGCCCCCTCCGCGTCCTCCGCCCCCTGTTTCTCCACATTTTCTCTCCTCTCAGACACTGAAGTCTCCCAGCTTCTGCTCACCCACCGCCCTACCACCTGCGCCCTCGACCCTATCCCCTCATCTCTCCTTCAAGCAATCACACCAGACATCCTCCCTTTTGTCGCCTCCCTCGTGAACTCATCTCTATCTTCTGGATGTTTCCCCTCATCCTTCAAGAAGGCCCACATCACCCCGCTGCTGAAGAAACCCACACTAGATCCTTCAGTCATTCAGAACTACCGCCCGGTATCTCTCCTCCCTTTCCTATCCAAAACACTGGAACGTGCTGCATCTAACCAGCTCTCTGCTTTCTTCTCTGAGAACAACCTGCTTGATCCCCACCAGTCTGGCTTCAGGCCTGGCCACTCGACTGAGACTGCACTCCTCTCGGTCAGTGAGTCACTCCATGCCGCACGAGCAGCCTCTCTCTCCTCTGTCCTGATTCTTCTAGACCTCTCCGCTGCATTTGACACTGTGGACCACTCTACCCTCCTGTCCTCCCTGGCAGCAACAGGGATCCGCGGCACAGTCCTTGACTGGATTGAGTCCTACCCCTCTGACCGCTCCTTCCAGGTTGCCTGAGCGGGTAAGGTATCACCACCCCGTCCCCTCACCACCGGAGTTCCCCAGGGCTCAGTCCTTGGTCCCCTTCTCTTCTCCATGTACACCAGATCCCTTGGCCCTGTAATATCTGCCCATGGCTTGTCCTATCATTCCTATGCCGGCGACACGCAACTCTTTCTCTCCTTCTCCCCATCGGACACACAGGTCCCTGCCCGCATCTCCGCTTGCCTGAGGGACATACAGAGCTGGATGGACAATCACCACCTGAAGCTCAACCCAGGAAAGACGGAGCTAATCTTTATTCCTGCTCTATCCTCTCCCCTCCTCGACTTTTCCATTTCCTTAGGGGACACCGTAGTGACATCATCACCCTGCGCCAAGAATCTCGGAGTGATGATGGACAACAGGCTGTCCCTCTCCAACAACATTGCAGCAGTAACCCGGGCATGCAGATTTTTCCTATATAACATCCGCAGAATCCGCCCCTTTCTCACCACCTACTCAACCCAGCTCCTGGTCCAAGCAATGGTTCTATCCCGCCTGGACTACTGCAACTCTCTTCTGGCTGGACTACCAGCATCTGCCACCAGACCCCTGCAGCTCATTCAGAATGCTGCGGCTCGTCTGGTCTTCAACCTCCCCAGACACTCCCACGTAACTCCCCTGCTCACTACCCTCCACTGGCTGCCTGTTATAGCTCGCATCAAATTCAAAACATTGGTCCTAGCATACCAGGCAGTCAAGGGATCAGCCCCAGCATACCTTCACAAGATATTCAAACCCTACATGCCAGCCAGATCCCTCCGTTCTGCTACCTCAGGACGCCTAGCACCTCCCCCTCTTCGCACCTGCACTTCCAGAACACGTCTCCTGTCTGTTCTGGCCCCACGATGGTGGAATGACCTCCCTGTGGAGGTCAGAACAGCTGAGACTGTGAACAATTTCAAACGACGACTGAAGACCCACCTCTTCAGGCTGCACCTCTCTCCATCCCTCCCTTCCCCCCTGTAAATGACTAAACTTAGGGTTGTAACTAGGCAGCTGTTTCATAGGTTACTTAGTTGATGCGCCTGTCTTAACGACTACTTGTATTTTTATTTATTTTTATTTTTCCATAGATTGCGTTGTTGCCGTTCTCGTTGTTAGTGTTAATCAGTTTAACCATCAGGGTCCAAGTTGAACTATGCGGTTGTTCCCTGTACTTGGACCGGTACTTCTCTCTAGGGGTTTCGTCATACTTGTTCCTGGTTATGGTTATACACTTTGTTGTACGTCGCTCTGGATAAGAGCGTCTGCCAAATGCCTGTAATGTAATGTAATGTAATGTATTATACAAGCAATTATATACAATTTCATAGCTTGGTAACTTGATTAACATATTTCACGAAGTGCTTAACATTTACTTTTAATAGAATATATATAAATATATATAGTATGCTGTTTCACCCCGTACCATGTGTCTGTTGCAATGTAAGCAAGAGGAGATGCAGTATAAATCCAGCAGAGTACTCCAGCTTGGCAGGATGGCATACCTGCCATTCCAATGAGAAATTTCCATTCCATACTAACAGCACATACAAGTGTGCTGAGCATTATTAGCAAAGGCTAACAGGTGTCTCTTACGACTAATGTAAATATGACAATATCAAATGACAATATAAATAACTGAAATGTTACAAGCAGTAATACTTACATGTTTGTATACATTCTAGCTAGTAGGGGTGGAGGGAGGTGCCCCTATTTGTATTTGTATCTGTATTTGTTCAACCAACAAAACAATTTGTATTTGTATCTGGATAAAAAAAACAAAAGTGGACACGGTATAAGCCGGAAGTGGGCATGGTTTAACTTTGCAGCTGTATAAAATGCCATAAATTCTTGATTTTTACCATTATGATCACTGGTACTGCTACTGTTGCAATATTAAGGCATTAAAGTAATGGTTCTGCAATGACATCAATAATAGTCCAATTTCACAACAGGTAATATGCTTTTTAAAGCTGTATTTAATTAACAATGGCATATATCGATAGATAGACCTGGTCATGCTGAGGAATTGCTCCTCCTCCGATCCCACAGTGACCCCTCTGCACCAGTCCGACCACCACTTAATTTCCTTCTCCCTCCCTCTTGCTCCCCTCCCTCCCTCCCCTCCATCCACTCCTACTGTTATGGTCCACCGTAACCTCCGCTCCCTCTCTCCCTCCTCTCTCGCTTCTAGTGTCACTGCTTCACTCCCCCCTCTTGAATTCTTCTCCAACCTTCCCACTGACTCTGCATCCTCCGCTCTGTCTTCCTCGCTCTCCTCAGCACTTGACTCTCTCTGTCTTCTAGTCTCCAGGCCGGCACGCTCGTCCCCTCCCAGTCCGTGGATGTCTGACCCCCTCCGAACCAACCGGGCCAGCCTACGTGCAGCGGAGAGGAAGTGGAGGAAATCCATGGCTCAATCTGACCTGCCTACCAGTCTCTGCTAGCTACATTTTCTACTGCTGTAACCTCTGCTAAAATTAATTATTATCAAACAAAAATTCACAAATCTGCCTCTAACCCTCATCAACTGTTCTCCATTTTCTCTTCTCTCCTCAGCACTCCTCCTCCCCCACCTCAGTCCTACCTCGCTGCAGATGACTTCGCGGTTTTCTTCGATGAGAAGATTGCAGACATCCACAGCTCCTTCACATCCACTGCCACCCTTCTCCACTCCCCCCTCTCTGTCCCCTCACCTTGTTTCTCCACTTTCTCTCCCCTCACTGACTCTGATGTTTCCCACCTGTGCTCTTGACCCTATCCCTTCCTCTCTCCTCCAGACTATCACACCTGACATCCTCCCGTTTGTCACCTCCCTTGTGAACTCCTCCTTGTCTTCTGGATGTTTCCCCTAATCCTTCAAGCTGGCCCACATCACCCCACTCCGTCATCCAGAACTACCGTCCTGTTTCCCTTCTCCATTTTTTATCCAAAACAAATGAACAAGCTGCTTCTAACCAACTCTCCTCTTTTCTCTTACTGAACAACCTCCTAGACCCCCACCAGTCCGGCTTCAGACCTGGCCACTCGACAGAGACCGCACTCCTCTCGGTCAGTGAGTCGCTTCACGCCGCACAAGCAGCCTTCCATTCGTCTGTCCTGATCCTCCTAGACCTTTCTGCTGCCTTCGACACAGTCAACCACCCCATCCTCCTGTCCTCCCTGGCAGCTATGGGGATCTGTGGCACAGCACTTGACTGGATCGAGTCCTACCTCTCCGGTCGCTCCTTCCAAGTCGCCTGGGCTGGTGCAGTATCGGCACCTTACCCCCTTGCCACAGGAGTTCCCCAGGGCTCAGTCCTTGGTCCCCTCCTATTCTCCCTGTACACCCAATCTCTTGGTCCTGTAATCTCTGCCCATGGTTTGTCCTATCATTGTTATGCCGATGACACCCAACTCTTTCTCTCCTTCCTCCCCTCTGGCACATAGGTCTCCACTCGCATCTCTGCCTGAGGGACATCCAGAGCTGGTTGGATAACCACCATCTTAAGCTGAACCCCCGGTAAGACAGAGATGATCTTCATCCCTGCTCCATCCTCTAACCCCCTTGACTTTTCCATTTCCCTAGGGGACACTGTGGTGTCATCATCACCCACCGCAAAAAACCTCGGACTGGTGATGGACAACAGACTGTCCCTCTCCCAGAACATCATGGCGGTGAGTCGAACGTGCAGGTTCTTCCTGTACAACATCCGGAGAATCCGCCCCTTCCTCACCACCTACGCAACCCAGCTCCTGGTTCAAGCGATGGTCCTGTCCCATCGCTTGAAGTGGTGGACTACTGCAACTCACTGCTGGCTGGTCTGCCAGCATCCGCCATCAAACCCCTGCAGCTTATCCAGAATGCTGCAGCGCGTCTGGTCTACAACCTCCCCAGACATTCCCATGTCACCCCCCTGCTCACTGACCTCCACTGGCTGCCTGTTATGGCTCACGTCAAATTTAAGACTTTGGTGCTTGCATACCAGGCACCTAAGGGGTCAGCACCAGGATACATCCAGAGGACCATCAGACCCTACACACCAGCCAGACCTCTCCGTTCTGCCACCTCTAGACGCTTGGCACCTCCCCCTCTTCGTGTCTGTACTTCCCGCTCGCGTCTGCTGTCTGTCCTGGCCCCTCGCTAGTGGAATGACCTCCCCGTGGCGGTCAGAACAGCAGAGAATCTGACTACCTTCAAACGCAGATTAAAGACTCATCTCTTCAGGCTGCACCTCTCCCCACCCCTCCCTAGCCTATAGTTTAGCTCAATGTACCTAGTTAGGCTAATGTGATCACGTTAGTTTTTATTTGGCAGGATTGTTTTTGTCTGATTCTGATTAGGCAAATGTCATTTCAGTGCTAGTTTGTACTTGGCAGGATTGTTTGTTTGTTTGCTGAACAGGTTACCCTACAGGGTTCGAGTCCTGATCTATGTGGTCACTTCTGGCACTACGATCTTTACTTCACTCTAGTGTGTTTCTTTTGCATCTCTGCACCTTGAACTTATGCACTTGTTGTACGTCGCTCTGGATAAGAGCGTCTGCTAAATGCCTGTAATGTAATATATGTTATTTAGCCATAACAGACTTTTATAACACTGAGGTAAACAAACAGTATAGTCAATAACCATAGGCAAAATGTATTTATAAATCAAAACATAGTAACTAATTCTTACTCTGAACTGCATAGTATGAAATGCATGAACCCTACTATCACCCCTATTTGAGGGACACTAAAGTCAATTATAAACTGACAAAATGCTTTCAAAATTAAAATTCAATTAAAAAAATTAAACAATAAAAAAAAATTCCTCATCTTAATTATGAACTACTGTGTGCTATGAACTCCTAATGAAATAAAATACTACAAATTGTAAGGCTAACATGTTTTGTTGCTTTTTGTTTGTTAATACTTTTTCTCCCCTCTTTGTTGAAGCCCCATTTTACTTGTAGGCTTGATTTACATAAGGTTAGGTAAATTAAATAAACATCAAAAATCTTCCCTGGATGGAATACATCTTCAGCTATTATGCTCTTACTCAAACTTCCTCAAGTTCTATTTTGTGGAGACAAGCTCCTGCACATGAGCTGGGAGCAATCCAGAGTGATGGGGAGAAACAACATCCCCTGCTATACTGAAAGGTTGCTGAGACGAAACACTCATTGGGTTATGAAAACCGTATTTTGCCAACGATTTTCTTGAAATCGCAACTGAAACAATAAAAATGTTTGTATTTCTAAATTACGGTGATTTTGTTATACATGCAAAGGGAAAATGTACCGAGGCATATTACAGGAATACTGAGAAAAGTGCTAAAATATGCATGACAAAACACAAAATGGAAGAAGTAGTTAAAGATATACAAAGTGCAATATTCAAATTCTCTTCTGCTTGGAGTGTGCTACATAGCCTATGCCCATCGCTCTCCTCTTATCAATTCCACAGAGAACATGCAGCTCTGGTGGTTTGCTGGGACCAGGCAGGCACAAATGAGTTACATTCCATGCAGTTGTCAGGTAGCAGCTCCGTTCAGTTTAATCACAGACTCAGTTTCAGTGAAAACCTGAAAATATGTTGGTGGTTTTATCTCTGCGGAGTTCTAAGCCTATCATTTATAGGCTATATATCATCTATAACTGCAGCATCCAGAATTATTCATGCCCACCGTAATTGCTTTATCAACTTCATCATACGATTGCAGTGAATTAATTCTATGTAGAAAATTAGTTTCAATAGCGCTTGTTTGGGAAATTCGTATCAAAGCGCCGGTCACTCAGTTAAACATCCATCCATCCATTCTCTAAACTGCTTAATCCAGGTCAGGGTCACGGTGGCAAAGGGGCAAGCAGAGCAGCCCAGACGTCCCTCTCCACAGCAACTTCCGCTAACTCATCCCGGTGGATCCCCAGGCGATCCCAGGCCAGTTTTTGGATATAATCCCTCCAGCGTTTACCAGGTCTACCCCTTGGTCTCCTACCCGGTGGCCGAGCCCAGAACATCTCCAGAGGGAGATACCCAGGAGGCATCCTTATCAGATGCCCAAACCACCTCAACTGGCTCCTTTCAACGCGGAGGAGCAGCGGTTCTACTCTGAGGTCCTCCCGGATAGCTGAGCTCCTCACCCTATCAAGGAGAGTAAGCCCTGCCACCCTACGACCCCATTTCGACTGGTTGTATTTCTGATCTCACTCTTTCGGTCACTACCCATAGCTCATGACCATAGGTGAGAGCAGTGACGAAGATCGTGAATGCGATGATAAGGGCTGTGGCTCAACCACTCCTCTTAGAAGCAGGGGGGATATAGGTACTCTCGGGTCAGTCTGCACCATCCTTAAATAGTGACCACCTCTTTAAGAACGTGAAGCACATTTGATGATGACATCTGTGTGTGCAGCATTCTTAATCTTCATGACAAAGCACTGGTGTGAAGATTCCCTTCGTCCAACCAGGTGAATAAAAGTCAACAACAGCAATCGATTGCTCTCTCTTCCTGCCCTTTCACCCAGGGAGCCATTGTCCTTTGAGTGCCCACATACTGTGGAACTCCAATGGGCCTAACTTGAGTTCTCACAACTCTGTAGTACTACAAGGCTTGCACTGCGCCTAAGTTGACATGCGCTGCTGTCATGACTTATGTAAATGCACAGATAAAGTCGCTGTGCACAGTAACAAGGTTCTGCTCACCTATCTCACCTGCAGCAACTAAGCCTAATCTCACACATACAGTACAACTTTGTATGCAGTCTGTCTCTCTCTCTTCTTCTGCTAACTCCTTAACTATGATTCCACACCTGTAGTATAGTCGTTAGTGGCCGAATAATCAGCTCAGTTGCACATATCGCTAATGAGCTGAAGCCGCTTCCCTCTCCACCACTATCAGGGGCAAAAAAAGTTATTCAGTCCCACACACACATGCACGCAAACACAAACCCTCCAACCTTCCCGTATTTAGCACAGTTCTCCCCAGTTAGATTAGTTTGTGTATTCTCTGTGTACGTTTGTTAATAAATTATTTTATTAAACCTATGTCTGTTTTGATGTTGTGAACATGTTTAGAACATTAGAGTCAAAATAGTCTTCTTCAGGTAATCTGTTAAATGTTTGATTTCATTATATTTGATCATTAATATCTGTCATTTTAATTATAAATTAAGTTCCAAATTCATGGTTGGATATTCTATATAACTAATTTTATAAGACAGATTTCTAATTGTGCAGTTATATTGCTACGACTTACAAGTATATTTCTTACATAAGTGGTGCCCCGTGTAAGCTTACAGAGGTATTTCATATATATATATATATATATATATATATACATATATATATTACATTACATTACATTACAGGCATTTAGCAGACGCTCTTATCCAGAGTGACTTACACAACTTTCTACATAGCATTTACATCGCATCCATTTATACAGCTGGATATATACTGAAGCAGTGCAGGTTAAGTACCTTGCTCAAGGGTACAACGGCAGTGTCCTTACCCGGGAATCGAACCTACGACCTTTCGGTTACAAGCCCAGTTCCTTACCCACTGTGCTACACTCCGTCCTTACATATATATATACACACAGGAAATACATATATATAACACACTATATGGCAAAAGTATGTGGACACCTGACATCCAACATCCCATCCAAAATTATACAGGCATAATTGCATAGTTGGTCCACCCTTTGGTCATATAACAACCTCCACTCTTCTGAGAGGGCTTTATACTAGATGTTGGAGCATTGCTGCAGGGACTTGCTTCCATTCAGCCAAAAGAGCATTAGTGAGGTCAAGCACTGATTGGGTGATTAGGCCTGGTTGGCTTTCCAATATATTTATACATCATTTCTGATATATATACACTGAAACCGATATATGTATATCATTCGGAACAGGCATATATTTGGGCATCCCATTGGGTCTTTATTAAGACATAATCAGTGAAATCCAAATTAATTTTTAATTGGATTGAGACTGAAAATTATATTATTATATTCTGTAAGAATTTTGATGTGAATATAACAAGTGAGACACTGAAATGTCGCTAGCTCTCCGATTTTAATACAGGTACATATTTGGTCCGCTTCTTATGGGTCTTCCTGGGGTTTGCCCGGGTTTGTTAATGTGAGCTGTGCTGTTTCTGAACGAAATTCGCTTTTAATTTCAGCTGAAATGATGTATAAATATTGTTTTCAATGTATATATATCAGAAATTATGTATATATATATATATATCTGTTTTGATGTATAAATATCAAATATGATGTATATTTATCGTTTTAAATGTATAAATATCAAAAAACAATGTATATATATATATCGGTTTTGATGTATATATATCAAGAAATGATGTATATATATCACAGTTCAATGTATATATATCAAGAAAGATGTATATATATCAGTTTCAATGTATATATATCAAAAATGATGTATATATTTCAGACTTCATTAAATATTTCCTGTTTGGCCCCTCATATATATATATATATATATATATATATATACACATATATATGTAGAGAGAGAGATACTGTACACACACACATACAGACACACATATATGTATATAAATACTATATGACCAAAAGTATCTGGACACCCCTTGGTCTTGGGCTGTTCTGACGTAGTACTTGCCACTGTAAAGTGGCAATTCTAAAAAAAACCTCAACCATTTTGTATACGGTCTTTATTAGACTGTATGTATTTTATGAAATGCATTTGCAGCGTGATAAACCATAGTGACAGTTATGAAATACATCTGGAGTGCTAAGAAAATGACTGCTGGCATGCGGCCTATCAACTTTCTTTTCTTTTTGTAATCACACAGTAGTGATACAGTAGTGATCCTCTAAACTTAAGAGGCCAAATGAAAATGCTTCTGCAAAAACATCACTGCTAACTTTTGGGTGCAGATATGACAGCCAATCAGATGCATGGTCATGCAACTTCCATGTGATTGACAAAAGCATATCAGATGACCACATCCTATTTTTCCCTGGAAGCATCAGGTATGAACAAAGAATAAAAGATAAAAAGAAAATCAATACACCCCAAGGCGGTGACGACTAACTGCGCTCAAAAATATTAATCAATTATGAACATGGATTATTGCCCAGCCCCAAATACATTTATGTTGTACCCAAGTACTTTGTACATAATGCAAGTAAAGTTCTCTACAGAAAAGTTAAGTCCAGACTTGATGCAGTGTTGTATAATATTTAGTCTGTAGGTAATTGTCAAGCAGTTCATTTTAGCAGTCAATTATACATACCTGTGTGGAAACCTTGTAGGCCAAATAAGCATGCATGCCATCACCTTAAAAAATAAACAACAGTCAACATACAGGAAGGTGACTTTGAGCCAGTACGCATTGTGCTGGAGAATTATCTGACTGCTTTACCCTACTACTGACTGCCACAATCAGCTAATGACATCCCAAAATGTAACTCTGTAGGACCCAACTTGCACTTGTGGTGACAGCCTCTATTGACCAAGTCATTCTCTTGGGCCAGCCTCCACCCATGGTGACAGCCTTTACTGACTGTCTGCGGCCTAGCCTGTGGTGAGGTGAGAGACTTCACTCCCTGACCAACTCAATAAGTTTCAGGCTGTACTAACAGCAAAAGCCTTTACTGAATCAGCTACTCTATAGGGTGCAGCCTACCCTTGTGGCGAGCACCGTAGCTAACTAAGCCTCTCTGCAGGTCCCAGCTTGGGCTTGTGGTGAGAACCTTTACTGACTGGGCCACACTATAGCGCCCATCTGCTCGATACTACAGAGCAAAGACTAAAAGAAGAAAAACATATAATTGAAAGGGGAGGGGTTCAAACTGAGAAGAACAATGCAGTGAGACTACATGGCAGAGAGAGCAGAGCTGCTTACCCACTTTCTCAGGGCTGCTGACAGAGATGTTGAGCTCAAATGCATCCCTGCTCTCCTCCTCCTTGAGAGACGAAACCGAACATGAGAACCAGGAACATTTTCTGCCTTCACTTTTTCAAGTCTGTAACTTAACACATTTAGGTAAATTAATGATATATTTATACTACTGCAGTAAATATGCAGTACCTCTTTTGGGGTTGTAGATTGTGTTTCTGCCGCTGTGGGTGTGGCAGAGTTGGGGCCTGACATAAGTGACGGCATGGTGGTTTCCTCCTCCTTCCTGCCATCGTGCATGCTGTCCAGGGACAGTTCCACAGTGGCCTCTGTGCCAGAGACAGAGCACATTGTCAAAGATAATCACCAATCACAGCTCAGTGTCAGAGAGGATCATCCATCAGAGCAAAGTGTGTCAGTTCAATGCATGAAAGATGAATGTGGACATGGTTAACGTGGGCAAGACCCGTTTTCCATTCCTGGGTTTTTGACAATTTCACACAAAGAAGCAGACCATGATGTAAAATTTAAAAGACTTTGCATTTAAAACACTGCATCTGCAGCAAGATCCCAGAATTGTCTCTACAAATACTGTCACAGCCAAGCTCACTGGTTGATCCAACAGAGGAAAGTTCAGCGCTGCATCATGCCTCCTTCATTCCCCATTATGACAAAAAGTGGCCTCCTGATATTGTCAGCCCTTCAAAGCCATAAACAGCAGAAACAGAGCGGTGGCTAAATAGAGTGTTATACCAAGGCAGAACAACATTTCCTGACAAACCATGGTTTGAAAGGTTCTTACTGAAGAATGAGGATGATACCTGCATATATATCCTGCACTTCTTCCTCTGTCTGCATGCTGAGGCCCTTGGAGATGATGCTGGGCATGCTGTTGGTGACAACCCCTTCTTCACTGAATATATCAACTGGTGTTTCACTGAGTATATCAGCCAGTGGTTCATTGAAAATATTAGCTGATGGCCCAATGGGTGTTTCTCTGAGGATACTAAGCATGGGGTCAGCGGATGTCACTGCAGGAGGCTGAGATTGTTTGGGAATATGCTCAATGATATCAGCCAGCGGGTCAATGAAGACATCAGCAGGTGCTCCACTGGGGATATCAGCTAGTGGTGAACTAGAGATATCAGTGAGTGTTTCACTAGAGGTATCAGCCAATGGTTCACTACAGATATCAGTTAATGGTTCAACAGATATATCAGCCAGTGGTTCACTGGAGATATCAGCTAATACTCTGCTTGAGATATCTACTTGTGATTCATTAAAGATAACAGCCAATGGTTCATAAGAGATTTCAGCTGGTGGTGCACTAAATATATCAACAACGACTGGTGGTTCATTAGCAGTATCATCCAATAATTCACTGGGGATATTGACTGGTGCTTCACTACAGATATCAGCTAGTAGTTCATTGGAGATTTCCTCTGGTTGTTTACTGGAGATATCACCTGGTGGCTCGCTAAAGATATCAGGAATTGGCTCGCTAGAGATATCAACTGTTGGCTCACTAGAGATATCAGCTGGTGGTTCACTTGGACTACTAGCTGGTGAGCCACGAGAGATTTCAGCAAGTACTTCATTAGAGGCATTAGCTGGTGGTTCACTAGCGATATCTGGCAGTTCAGCTAAGATATCAGTTAATGGTTCACTGCTCATATAAATTGGTGGCTCACTCAAAATGTCAGATACTGATTCACTTGAAATATCAGCAAGTGGTTCGCCAGAAATATTAGCCAATGGTTTACAAGAAATATCAGCAAGTGGTTCACTAGAGATAGCAGCCAGTGGATCACTGGATGCATCAGCTAATGGTTCACTGGAGATATCAACTGGTGGTTCACTTGAAATAGCAGGAGGTGGTTCACTAGAGATATCAGCAGGTGGTTCGGTAGAGATCTCAGCAGGTGGTTTACTAGTGATCTCAGCCAGTGGTTCACTAGAGATATCAGCCAGTGGTTCACTAGAGATCTCAGCCAGTGGTTCCCTAGAGATATCAGCCAGTGGTTCACTAGAGATATCAGCCAGTGGTTCACTAGAGATATCAACTGGTGGTTCACTGAAGATGTCAACTGTTGGCTCAAAGGAGATACCAGCTGATGGCTCACTAGAGATATCAGCAGGTGGTTCACTAGAGATCTCAGCCACTGGTTCACTAGAGATATCAGCCAGTGGTTCATTTAAGGTATCAGCCAATGGTTCACTGAAGATGTCAACTGGTGGTTCACTGAAGAAATCAGCCAGTGGTTCACCAGAGATATCAACCAGCGGTTCACTGAAGATATCAGCAGGTGGTTCACCAGAGATATCAGCCAGCGGTTCACTTAAGGTATCAGCTAATGGTTCACTAGAGCTGTCAACTGGTGGTTCACTTAAGAAATCAGCCAGTGGTGCAGTGGAGATATTAGCCGAAGATTCACTGAAGATATCAACTGGCAGCTCACTATCAGCTGGTGGCTCAGTAGAGATATCAGCCAGTGGTTTACTGGAGATACCCACCAGTGGTTCACAAAAATTATCAGCCAATAGTTTGTTGGGCAAATCAGCTAAGGTTTTGCTGGAGACATCAGCAGCAGCATCGCTGGAGACATCAGCAGGATCACTGGAGACATCAGCAGGATCACTGGAGACATCAGCAACAGGATCACTGGAGACATCAGCAGCAGCATCACTGGAGACATCAGCAGCAGCATCACTGGAGACATCAGCAGCAGCATCACTGGAGACATCACTTGGCTGAAGAGGCTTTGTCTGGGTTTCCAATGGCTTGCTCTGGAAAAAGAATACATTTTTAATGAGTGTGCATGAAAATGAGCACATGCACATACACACACACACACCCTACAGACACTGCATATTGTTATGACTCAAGCAATAGACAACACAACAAGTTCTATTTTGTTCTATATTGTGAATGTACAATGCAAAACCAGTGAAGAAAAGATGGTGAAGGAAAAAACCTGCGGGCCGTCTAACAGCCCGACCTGGTGCAGAATTACCATGTATAGGTTAAAAGCAGGTCAGGCAGAAAACAGACCACAGCTAGGCTACTCTTCATCTAAAAGAAAGCACAGTTCTAAACCTCACTACTGGGGCAAAGTAAAAGGAGTGAGTCTTCCAGCAAACTTCTTCCTGTGTACGTAACAATATACATACACACACACACACTACAGACAGTGCATACACACACACACACACACTAGAGACAGTGCATACACATACATACACACACACACACACACGTTGACAGACACATTCACACACATACATACACACACCCACACACACTCTACAGACACACCACACTCACACAGAGACACACACAAAATGCATAAACACACACTGCATACACACACGCACATGTATATGCATGCTTGTACACACACACACTGCATACACACATGTACACGCACACAAACACACACTACAGACACACACACTGCATACACACACACACATGTATAAGCACGCTTGTACACACATAAGGACAGACACATTCACACACAGGCAATTTGTCTTGCCTCTGTTTCAGCTGTTCTTGACAACGGGTTTAGGAAAATTCAGCTCTGTTTTTGTAATCCATCCATCCACTATCTATACCGACTTATTCCGGGTCAGGGTCACGGGGGGTGCTGTAGCCTATCCTAGCATGCATTGGGCTAGAGGCCGGAATACACCCTGAACAGGTTGCCAATCTATCACAGGGCACACACACCACTCACTCACACACTCATACCTATGAGCAATTTAGAGTCTCCAATTAGCCTACCTGCTTGTCTTTGGACTGTGGGAGGAAACTGAAATACATGAAGGAAACCCACACGGACACAAGGAGAATATGCAAACTCCACACAGAAAGGCCCATGCACATAACTCAGCACCTAACATGCTGAATAAAAAAGGCTGGGTCCAGAGAATGACAACACTGAATGAAACAAAACACGAAATCATTTTCTTACATACATATTTCATTCACAATCCTCAAAACCCACAACTCCCACTTCTCAAGCCTTTGCATAGGCTCAATAATGCACAAATCTGCCATCTACTGGTGTAACTGAATAGATAGTTTGACAAAGCAACCCTACTCAATTCCAGGTCCTGTGGGCTGCAGTGTCTGTAGTATTTTCTCCAGCCATACACTACAGCACCTGATTTCCCAAATTATTTTACCACCTTGGTTCACTGATGGCTGTTGAGCTGAAAACTGTAGAACTTCCCCAATTGGAATTGATCAATTTCAATCATTTCTCTTGATTAACAATACATTTACAAAGATACTGATACATACGAGGTCATTTCCCATGTGTGTTTTGCATTTGAGTTACAGCTGAACTTTGAGCTGTTTGCTCAGTAGGCCTACTTTTTTTTTTACCAACATCATCACTTTTCCCCATTAATTACTAGAACTATTGAAACTATATGAAACTCTTTGAAAATATATTAGTTATATTGCTCTGATTCCTCAACATTGTGGATTATCTTTCCATTATTGATTCAACCACATCCAAAAACCTGAAAAAATGATCGTTAATGATTGGTGACTCAATAGTCATGTGAGAGTTTTTAAACCAGTGAATATAGTAAATTGTATTCCTGGTGCTAGAGCGACCAACATCAAGGCAAATCTGGAAGTGCTGACAAAGAGTGAATGTAAATTTTCCCAAATTGTTATTCACGTCGGCACTAACGACTTCTGTATGAGGCAATCAGAGGTCACGAAGAGTCATTTTAAGTCTGTGTGCTTGACGGCAAAGACGATGTCTTTGGTCGTCTTGATGCATTATATCTCAAATCCCCGTCGAAAAGGGGGTGGTTTTGCTACTATTTATAATTACCTTATTCACTCTATTCCAAGACCAGATAAAAAATTGATTCCTTTAAAGTACTAGTCATGAACCTTTCTCAGCGTGATGATGGTAAGAACTGCCTTTTTCTCAGCCTGTTGCCCTGGTGACAGTCTATAGACCTCCTGGCCCATACTCTGGCTTTATTCATGATTTTGCAGAATTTCTTTCTCACTTAGCCATAGGGCATGACAAAGTGGCGATGTTAGGTGATATTAACTTACACTATGAAAATGCAGATGACCCTCTTACATTCATGAACCCCTGCACACCTCTGCATTCATGAATATCTTAGAATCAACTGGCTTTACTCAAAACGTTGTTGGTCTTACACATTATTTTCGTCATGCCTTAGACCTGGACTTATGTTTTTGGCTACTGATGTCGTAATTCACCCACATAATCCTATTCTGTCTGACCACTTTCTTATAGCACTGCATCTACAATTGGCTCACCCCATAACATCTGAACCTAGAACAGGTCACACTATAATTACTACCACTGCTACAAAATTTTATACAGTATGGTTCGGTATGTACCGAAAATAAATTCTGGCTCCTGGACTGATTCAGTTCACTAAATGAGCTGAACTCCCTTCCCCTCATTGACCCTATTGGGCTGCACACAGCCCTGAGTAGCTCACGTTTCCCCTGTGCTCTGTACTAATATGCTCTGCACATAATGACAAGACATTTTGCTAAATTATCAAAGTGTAAGCATCCGGCATAATTGCAATCACTATACAAACAGGGTTTTTCATATTTGCACTTTAAGCATTGTAAATACTATGTATGTAATTAAATCCTTCATACAAAATCAGTCATGTAGATTATGCTGGAGTACCAGCAGAACATGTGATAAAGCTGATAGAATTTCAATAAATCATAGTACAATGAAATGCTAATTACTCAAGTTAACTCATTAACTCAAGCAGTGCTAAGCTACTTAGTTTGTTAACATTTTCCTTTTCATGCGTGTGCGACTAATAATTCTCAAAGAAACCATTTTCAAATTACTGTTTACTGTTCAGTAAAAGGAAAGTATTTGTATTTTTGTAATGCAGTGGCATAAAGTTTGAACACAACTCACATGGGAAATCTGCTGTGGAAAGGCTGCAGGAAACTACACACTGCTGCGCATGACATTTCTGCTATAGATATTTCTGCTCATATATTTGGATTACCTATACTAAACATCTAATTTTTAAAGGCTGATGTGGGTGCATGTTTTTTTGTTTTTTTTTTAGTCCAACACTGAGACACCTGATTCTACCTTTTTTCATGCATTCATTTTTTTTTGTTGTAATTTTCCTTTATTTAAACTCAAAGACACATTGAGACCAGAAACCCCTTTTAAAAGTGTGCCAAATGCACAAAAATCGGACAAAAATATCATTAAAATTGGCGTTTATCATCTTAGGAATATTGCAAATGTACAGGCGTTTCTCCCCTAGGCAGACGCTGAGAGACTAACTAGCTTTCATCACTAGCAGGCTTCATTACTGAAATGCTGTCCTTTCTGGTCTACCTGAGATAAACTGCAGATCATTCAAAATGTAGCATCACGTGTACTGACCTAGACCAGGAGAGCACACTTCACACCTGTTCTAAAGGCCCTTCACTGGTTGCCTGTTGGTTTTAGAATAGATTTGAAGATTCTCTTATTGGTTTTCAAATCACTCAATGGACTAGTGCCCGAATACATTGCACATACTTTTAAAATGTGCTCCCTTTAGATTCCTCTGGTCCTCTGGCAGTGGCCTTTTAGCTGTTCCACAGGCTAGGACAAAGACCGACAGAACAGGGAGGCAGCTTTTAGTGTCAGCGGCCCTCGCCTATGGGACGGCCTGCCAAAGGACCTGAGGGCTTTAGAATCTAGCACCATTTTTAGAGGACAGCACGTATTGCCATCTTGCACAAAAGAAACTATATAAATAAATCGGGATTTGATTAGATAAACAAGTAATACAAAATAAAATTAATATTTCTAATTTTAAAACTAAACATAGTTATCTAAAATAGTAACTAAAAGGCTAAGTAAAATAGTTTAAATTACCAAAAGCATTTTAAAATATTCACTTAAAACACTCACAATTTAGACAATTAATGTCCTGATTGAAGACCACGATTAGTTAATGAGTTGAATCAGTTGTCATTGTGCTGGAGTACAACAAAAACATGCGCCTACATACGCCCATTTCGGAAAAAATAGGGCACCCGTTACAGAAACACTATGAATCTTGAATAGCCTATAACATATACTTTACGACTGAAGGACTAATTGGAAATATGCACACATGCAAATATCCTTTCTTTGCTGTTATTCCTTCAGGAAAGCAGACACCTCGTAGTCTAAGGAAAAGTAAAGGTATAGCCAAATAACAGAAGTTTACTGCAAACTGGTCGACATAAAACGTAATACAATGAAATAGCCGAGTCTGTATTTTCTGTTTCAGATATAGACGCACTTCCAGCGTCAACTGTTCTAGTAACTTTTCGCTGCCATATCCGTGCAACATATTACATAAATGTTCCCTTACTACCGGGAACATTTGCTACTGCTGCCCTGCCCCCCTGCCCACGCACTCACACACACAAAGTTATGTACAGTTCGAAGACATTTGAAGCTATTTGTACAAACATTGGCACGTTTTACGGTCTCGTTGCAAAAAACAAGCGGAGCTCACTGTGGAAATTTACACAAAACCATGTATTATATTTGTTTGTAAAGGCACGCCTGGAGTATTTAACTTTTGTTGGAAGCGCTTGCTAATTGTTACCTAGATATACCTATATCATGAATGGGCGTGCAATAGGGTTGCGTACTCACAGTGCTGAAGATACAACCTTCACTACTGTCTCCGTCGACAATCTCGGCGTCAAACTCACAATCCTCAGCTTCAGGGAACCGAGGGGAACTGCGCTCTGCCCTGGCCGCCATCTTCACTCAAAGCAAGCAGCATAAACTTTACTAGTGGTACGAGACCCCACAACCTCAAGAAAAAATGAGAGGAAAAAATGACACCTGCTGGAGTCTTCTTTGTTTCGTTTACGGTGGTTGACATCCAATTTCAGGAGTTTTACTGCCATCTACTGTTTATATTTACACAAATGTATCCCTATATTGTCTGAAATATATATATATTTTCTGAAATTGTCCATAATAATAGTAATTAATAATAACATGCTCTGTTATTAATTTATTTCAGTACCCGATTTATTTTCTGAACTCCTACTCCTTTTAGCTCTAACACCATACTTTCCTCTCTCCCTCTATCTCTGATAATGGCCTATATCTTACCGGCTTCAAGCCCGCTGTTATCAAGGTAAACGAAGTCAAGCTAGCCGCCAAGTGATTTTAAATGCGCCTATACCATGGACATCATGATAATACGTTTTTTTTTTCACGTAACGGATGTGTAATTTCAAAATAAAAATATTTTAACATTGTGTTAGTTTTCTCAATTGTTTAGAGACTTTCCCTGAAACTATAGCACATTTCACTATGCTTCTGAATGTGCAGACAGTAACCTGTTGTTTGAATGTACTGGCAGATATTACAAAACAGATATTAAAAGTACATTGAGATGGTTTTTGTCATTTTTCTAAGTACCGCAATGTAGGGAATAGACAAGGTAAAATAAAAGAAACATGCAGAAAAATAAGAAAAAGAAAAACTACAATACTAGGAGTAAACAAAAATATGGAACAGTAAAACAATTAAACGTGAATAATTAATGTAGTGTGTTTAATTGATAATTGAAGTTTATCGTTTACACAGGAGATTTACTTAAAAATCAATGGGTTAAAAAAATGAGTTAATAGAAGATCTAATTCACACTGCAATGAACAGGATACTCTCTATTTTCACAAACAATTTAAACTTCAGCTACATAGTACACTGTTTTATGGTACCACTCAAAGTATCATGGTATTCTTCTGTGGAATTTCATCATTATAGCACATTAGGTCACAAAGTGTGTCTCATAAATTATTTACTGTATATAGCATAGATAATGCCATCATTAACATGGTACAATGCCTTCTAAAATCATACATAACAAATGTAATGCTTCATAAAGGGTGACTTCATCCATTTTTTAAACTAAATATTATGCCAAATGTGACATAACCAACAATGTCAGCTGGCTAATGGCAAACGTTTATGTGGTAGAAAATTTTCTTGGTCACTTGTTTTTTCCGTTTAAATATGCTTGGCTATTGAGAATGTAATAATATCTTGCTGACTCTCACACAAGTTGGAATGTCTCTTCCGCTCCCTGCGTGGTGTGAAAGAGGAAAAAGGAAATGGAAAGTACTGGAGCCTTAACTGTAACATTGCACACAAAGACTGTCTCGCTCGTGTATATAAGCTTTGCTGAATCTCAAGTTAGTTGAGATGCTGTCCATGCTCCTTTGAACAGGTGTTAGAGCTATTTCTCCTATTTGATCATATATAATAAATAGTTGTTCTGTGTGATGTTCTGAGGTACAGTCTCTCTTCCTTTAGTATTTGTGAGATTTCCACGACAGTTAAAATAGGTTACTTCAGACATGCTCATGTAGAATGGTAGGTCTGACGTAACTCAAGATGTCACTTGATGTCATGAAACAATTCTAATCAACAGCAGGGAATTTTGTCCCCTTGACTCCTATAACAATGGCAGTAAATATTAATTGTATTAAAACAGTGCCACACAGCTGGCACAAAGGATGCATGACACTGCACCATACATTAATATGCTTCTAAAAGGAATAGCTAATATTTCATAACGGAATGTCAAGTTACACAGTGTTTGGGTCAAAGCCATATTTTTCATTGATTTGGCTTGATTTGAAGTGCACATTCTCAGCTTTTATTTAAGCGTATGACATCATTTAAAAAAAAAAAATAGTCTCCTATTTCAGGACGTCATATTTGGGACAAATGGCTTCATAGGTGTTTCTGATTAGTCAGGTGTGTTCAATTGCTTCCATAGTTCTAGTTTTGATTCTATCCTCCTGACTGCCTGGAGTCTTTTATTGACATTTGAGGACCAAAGTTGCACCAATGAAGCCATTATGATGCTGAGAAATAAGAAGAAAAAAAGTCAAAGACGTAGACCAAGTGACATGATCCCTCACTTTGATTTAGATTGTTTCGTGACATCAAGTGACATCATTCATTTTGTCAGAGTTAGCCTAGCATTCTACATAAGCATGTTTGAAGTGACCCATGTACAACCTCTTCAACATTTGAAACGTTTGTGATTGTAAATTATTCAACATGCTGCGCAAACATACATACAGTACGTAGATACATACATCCATACATACAATACTTCATTCTTCCTATGACAATATTTCCCTAGCAGCATATAGAAAAGGCTTGGGGGGGGATACAATAAATACAGTTGAGGCTAAAAGTTTACGTACACCTAGGCTAAAGGTATTCAAACTCTGTACAGTTCATGTTACCATACATTTCTTTTGGCAAGTCAATTAGTACATCTATTTTGTTCACAGTAGAGGTAATTTTAAAACAATTGATTAGAAACAGATTTATTTCAGCTTTAATTCACAATATCAGAATTCCAGTGGGTCAAAAGTTTGCATACACCAAGTTGACTGTCTCTTTAATCAGTCTGAAAGATTCCAGAAATTGGTGTTATGACTTTTAATAAGCTTCTGATTGGCCAATTGTCATAATTAGGAGTTAACTGAGAATTTATTGGCACCTGTAGCGGTATTTAAGGGCCTACCTTTAGAGCCACTGCCTTTTTGCCCATGATACCATTGGAAAATTCAAGCAACTCAGCCAAGACCTCAGAAAAAAAATTAAGGACCTGCACAAGTCCGGTTCCTCCTTAGGAGGATTTTACAAACAACCGAAGGTATCATGAGCACCTGTACAAACAATTGTATGCAAATATAAAAATCACACAGACACTGCATTGTTCAGGAAGGAGGTACAAATTAACTCCATGGGTTAACTTCAACTCCCAAGGCTGAAAGAACTTTTGTCCAAAATGTTCAGCTGAACCCTAAGACAACAACAGGGAATTGAAGGATTTGGAGGTATCAGTAACCAAAGTATCTACCTCCACCATTAACAGAATCCTACATTGCCACGGCCTGAAAGGCTGTTGTGCAAGGAAGAAGCCCCTACTCCAAGACCAGCATAAAAAAGCCAGAATGAAGTTTGCAGCTGATCACCAGGAGTGAAGACCTAGCCTTTCGGAGGAGTGTTCTCTGGTCAGATGAAACTAAAATTGAACTGTTGCCCATAATGGTGGCGCTCCGGTGGCACTGCTCTGTTGCGACCTGGGCTGCCCTGCTGCTGCCTTGTAGTGTTTTCGTTTGTTTGTGTCTAATATTGCTTGATTTTATCGACAATGTTTTTGTTGTGAAAGTACTGTTCCGGATTTTAATCATCTGGGAACTTATAACAAAATGCCACTCGACTCCAGCGTGTTGGGATAACAAGCCAGCGCTCCTACGTTACACCCGAGACCAACTCCTGCTGCTCTGCCCCAGCCGCACACCTGCTCCCCAGCTACGGAGAGAACTGTGGGCTCGGACTCTAAGCGAACATGGACGACTGCGGAAGAGGGGAAAACACGGAGGGGTGAGACAGAGACTACGGAGAACAGCAAACAGTCCACTTCTGCCTTCCAAGATTCTCTGCAATGCCTGTTCCTTGAAGAGCAAAGTTGACGAGCTGCAATGCAACACCAGAGTTCGACACGAGTATCGAGATTCGTGCCTGCTTGTGTTCACCGAGACCTGGCTACAAGAGGATGTACCCGAGGATGTGCTCGTTGCCCTGGAAGGCTTCTCTCTGGCACGCTCCGACAGGAATGCAAACTCGGGCAAGAGTAAGGGAGGAGGCACCTGTGTCTCTGACAACGAAAAGTGGTGCTCTCAATTCACCACGAGGAAGTCGGTTTGCAATCCCGACATTGAGCTGGTATGTCTAAGTCTCAGACCCTTTTATCTCCCCCGTGAATTCGGGAATATTCTATTATGTACTGTTTATATCCGGCGGAGTGGAAAGGCGCAAAGGCAGCCACCACAATAGCAGACTGTGTTCACAGACAATTGAAACACACCCCTGAATCGCCTTGTTTTATTGTTGGTGATTTTAATCATTGCAAGCTTGAAGCTGTGCTGCCTGGATTCAAGCAATATGTAGACTGTAATACCAGAGGCAAAGGAATTCTGGACAAATGCTATGGCAATGTTAAAGATGCCTACACAGCCAAGGCTAAACCCCCATTAGGCACCACTGACCATAATGTTGTCCATTTAATTCCCACCTACAAGTCCCTGCTTAAAAGCAGTGAACCACAAGTAAAAACTGTGTATGTTTGGAACAATGATGCCATTGAAACCTTAAAAGGCTGCTTTTCCTGTACCAACTGGGATCTCTTTCATAGCCTGGTCTTAGAAGAGGCAACAGATACCATTACAGATTATATTAAATTTTGTAGAGATAATGTGTTAACCCAGAAGTCAATAACTATGTACCCAAACAACAAACCCTATATTCCCAAGGAAATTAAAAAGTGCATAGTTCAGAAAAAAATAGCATTTAAGAGCAGGGATCTTGTGGCTATGAGGATTATTCTGAAAGAAATTAAGGAAGGCTAGCAGGAAGGAGAAGGAGAAATTTGAAACCCACTGCTCTTCTATGAACACCAAAAAACCGTGGGACTTCCAATCACCTGGCTAAAAACTCCTTGGTCCTGTGAACCCCGGGATGACCCGTGAGCCGCAAAGATTTCCCCCATTTCCACACCTGAGCCCGTACCTCAGTCGGGACAAAGAGACAGTCAGGAGGACCCCCTCCAGGGTCAGGCTCCCGACGTAGGGCCTCACAAACAGCTGCCTCCATCTTCCAACAAACCGGAGCGAGAATCTGATTAGCCAGAATGATGAGATCCAGTGGACGGTCCTCGTCAGATTTATCGAAAAAACGAGAGAGTGCGTCAGGTTTAGTATTCTTCGATCCCGGCCGATTGGTCAGTAGAAAATTAAATCGCACAAAGAACAGTGCCCACCGTGCTTGTTGTGAGTTATGTCTCTTTGCGTCTCGTACATACTCTAGGTTCTTATGATCCGTCCACACAGTGAACAGATGCTCCGCCCCCTTCAGCCAGTGACGCCACTCCTCCAATGCCAGTTTGACAGCCAGCAGTTTGCGATCCAATTATGTCAAAATTTCTCTTGGCGGGAGACAGAGAACGAGAGAAATAAGCACAGGGGTGCGCCCTCTGATCCCGGGGAGACCACTGAGAGAGAATGGCCCCAACCCCTAACCTCCACAATAAAAGGCAACGATGGATTGGGAGTGATTAAAATGGGCTCGGAGCAAAACCTCCTTTTAAGCTCCACAAATGCCGCCTCCGTTTGGGGATTCCAACAAAACTGGCCCACAGCAGTCTTCTTAGTAAGCGCCGTGATGAGTGCAGCCACCAAACTAAAATTATGGATAAACCGCCGATTAAAAAGAGCAAATCCTAAAAATCGCTGGACTTGCTTTACCGAATCAGGGGTTGTCCAATTCTTGACCGCAGAAACCTTAGCCGGATCCATTTGGATCTTTCCTGCAGACACAATAAACCCCAGAAACAAGACAGAGTCTGCGTGAAACACACATTTCTCTGCCTTCACAAACAGGCAAGCCTCTAGGAGTTTGTCTAATACCTGTTTGACATGTTTGATGAGCTCAGAGAGATTGGTGGAGAAGATTAAGATGTCATCCAGGTAGACAAACACAAACTTCTCCAGCATCTCCCTGAGCACATCATTAACGAACGCCTGGAAAACAGAAGGGGCGTTAGTGAGACCAAACGGCATCACTAAATACTCATAATGGCCAGTGTGAGTACTAAAAGCTGCCCTCACGTATGCGCGCCAGATTGTACGCATTACGGAGGTAGAGTTTGGTGAACACAGCTGCCGGTTGGAGGTGCTCAAATGCCAAATTCATAAGGGGCAACGGGTACCGATTTTTAATAGTGATATTACTGAGACCTCTGTAGGTAATACACGGTCTCAGGATACCGTCTTTTTTACCCACGAAAAAGAATCTGGCCTCTGCCGGAGAGGTCAAGGGTCTAATGAACCCACTAGTCAATGCCTCTTGAATGGATTTTTTCATAGCCTCACCCTCAGGAACAGACAGCGAGTAAAGCGAACCCCTAGGGGGCACAGTACCCAGATAGAGATATATAGCGCAGTTATACTGTCGGTGCGGTGGCAGTGTGGTGGCCCTTGGCTTGCTAAACACTTGCCAATTGTCTGTAATCCTCCGGCACATTGGGAGGAAGAGGAAAGGAAACCGCCCCTAACATTTGCGCTTTATCCCCACCACTGGGAGACCGGGATAAAAATTCCTCCTCTAGGTCTGAATTCACACTGCCCTCCCACTCGTCTGCAGGAGGACTCCAGTCACAAACCGAGTCCCAAGCTAGACTCTCTTCTAGCTCTTCCGAGGCAGGAGGAAATAACCCCGGACTGAGGCCCGACCCGGCCTCCTCCTCGTCCAACTCCAACCCCATGTCAGTTTCATTGAGATGGGCGGAGGAAGGAGAGCGCACCTGCTGACAGTGGTCATCACACACCAAGACCCCCACTGCGCGAGAGGATTGCTCTTGTTCCCCCAGTTAATATGGGGCTGGTGTTCCACCACCCACGAATGTCCTAAAACCAGTGGGTACGCTGGGGATTCCACTAAAAAGAACCGAATGCACTCTGTGTGCCCCTGGAACGGAATATGCATTGAAATCAACCCCGTCACCTGCCTCACCGTACCAGAACCCAACGGGCGGCCGTCAAGTGCTATGAGGGATTGGGGATGAGACATGGAACAGATTCAGGTTCTTAGCCCACCTGCGATCGATTATCAACCACCCCGGAATCTAAAAGGCGTCCGCCTGGACTACAGCCCCTCTCCATGCCAGTTCCACACATAAAAAGGTGCGAAAGTCTGTAACCTTATTATGTCTCACTGGTGGCTTTCGCTCCACTAGTGAGACTGGTCTTTTGCTGTCAGCCTTGGGAAATTCTTAATCAGGTGACCCGGCTGTTTGCAGAAGAAACACTGCCTTCCCCATGACTTATTTCTCCTGGTCCATCCAAAAGCCGAGCTGTCTATCTGCATCGGCTCCTCCCCCTTATGAGCAACCTGATCGAGCCCTGGATCGGCAACCCTCCCCGGAAGTGATGGAGCAGAAAAGGTCATCCGGTCTTTTCTGTCCGCCTTCTCTCCCTCCCGTTCCCGTACCCGGTTGTCTAAGCGGATCGCTGTAGAAATCAGTGACCCCAAACTAACCGGTGTCTCCAGACTGGCCAAGGTGTCCCTTACAGGGTCTGACAGAACAGAGAGTTTACAAACAGGGTCATGAGCGGTTCCTTTGCCCACCCCGTCTCCCCTGCCAATGCCCGAAAAGGGATCGAAAACTGGGCCACACTTTGGCTTCCTTGCTTGATCCGGGTCATTAAGGAAAACAATGTTTGAAAAAGAATGTATACTATTGATGCAAGCTTTTACATAAAATATTTCAAGTTTATTGAGTGTCATTAATGCTGAGAATGTTTTTACCCACAAAAATAATCGGTCATACTCCTCTTTTGTCCTCCCTTTCTTCCTCCTTTATCCATCTTTCTTAAACTGTCAAATTGAAACAAAATAAAACCAGCGGCGACTGGTAGCTGAGCTGAAAATTGGTGATGCGCAAATATTTCCTTTTCCTTATATTAACTAATCATTGATCTCAAACTGTTTTAATTAATTTTCAGTGATTAACAAGCATGCAAACAATTTTATTACGCAATTGGAAAGGGACACACAGCTTCTTCGCATTGTGTTAAGGAGAGTAAATGATAAATGCGATTTAGAAAAATCCGTTTTAATCATCGGAATCGGAATCTTCCTCTGATTTTCCTTGAGTATCAATGCAAATAATCCACAAAATAGGCTACTTAATAGCAACACTATCATATATAGCCAGCTCTCCCAAAATAGACATTTTTAGCGAGTAGCCTAGGCCTTATAGCCATTTATTTTCATTTGCAGTACGAAATTGTGCACATTTTTAATCAACATTATTTGTGGACACATGCACTTCTTTCTCTGCACTCAAATTCATGGCAAACATCTGCAATGCGTAGATTGTAAACAAAATTGAAGTTCAGGTTTTGTTTTTGCTGGTTATTCTGAAAGCTAACATGGCAGATAACAGACTGGTGTATCTTGTTTGTTAAGTGTAGACTACTTGGTGATTAAAATGGATTTTTAACGGATAAATTGAATTTATGATTTAAACCTCCTAACACGGTATGAGTGTGTCAGACTACTTGCCATTTGATTAGTCTGATCGTTGGCACGGTTGATAATAAAGGAAAAATTACTAATGAAAACAGGTTGAGATCAATGATTAGTTTAAAAGAAAGTTTTGCGCCCCACCAATTTTCAGCTCACCAGTCGCTGCTGAATAAAACAGTATGTGGGAAATATTCAATCCTATCTTAGCTGCTGACCAGCAACCTGCTGATTTTGCTCAAGCAATCAAAGTTTCCATTAATAATAGCCGGCGTTCGTGGGGACTGTTTATTCATCTCTCTTAATATAAATGACTGTTCCTCCTGAGTTTTTTTTCTTCAGATTTTTGATTGGTTGAGTGAGTAACTGGCTAGAGGGAACACATGGACTGGAGCATACAAAAAATGGCCTGGATTGTCATAGTTATTTGTAAAACTGCTGGTCAAAATTATTTCTTTATTTACCAAAGGTGGGTGGACGCCGTCCACCTGCGTCCACCCCCAATTTAACCCCTGCTCAACATGCTTTTTCAGGTTGGACGGCGAGTTTTTGAATGCAGCGAATGCACGGTAAGCAGAGCATTTAAAACAATATGAATCTTTTTGAGTTTCACAAATCTCAAACATGGACTTGAGATATGGCCAAGGTAGTGAGGAATCGTCCTTATCTTCTGCCGTCACCATCATTATCGCCGCCAAGTTCAGATTGAACTGTTCAATCACTGGTGCAACATCAAGCACTTTGAACTTGACCGACAGCGTAGTAGGAGTAGGCTACTGTGATTGGTTTTTCTCCTGTGAGGAACACAGTGTGTGGCGAATCGCATTTTAGAAAAGAAAAAAAAAAGATTCAACTGCTGACTTCAAAGCTATGCTTCAAAGTAACGAGTAAAGACAACCTTCATAGAAATGTAGTGGAGTCAAAAGTACAATATTTATCTTTCAAATGTAGTGGAGTAAAAGTCATATGTTTCCAAAAAAATAAATACTCAAGTAAAGTACAGACACTCGAAAAATGTACTTAAGTACAGTACTCAAGTAAATGTACTTCGTTACTGTCCACCCCTGCCTGTAACCCCTGTCCCTGGTTAGAAATGGCCGCTTGCTGGGCGGCTACCGCCCTCTCAAGAGTATTAACGTCCATTTCCACAACAATATCGGTCGCTGGTATCTCCACATAGCTTCTGTGTACTGTAATGGTGGGGGGTGTCGGAGAACCAGAACTGACTAATACAGGCGAACGAAGAGCTAAAGCTACAGGATGCGTTAGCCACCAAGTCCCGAAGTTCAAAGGAAAGGGAACACCAGGAACTAAAACACAAAATAAGGTCCTTGGGAGAGCAACTCACGTAAACAAAGGATCAGACACCAAAAGAAAACATGGAGTAAAAACAAACTTCGAAGGACAAACCTGTCCAGCCACAAAACTGGCTCGAGAAACCAAAAACAACCCTTTACAAACCAGGGTGAAAAGAAAAGAACCAGTGATACAGAGACGAAGCTCTGATACCAAACCCTGAGACTGGTCTCAAAATAAAAAGACAACTGAGTGACAAAATACTCAGCGAAAAGAAAAACCTGACCGCAGCTCAGAAAGAAACAAACAAAATACAATACCGGGGACAACATCCCAATACCAAACAGCACACACGAGCTCAGAATAAAAGTATAAATACCCTAAGGCGTCAGAATGCGCTCACCCCGCTAAGAGATTGAATGCATCCTAAATGAGGACACGGAATCACACAAACACAATTCTGCACAGAGTCCACCGAGTACCTATACCTTACTGGCTTTGTGTAAAAGATTTCTGACACAGAAGCGCTGACTGCCGGTCAGTCAACACTTATAAAGGCACTTCCCCAGGTGAAAATAATAGGAAAACAAACACCTGAAACAAATGAAGCATTTTCCAGACACAAGGCCACTGCACCCCTGACCCATGACAGGGACTCTATGAAATTTATGACAAACATGACTCCAGCTAAAAAGTGTCTTAGTGTTTTAAATGAGGGTGAAAATGTCAATCAATTAAACAACTTTTATGAGGTTTGAAATAGCTGACTTCTCTCAGGAGCGAAAAGTGGCTGTCGATACATTACCTGCATCGAACTAGCCAAAAATCATCATTGACCAGCATGTAGTACAGGGACTGTTCTCACGCACCTGCCCCAGGAAGGGCACTGGACCAGATGGCATTTCTGGGTTTCTGCTGAAATCATGCAGTGAAGAGCTGGCAGAGGCCTGGTGTCCTATCTACCAGAAGTCTCTGGACTTACATGCTGTTCCTTCAACCTGGAAAAAAAAGCATGCTGTAAGGAAAATAATGACTACCGTCCAGTTGCTTTGACTTCAGTAGTTATGAAGTGTTTCAAGAAAATCATTATCAACCTATTGAAAACAGAAGTCAGCTGCTCACTAGATCCTTTTCAGTTCGCCTATAGATGTAATAGAGGTACGGACAATGCGGCCATAGCCATGGTACATTTTATATCTAAGCACTTAAAGGATCCTACCTCATATGTACGTCTTTTATTTGTAGATTTTAGTTCAGCATTTAATAAGGTACAGCCGCATCTATTAATTAAGAAGCTGAATTACCTTAATGTCCACCCTCTCATTATTAGATGGTACCACTCGTTTCTAACCAATCGTAAACAACAGGTCAGTGTTAATGGTACTCTCTCATAACCTAGAACCTTGAGTATGGGAGCCCCCCAGGGTTGTGCCAGTTCACCTGTCCTTTTTACCCTATACACTAATGAGTGTAGAAGCAATAACCCTAACAATCACATAATTAAATTCTCAGATGATACTGCCATCTTAGCTTTAATGAAAAAGGATAGCGATCTATCTGACTACTATTCAGAGATTGAAAGGTTTGTAAAGTTTTGTGATGACAACCACCTTGTCTTGAATGTTAAAAAGACTAAGGAGATGGTGTTTGACCCCAGTGGAGTTGGCGACCACAGGCCTGTGGTCATCCACGATGAAACCATCTCACAGGTCTCCTCATACAAATACCTTGGGGTTTCTATTGACAACTCATTAACCTGGAACATCCATGTGGACAGTTTCTGTAGCAGATTACAACAACCACTTCCTGCGTCAACTTAAAGTTCATGGTGTTGGTTAATAATTTATGTTAGTCTTTTGTCAGGCAGTCTTAGAGAGCCTTATCAGATACGGCATCGCAGCTTGGTTTGGTAACCTCTCCGTGCAACTAAAGTCCAAACTGGTCCGATTGATGCAGACTGCATGGAAGATTATAGGTGTAAGACAGCATCCATCCTTGCAGTCTACTTACGAACAGGCTACCCTAAGGCAAGCCAATAGGATACTTACTGACCCATCCCATGTTCTACACACTGAGTATCAGCTACTGCCCTCTGGGAGGAGGTTCAGAGTCCCTTGTGGCAAATTAAATAGATTTAAAAATTAATTTATCCCTGTGTCAATAAAACTTTTAAATAGCGGCAGGTAAGAAAAGGATGAGGCAGGATGGACACTGGAGGATCTTTGTTTTTATTTATTTATTTATTTATTAATTATTATTATTATTATTATTATTATTATTAATAATGGGATTTGCGCAGATCTTTGCTTTTAATTTTGATGTGTTCGTTTTTCTGTTCGTCTATAGGTGCTTTTAGGTACCTTGCTGTATGTTTTTATTCACTAACATCTTTGTATGTTTTTTGTATCCGGAATGTTGTGTATTTTATGGCTGCAGCATGGGCGAAAGCCCAAGCCAAATTTTCCACTTTGTGGGACAATAAAGCTCATCTTGATTCTTGGATCTTGATTCTTGAATGATCAGTGCTATGTGTGGATGAAAAAGGGTGATGCTTTTAATTCGAAGAACATCATCCCAACTGTGAAGCATGGGGTGGCAGCATCATGTTGTGGAGGTGTTTTGCTGGAAAAGGGGCTGGTGCACTTCAGAAAATAGATGGCATTATGAGGAAGGAGGATTTTCTATAAATACTGAAGCAACACCTCAAGACATCAGCCAGAAAGTTAAAGCTTGGTCGCAACTGGGTCTTCCAGCAGGACAATGATTCTAAGCATACCTCCAAAGTTATAACAAAATGGTTAAAGACAACAAACTGAAAGCATTGAAGTGGCCACCACAAAGCCCTGACCTGAATCCCATACAAAATTTGTGGACTGAACTGAAAAATTGTGTCCGAGCAAGGAGGACCACGGACCTGACTGAGTTACAGCAGTTCTGTCAGGAGGAATGGGCCAAAATTCCAGAAACTTATTGTGAGAAGCTTGTGGAAGGCTACCCAAAACGTTTGACCCAAGTTAAACAATTTCAAATCAATGCTACCAAATACTAACAGAGTGTATGTAAACTTCTGACCCACTGGGAATGTGATAAAAAAAGTAAAAGCTGAAATAAATCACTCTCTACTATTATTCTAACATTTCACATTCTTAAAATAAAGTTGTGATCCTAACTGACCTAAGACAGGGAATGTTTACTAGGATTAAATGTCAGGAATTGTGAAAAACTGAGTTTAAATGGATTTGGCCAAGGTGTATGTAAACTTTTGACTTCATCTGTATATATAAAAGAAAGGCTGTGTGGTGGCGCAATTCAAAATATAAGAGGCTGGCACCATCAGGAACGCAACACAAATCCCCCAGTTTATGTACGTGTTCATTTACAAAATGGTGAGCTCCCGAGCTGGAAACTTGTGTCCCGTTCTGTCCTGCTTTGTTTTCTGTTTTTTCTTCTAAAATGCAGTTTTTGTGTTTATTACATTTATAAGGCATTTTCATATGCTGAGCTGTAAGTAGGACTCGTCTTTGCTGTCTTCCTCAGCTAGATCACTGACTAAGGGCTGGGCAGGTGTATTCTCCTGCGGGACAGCGGGCTGGACAGGCGGTTTCTCCTGCGGGACAGCAGGCTGGGCAGGCGGTTTCTCCTGCGGGACAGCGGGCTGGGCAGGCGGTTTCTCCTGCGGGACAGCGGGTTGGACAGGCGGTTTCTCCTGCGGGACAGCAGGCTGGGCAGGCGGTTTCTCCTGCGGGACAGCGGGTTGGACAGGCGGTTTCTCCTGCGGGACAGCGGGCTGGACAGGCGGTTTCTCCTGCGGGACAGCAGGCTGGGCAGGCGGTTTCTCCTGCGGGACAGCGGGCTGGGCAGGCGGTTTCTCCTGCGGGACAGCGGGTTGGACAGGCGGTTTCTCCTGCGGGACAGCAGGCTGGGCAGGCGGTTTCTCCTGCGGGACAGCGGGTTGGACAGGCGGTTTCTCCTGCGGGACAGCGGGCTGGACAGGCGGTTTCTCCTGCGGGACAGCAGGCTGGGCAGGCGGTTTCTCCTGCGGGACAGCGGGCTGGGCAGGCGGTTTCTCCTGCGGGACAGCGGGTTGGACAGGCGGTTTCTCCTGCGGGACAGCAGGCTGGGCAGGCGGTTTCTCCTGCGGGACAGCGGGTTGGACAGGCGGTTTCTTCTGCGGGACAACGGGTTGGGCAGACTACTGCGGCCCCTGTGGGACAACGGGCAGAGCAGGCGGCAGAGATGGCCAACAAGGAAAAACAGAGACAGAAACACAGAACCATGACACTAACATAATCTAAGAAGTATAAGGTGGAAATTATTCAAGATGCCATTGTCTAGTTCTGATAAATGTACCCCATCACTTAAAAACCATCTTTGTTAATTGTGCTTTATGTCTCTGTGTTTTTTTAAACCATGAAATACATGCTAAGAGATGACAAATTCACTGGAAAACGAACATTCGTATCCTTATAAAACCGGTGAGTAGTAGCCTACAATTAAAAAGGAACCTTGAAGTGACTACAAAAACCTTGGTATTCTACGAAAAGCAATAGCCACTGATGTGATGGTTGAACTATGAGTTAGCCAAGAAATAATAAATAAATGGTCAAAATGCAAAATATTACTGTGGAGGGGTGGTGTGGTGCGGACTGTGTGGTGTGTGGGGAGAGGAACATCAGGACCTGTTACAGTAGTGGCCCATATGGGGGGAGAGAGGAGGCAATAACATCCATGGCAGGACAAGCAGGAGCAAGGGTGATGGAATTGCCGCTGGGGCAAGCTCTGAGACAGCTAGTGGCGTTGCATCAGAGACAGACCACTCTTTGAACTGGCTTGGGGGCAGGCAGAGGATTAGGCTCTCTTGTGGAGCATGCTGCAGCAGAACCCGGCAAGACAGCTTCCGCCAACAACCCCAATTAGCAGGTACGCCGGTCTGCAATTGCCACAAATGTCAGTCACTGAAGACATGGAGGCGTACCTGGACATGTGTGAGGGAATAGCGGCTGCCTGCAGGTAGCCTTCAGAGGAGTGGGCTGTGTGTTTGCTTCCCCTTCTCACCGAGGAGGCTCAACAAGCTACGTACAGAGATCCATCTACGGGGACCTGAAGCAAGCAATTTTAGACCAAATGGGTCGAACACCAGAAGACCACTGTTTCCTCTTCAGGGCTTCTGAATATGAGGACGCCAGCTGTCCCTTAACTCTGGCTCAGCTGCTCCGAGACACCACTAACCGGTGGCTCCAGCCAGCAGTACACTCGCCGGTGGAGGTTGTTGAGCAGGTGACACTCGAGCCGTTTGTGCTAAGCCTGCCAACAGCCACTGCTGACTGGGTGTGCTGCCATAGACTAACTTTGCTGAACGCCACCATTACCCTGGCGAAGGATCACCTCAGTGCCCACCCACCTCGCTCTCCAGCACCTAGCCCTGCCCCGAGGGAACCCCGGTCTTCTCGACCGGTTCCAGATCCTAGGAGAAGACCACCAGGGGGCCTTCATCGGTAGCGGTGGAAACGTTCTCTTCTCTTCCCAATACCCTGTCTCCCCACAACCCCTTCCGTGTCCCCCACAGTCCCCGGTTTCAGTGGTTGCAGTGCCAAACACCCAGAAGCCTCCTCAAAAACCTGGGCAGGAGTGCTGACGTTGTGGCCGGCCCGGCCACGTCCGCAGGAACTATCCGCTGATGGAAGTGGGCCAAGTGGTGCAGGTCGCTGGCTCACCAGCCCCCTCCCCTGGTCAGGAGGAGATGTACCGAATAAGGATCCAACGGGGTATACGCCAGGCTTTGTTGGATTCAGGGTGTAAACAAACCATGATTCATCAAAGCTTGGTTCGGCCTAAGGCATTGGTGGAAGCATCATGGGTGTGTGCATGGGGATATTCACGATTACCCAGTGCCAGTGGAAATCTGACATGGGGGCAAAAAGCAGAGTAAAGGCTGAAGTTAGCTCCCGCCTGTCGCATCCCTTTTTATTGGCTACTGTTTAGTTGGGGTTTACTAATGTAATTAGAGCTTACATGGGGAAACAATCACGACTGATAGGAAATAGGGTTAGGGTTAGGGTTGGTCATTGTAATTAACAAACCAGTGTTAGCTTGCATTTTCTACAGCACCCTATTTTCAATAAAAACGTGTTTTGAATTCATCTGTCAAGCTATTTACGACAATACGATCGTGACATGTAGAGACAAGCCCGCTAGGCCGATTACTGCAATGTTCAACTTAATCAAGCGACTGGTGTTAGAAATGAACTTTGCCTAGTAACACGTACACAGTACGTCAGACTGTGCATTTGGAATTGTCAATGTTTCCGGTGCTTGTCCCTTACAAATAAACAAATAAATTAATTAAATAAATACACTTTCCCATAATAATCTGTGGTCAAGCTCAATCCACATTTCTTCAATCCACAGAGATGAAGAAATGAATGGATAAAATCCTAATTAATTTCTTTATTCATTTATTAATTTCTGTATTCATTCACGTCTGTATTTATTTTCCCTATTTATTCACTAGCATGACAAATTATAGACTATGTTGACATTGCGATGGTGACAGCTTCCCTAGATACCATAATGAACATACTATAGTTGACGAAAACTGTTTCTGATCAACTTTATTCAAAAGTATTTTTTTTTTCTTACTCATTGTCACAATGTATCTTGTATCATTTGTGCAAAGCCAAAGTTGTCGCAAGTGTCACTATAAATAACGTTACCAGATGACTTACCACAATAGATTGATTGACAACACTGTGAAAAGTAGTGATTTTCGTCCTGACGATGGAAGTGATCAAAACCATCGTCCCTGTTACATCATCCCTGTTACTCGGACATTTGCAAAGTCCTTAAATACAAAGCTGTGTGTCCATAATACACCTATGTGCCGTAGTGCATAGAATGACTGTTGTTTTTATTAGTCATAGCGGTTTTGGTTGATTATTGGCAAATTTAGCATATTAAACATCTTTACTTGGGATATGCAAGCAGACTGCATTTCCTAAAGGCATTGTGTTCAGCGACGCACCCCTGCCTTTTTAATAAGTTCACAAGCGACTGTTTGCGGCAGGGGAGGGTGATGCCCAAGCGATCTAATCGGGGGACGCACATATAACATATTTCCAATTTCACAAAGTTCGTTTTAGAAGGACTAGTCTATTATTGCTGTGTCGGGAATTCTGAAATATACATTATACGCGTAACAAACTCTGTTTTTAAAACGGAGAACACACCCGCATGTGGCCGATTGCAAGATGGTATTAGCCTATGTCTCTGAAAAAAGGCGAGTTGCTCTTGGACTTCTGTGACCTGCCAGCATGCTGTGTTCAGCTAGCATCTTTACCAAAAATATAACAAATGAATGATGTTTGTTACGGCTTAAGTGTTAGTGTCGGCCTCGGATTACAGATTGACGGTTTTTGTGCTGAGCATAGTGAACCTACCATGTATTGGCTTCCGGTCGTTATGATTTTCGGCCTGGCTGCCTCGTCTCTCATGTGTAGGCCGTTTGAAACTAACTTTAAAGTATGCTGTGTTACGAACCAATCTTGCGTTTCCAGGTTTTGCAAGTCTGTCATCAAAGAAATATATCAAGAGGGTTCTGCTAGGCTATCGATTGCTTGAAGACATGTAGGCATTTGGGTATGTAATGTGGGGCTTGTGATCTAATGATGAAAAATGAGTAAATAGTGAGATATAATAAAATAATTGCCTTTTAATTAAATAATTAAAATCATTACAAGGCGGCGAAGCAATTGGAAAGAACACGACGTGATAACAAATGTTTAAAAATGCTATGGGTTAAATATCTCATCTGTAACCCAGCACTGAGTATCATAGAGCAGTACATACCTCATCTGTAATCCAGCACTGAGACTGATAGAGCAGTACATACCTCATCTGTAACCCAGTTCTGAGACTGATAGAGCAGTACATACCTCATCTGTAACCCAGTACTGAGACTGATAGAGCAGTACATACCTCATATGTAACCCAGCACTGAGACTGATAGAGCAGTACATACCTCATCTGTAACCCAGTACTGAGACTGATAGAGCAGTACATACCTCATCTGTAACCCAGCACTGAGACTGATAGAGCAGTACATACCTCATCTGTAACCCAGCACTGAGACTGATAGAGCAGTACATACCTCATATGTAACCCAGCACTGAGACTGATAGAGCAGTACATACCTCATCTGTAACCCAGTACTGAGACTGATAGAGCAGTACATACCTCATATGTAACCCAGCACTGAGACTGATAGAGCAGTACATACCTCATCTGTAACCCAGTACTGAGATTGATAGAGCAGTACATACCTCATCTGTAACCCAGCACTGAGACTGATAGAGCAGTACATACCTCATCTGTAACCCAGCACTGAGACTGATAGAGCAGTACATACCTCATCTGTAACCCAGCACTGAGACTGATAGAGCAGTACATACCTCATCTGTAACCCAACACTGAGACTGATAGAGCAGTACATACCTCATATGTAACCCAGCACCGAGACTGATAGAGCAGTACATACCTCAACTGTAACCCAGCATTGAGACTGATAGAGCAGTACATACCTCATCTGTAACCCAGCACTGAGACTGATAGAGCAGTACATACCTCATCTGTAACCCAGCACTGAGACTGATACAGCAGCACATACCTCATCTGTAACCCAGCACTGAGACTGATAGAGCAGTACATACCTCATCTGTAACCCAGTACTGAGACTGATAGAGCAGCACATACCTCATCTGTAACCCAGCACTGTGATAACGGTATTTTATATTTATTTTATTGAGAAATGTATTATTTCTTATCCTACATGGAAAGGATTGTTAGTTAGTAATGCCTACTGTTGAAATCTGATGGTTGCTACAGCTAGGCCAGTACAGTAAAAGAGATTTGTTTAACCACACCACGCCCAGTTTGCTATCTTGTCTTACGTGGTAAAACACACAGCAATCTCTAAAAACAGAATCTATTACCAGAAAATTCAGCAGCCTTATACATTTATAGACCCCATTTATTATATATAATTTTTTTCCCAACAAACATTTTATTTATTGTGTTTGCTTTAGGATGGTGTGTGTTTTCTGTAAAGCCTGTTTTGTCCACTGTAAACACATTTTCTCCAGTCCTGAAATCCTTTTATAGAATCACTGTTACAAAGCAAAGACATTTAGAAAGGCATTACTAATTCCATCTGGAAAATCAACTACAGCTCACTCACTATGCAATAATACTACACGGCATTGTCACCTTTTTGCTTAAGAAATGGAAATAACACTGAATCCATTAAATATGAACAAATAGGCTATCCAGAATCACATAACAGGAATTGCACTGCAGAAAAAAGTAAGTATCACCCTGTGATACAGGCAGTGGAATGCATTTGAGTAGCACATTCAAGATCTAAAATTAGTTTTACTTGACATTCACTCACAAATCTCAAGAACAGAATCAAGCAACAACAAACTCTAACAAAACTCTATTTAAAAAAAAAAAAAAAAAAAAGTTCAAATGCCATAAACACACTCTCATATTTTTATTCCCTTTCCTAAGTGTATCTACAAATATGTGATTTTTCTTCTTGGCAATACAGCAGAACTTCAGAAATGTGAACTTGAGAAATACAGACTGCTCAACTGAACGCTGTATGAAACCTCAAACCCTGTATGAAACATTTTACACCTTTTTTTGAGTTCTTTATTATCTCTGATGCAAATGGGTGAGCACTAAACCAAAATGAGTCACCTTTCCACTGATAATAAAGTACACTATATGAACAAAAGAATGTGGACATCCCTTGGTCTGGAGCTGTTTTTCATGGTTTGGGCTAGGCTCCTTAGTTCCAGTGAAGACTAATCTTAACGCTGCAGCATACAATCACATTCTAGACTATTCTGTGCTTCCCCATCAGTTTGGGGAAGGCCCTTTCCTGTTTCATCATAACAGTGCTGCCGGGCACAGAGTGATGTCCATTTACAAATGGTTTTGTTAAGAATGGTGTGGAAAAACTTGACTGGCCTGCACAGAGCCCTGCCCTCAACCCCATGCAACACCTTTGGAATTAATTGGAAAGCCAACTGCGAGCCAGGATTAATCGCCCAATCAGTGCCCAACCTCGCTAATGTTCTTCTGGCTGAATGGAAGCAATCCCTGCAGCAATATTCCAACATTTAGTATAAAACCTTCCCATAAGAGTGGAGGTTGTTATAGCAGCAAAGGGTGCCCATAATTTTGGAAGAGATGTTGGATGTCAGGAGTCCATATACTTTCGGCATTGTTCTGTATGTAATGGGAGACTGGTTATAAATGGTTTGACTACTGGTTTTAGATTAATTTAAGTATTGATTAGGGTTAGGAGAGCAGCCCTATTTTAAAGAAATAAGGTGACATTAACATAAGTTACAAGTCTAACAAATAAAGAATTCAGGCTTTTTACAGTTGGTGTATTTTGACGAAACTTTCAAAGATCCAACTGTTTCAATATATTTAGTTCCAAAAAAAGCTGCTATTTCTGATGCGTTCACAAGGTTATACTGTACTCTTCTAATTGTCAGCAAAGAAGAAACTAATTTAATATATTTCACTACAAACAAAACAAAAAAAACAAGCATAAGTTATTTTGGCTGTCTGCTGCTTCCTCTGCTCCCATGCTGGTACAGGCCTGTCCAAGGGATGGGGCTGAACTGAGAGGGCTGGGGCCACAGTCAGCTGTCTTTACTATTGGCTGAAGAGAGGGGATAGGGGTTGATGGACAACCTTGGGTCCTTCAACAGTTGTCGATGGCAATCTGGTTGGGCTGTGGTGGGAAAGTAGGCAGGCATAGTGAATCATAACTGTTCACGTGAGAGAAGATGGTATCAATGGGTGAGTAGTAGGTCAAGCTGTAGGTGGAGCTTTGGTTGTCATGGACGCTGGGGGCGTCCCGCTGCAATGGCGGTGCCAGTTCCAGGTACTCCTGTAACAGAGGAATGGATGTTGGTCTGATAGGTGTAATGATGTTCAGGTGATATTCAGACAGCTGTTTTTCAAATGTGCTGTGTGTATTCCAGAGATGGAAGAGTCACCTGGGTGGACATCAAGGCTAATGTGCAGTCCAGGTCTTCCACCAACTGCATGAAAGTGGGTCTCTGAGATGGCACTGCATGCCAGCAGTCCTTCATCATCATATAGCTGAGAAAGAGAGAACAAGAGAAGAGAGGGATGGAGTGGAGGTAGTTAAGAACAAATCCAGGAGGGTCTGTATACGTTGAGTGATTCAACAAACAATTAAATCTCATGTCCTAAATGCAGACCTTACCACTGAAGCTAATAAAAACTGGATATTGCAGCTATGCTGAATTTTATGAAAATCTGTGTAATGCAGCTATGCTGTAGCTGATAGCTTCCTCCTGCCCCAACCAGTGCAGTGGACTGTCCGTCAAGGTTAACATTTTATCTGAACTGCAATAAGTATATAAAATGTATCTTACTTTTTAGAATGTACACATGTTGAAAGCCGTAGGTAAAGGCTAAAGATAAAAAACAATCGATACATGTCTGGCTAAAGAAGTAAGTGAGCCAGCTAGCTAGCTAGCTGGCAGCAGCTGAGCTGTCTGTGGGAGGGCAAGACAGTGTAAACAAACTTGTCACAGCAGACAGATCTGTCAGATCTGTGCTGATCTGCGCAGAGTTAGGTGAGCAACTGTGAATGTAGCTGTGTTATGATCCACATTCTGCGATAAAAATAAATTATACTGTCCTTCAAGCAAAGCAGAGTTCCTGAATTTTGTGTAGATACATTTTGCTGATTATAGTGACACGAATGAGCTGCAATTTTTTGGGTGCACCTAAATTATGTGCTGGTGCAAATGAAAAAGTTAGGGGCACCAGTGACACCAATATAAAAAGTTAGTCTAAAGCCCTGTAGGCTGGTGCATAGCTAGTGGTTAGCAAGTTAGCTTGTCAGCTGGGTAGCTAATGGGAAGAGGGAGATTGGGAGCTTGTACACATTTTATGTTTATGATAACCTTAACATGTAACAATACATTTTCTTGAGTACCGTTTTTGTTTACCACCACTGGTGATTTGTGCATATCCTTTTTACCCACAGGTTTTATACTGTGCATGTTTGATTGCTAAATGACAGAAGATTAATTAAAAAATTAAGCAGGCAGTTGGTAAAAAAAGCTCAGTTGAAGCATTTAATCCAAGTATTTGAACACAGCTTCTTGTTATTTCTAGTGATTTCTTCATTTCAAGTCTAAGAACAAAGGTTGAACAGTGAAGTTAAATCTGTCTGGCATTTTGGGGATGTACTGTGTGAAAATGGTGTGAGTGTTCTCATGTGCACACATGGATATGTGTGCAAGTGTGTTTATGCCTGGGTAAAATATATACATAACACAGTACAGGCATATGCATATACAGTAGCATTCTACTTCCTGTTCTTCCTTCCTGTATGGTTCAAACTCTCATAAGAGCCTTGTGTACATTATAAAAACCTGAATGTTCTGCCATTTTTAACAAAAACCTGCATACTACAGTTATGCTGAAGCTGATCAGAACCTGGGTCCTACAGCTATGCTGTAGCTGATTAGAACCTCGGTACTGCAGCTATGCTGAAGCTGATCAGAACCTGCATACTACAGTTATGCTGAAGCTGATCAGAACCTGGGTAATACAGCTATTCTGTAGCTGATCAGAACATGGGTACTACAGCTATGCTGTTGCTGATGAGAATCTGGGTACAGCAGCTATGCTGAAGCTCATGAGAACCTGGGTACTGCAGCTATGCTGAAGCTGATCAGAACCTGGATAACCTACAGGGTCAGGGTCCAAGTTAAACTATGTGGTCATTCCCTGCACTTGGTACTGTACTTCCCTCTAGGGTTTTCAACACACTTGTTCCTGGTAATGGTTATACACTTTGTTATACGTCGCTCTGGATGAGAGCATCTGCCAAATTCCTGTAATGTAAGAAATGTAATGTAATGGATACTGCAGCTATGTCGAATCTGATCAGAATCTGTGTAATGCAGCTATGCTAAAGCTGATCAGAACCTGGATGCAGTACCGCAACAATGCTGAAACTGACCAGAACCTGGCTACTGCAGCTATGTTGAAGCTGATGAGAACCTGGGTACTACAGCTATTCTGTAGCTGATGAGAACCTGGGTACTGCAACTATGCTGAAGCTCATGAGAACCTGGGTACTGCAGCTATGCTGAAGCTGATCAGAACCTGGGTACTACAGCTATGCTGTAGCTGATCAGATCCTGGATACTATAGCTATGCTGAAGCTGATCAGAACCTGGATACTGCAGCTATGCTGAAGTTGATCAGACTGGGATACTGAAGTGTTGCTGAAGCTGACCAGACCTTGACACAGCAGCTATGCTGAGCTGTACCAGGAATGTGGTAGAGAGTCTTACAGCTCTTCAGTGCAGGCAGTGGGTCGGTCCATGCGATGTCCCTCCTTCAGCAGCTTGAAGAGCTCCTCCACTGGGACCCCTGGGTATGGGGAGCCACCCAGAGTGAAGATCTCCCACAACAGTACCCCAAATGACCACCTGCAATATCCAGCCAATAAACAGTCAAAATAAATTATATATTCAACAGAAGGGATCACAACAGATGAGCTCAAAATAAAACCAGGTAAAAACATGCAATGTCACAACAAATGAACCAATCAAGACACAGAAACTTTTCAGCTAACACATAGTGGGAGAACACATAAGAGAGGGGAGGGGTGGAGCGAGATAGAGAGAGAGAGAGATAAGGAAACAAATTCAGAAAAAGAAAGGTCAATCTGAAGAAACAACAAAAAAAAAAGTGACAGTTGGGCTACCAGCAGTTGAACTCCAGCACCACATTGTAAATGTTACAATTTAAACTAGCTGTATAAATGAGCCAATCAGAAGAGCAGCAGCCCCTCCCCCACTGCCCAGCACAGCGAATGTACGGACTCAGTGACACACTCTGCCCACACTGCAGCCCAATTCACTATCCCCCAGAAATCACAAATGAGAGCAAAAGAAAACAGTTTAAACAACAGCTTCTGAGGGAGAAGCCAGACACTGTGTTTGTTGACTGTTATAAAAACGGAGAAGTTAGCAACCTCATTTTGTACTCTGACCAGCCTAAAGCCTGGCACACAGCCCTTCTGATCCACTATCCTTCATGTAAAAAGGAATTTGCAATGGATGGAAGGTAAAAATAAGGGAACCTGATGAACCTGACTGTATTATGATGACAGTCAATTTATACAAAAATGTAACAGTAATGGTGCAGGGCAACCTCAGAGAATTCCAAACAGCTTTCCCAGCTCTGAAAGAAATAGCTAAAAGGGAAAAGGCCTCTGCTAGTCTCAACCCCCCCACAGACCCCGATGCTGCAGGTACAGTCAGCAGCCACGCAGAGGAGCAGAGCCAGAAGGAGAGTGAGCTCCCAAACTCAGACCAGGCCAATCCCTCCTAGCCAACAGAGCTCTGACCGAAATAAAGGACCATTTCACACAGCTGGAAATAGAGCTAGTGCAGCTGAGGGAGATGGTCCTTAAACAGCAGACAGACAGGGACACAGACCAGCAGAATGGCAGGCTATCAGCTCACATTAAAGAGCTGCAGCAGGACAGGGAGAACTACATGGAGCAGCTAGCAGCACTGGCGGAGCAGGTCAGAGAGCTGCAGCAGGACAGAGACAGCTGCAGCACTCAGTGAGGAACTGCATGACAGAGGGAATACAGCAGAGGGCATGAGGGAACAGATCCACTCCACTGACCCAAACCTTCCCACGACAGCGAGCTCCACCCAGATCGCCAGCCCCAAACTCTGCGAACACCCTCAACTCCCATCAGCGCAGATGCACCCCCCAACCAAGAGTCATCGCCAGAGCCCAGCACCCACTCAAATAGGAAAGCAAACATTGTGCTGCTAATTGATTTGAACTGAAAATTTATCGAAGAGAAAAAGCTCTTCCCCAGACACAAAGTGGCTAAACTCTGGTGTCCAACCACCCAAACGGCTTTGGATCTGCTCTCTGAGTCCCAGCTCGGCAGCCCCAGCCACATCCTAATCCAAACAGGAACCAACAACCTGAGGGCTGAGCAAAACAGAGTAGCAACATCACTGAGGGCAGTTATAGAGAAGGCTAGCCACACTTTCCCAAGCTCTAAAATTGTGATGTCCACTTTGTTGCCAAGAAAGGATTTCCACCCTCTCACAATAAACAAGATCAACGCCAGCATCTCAAGGGACTGCTGGAAATCTTTAAACAAACCACACCATGATGAATTGGCCATCCAAAATTGAGAACTATAGAAGAATCATTTTGAACAATTATATAGTAAGACGATAAAGAATCCTTAACAAAACCAAATATGTGAAACACTGAACAACCTTGAAAAAATCATTAAAGATAATCAGAATCCTCTAGATTATAAAATTATCAAATCAGAACTTGTGGAAACATTAAAGGCCTTGCAACGCAAAAAAGCCTGTGGGGCAGATGGCATCTTAAATGAGATGCTGAGACTCACAGATAGCAAATTTAGATTAGCCATTCTAAAACTGTTCAAATTTGTTCTGAGTGTGGGTCATTTCCCTGAAATCTCGAACTAAGGACTCATAACTAGAGCCCGACCGATTTTTGGGTCCGATGCCGATCCCGATTTTGGAGAGTCCTAGCCCACCGATTACTGATGTTTTGACCGATATTTTGTCAAAAAGTGCAACATTTTCAAATCAATTTGAAAAACTTTTATTTTATTAAAGTTTCTATATTTAAGAACATTTAACTTATAAGCAAACAAATAAAAATAAAAATAAACACACAAAGAACTTTTTAGATAAGAAAATGTAAAAGATGATATTAAATTAAATATATATTAGCATCATCTTTAAGTGTGTGAAATCAAAATAACTCCACACCTTGCTTTTACTCCTTTCTTTTCCAGCCATCGATAAAATAAAAAAATTAAAATCAGTTTTCCAGTTTCAAACGTATTTTTATGAATATTATTATTATTGTTGATGTTATTAATTTGTTATTATTATTTCTTAGTACCTATTCTCAGTAAATTAATTATATTTTCTTATTTTATTCCTACTACATGATCTCAACGAGTAAGACTTTATCTAGCGAGCTTCCCTGTCCATAAGAATTTGGTGGTGAAAATAACTACAATGCGCTCGGACGCGTGACTAGATGACACGCTCGCAATAACGCATTAGCTTTTGACACAGCCTCATTATTTCTTATTATATATTCTCAGTAAGTTAAATGAATTATATTTTCTTATTTTATTTCTACTACATGATCTCAAAGAGTAAGACATTATCTAGCGGAGCTAATGAGTGAATCATTACATTACATTACAGGCATTTAGCAGACGCTCTTATCCAGAGCGACTTACACAACTTTTACACAGCATTTTACATTGTATCCATTTATACAGCTGGATATATACTGAAGCAATTTCGGTTAAGTACCTTGCTCAAGGGTACAACGGCAACGGCAGTGTCCTACCCGGGAATCGAACCTACGACCTTTCGGTTACAAGCCCAGTTCCCTACCCACTGTGCTACACTCCGAATCAAGTGTAACGTTAGATGAAATTAAATTGACTGGATGAAATACATGAAAAAAACTACAATGCGCTTTCGTGCAGGTTACCCGCGCTAACTGTTGGTTGATTCACTTCTCCAACAGCAATCCTTCTCTCATGTTATCACGACAAAGCTAGATAACATGGCTTAAAATGATCCACGTTAGAAGTGTTTCATCGGCGTTTTTACTGTCTGGTTAGCTTGCTACGATGACGCGTGACTAGATGACACATTCGCTTGCAATAGAGCTTGTAAGTGAAAACGTCACCAAGCCACTCCCCTCGTTTTCCCGCAAATTTGTCAATGGGAAAATGAATGGGGCAATTTTCAATAAGCGATATTTTTAGTTACAAGTCGGGAACCAGTTAGCTATTGGTATGCGGTACTCATGACATATAGGACTCATGAAATATAATACCAGCAGCACGATTGACCCATGAGAAGTACAAGGTACAACGTTGTGTACGTTTAGTACGCTTAGGAACTACACATACCGGTACTGTGCTCACGACGCACGCTTATATCGTCACGGCTCTGCTTGAACACACTTGCGCCCTTCTACTTTTAGTGTCACTTTGATATCGTATTTCAATTTAAAATTACTGGAAATAACAGATTTGTTACTATTAAGTTATATTGTTTATTTCACATCATGATTGTACGGTCGTGATGACAACAGGATTTCCTTCAGGAATCAATAAAGTACAACCATAGACCGTATAAAAGAGTACAACCTAACTGAACTAATTTAAGACGTAATTTCAAATGGAATATAACGTCATATATATTTTTATCACAACACAACGACAACAATATAGCTAGCCAGCATGGTTTTCGATAAATTACCGACAATATATTTACTACTTACTGTGTTTTAATAAAACTATTTATTCGAAATTGTCTATCTCTTGCCTACTGCACCTGTCTTGTCTAAGTGCACTGTGATTCAGATTTTCACAATGTGTGTATTCCTTTGTAAGTGCTGTGAGCACACGGAAAGTCTATTTTACACCGAAACCTTGCGAAACGAAGTTTCGTTACATAGTGTACTGCGCAGCATAAGGTTTGTAATGACAAATAAACCTGACTTTGACATTAGCTAACCAAAACTTTATAAACGATATTTTTCATGCTGGCGCTGACATACCCGCTAATCTACCCTGGCTGTATATGACATGCTCTACATGGTTGGATTTGGAATGATTTTCTCCCTTCTTACATTATTGTCCTGACCGTTGAAAAAATGCATTTGTCGTGGGTATAGCTAGCTAGCCACCGGTGTTGGGTGCAGTCGGGCCTATCTGCTGGTCCAGAGCAAGCGGCCAAAACCAGACTTCGTTTTTGAAGCTCATTTCCTGGTGTTGTAGTTCCTGTTTGCTCACTAGCGCCACTACGGATGGCTCCAGTATAGGTGTTTTCATATCCGGTTTCCATGTAAGTCTACGGTACAAATGCGATCAAAATACAAAGTCAATAATTTTTTCTCACAAGAACAAATAGTCATAATAGGTGTATTTTATTCGTCTTATGACTGTCCATGGGTCGATTTCATGATTTATTGCGTCATTTGGGCACAGTGCCAATATTTGTTCTGGACCAATGAGGTACAGCTTGCGTCACTTCCGGATTACTGCAGAGGACTGAGCTACAGCAGGGGCTACAATCTGTGGTCACTGGGGAGGGAGGTGGCGTCTCTTGGCCTTGACATTGCGGCTCCGACCACGGTCCACCTGTGCGAAGTCAGAAAATACAGGCATCCCATTTTGTAGTGGTTTCATTATAGCGTGTGCTATTTACAGCTGCACTAGACGACCATAAAATAATCCTCCTCTGAAGTTTTGCGGTAGCCGAGTCATTTTTACTATTTCCTTTAGCCCACTTAACCAAATAATTAGTTGGCAGAAAGCGTAATCAGCTAACGCTTATTTGCTATATGTGGTAGTCCAGTAGCCTATGCTAAAACAGTTCGCAACTTCGGCTACCAAGCCATTTGACTAGCTAGCTAACCCTAACCGGCAAATATTCCATCTGTCAAACGTGTTTGACGGCTTGTCAGTCGTGTACATTCCGTAAATGTCTACCTGGGCTATGCTGCATGAATGTGACAAAGCTAGAAGCTAGCAAGAAAATAGTAATAATTAGAAATTCAATGTACATTATTTTTGTCTTCATGCAACAGGTGGAAAACTTGCTCTTCAAAGTGCGTTGTCATATTTACACGCCTGTAGATCAGTTATTAAAATACTTGGTAGATTTGTTAATCACCGCTGACAGTGTTAATTTCTATTCGGTAAAAAGTGACTTGCGAACGATCGGTCAGCTAGCGTCACCCAGCAAGTAAACACCACAAACGGCGATGGAGTAGTAGCAGTTAATGGCTCATTAACTACTGTGGCGAAAACCTACGACGATAACTTGCTTGGTTAACAGGTCTACCAGACAGTTATATGAAAATGAGCCTAGTCAAATCACCGGCAGTAGTCTTCACATCTCTGATTGACTGACCATCAGTGCAGTCGATGTTCTTCCCCTGTAGTTTATATTGCTAATGCGTGAGCTAACCACGGATAGCTTACCTAGCTCACTGGCAAGCTGATATGCTAGCTAAACATATTCGTTTTGCCGAGAAACATAAATTGAAGATAACTGAACATAATTGTATTATTAATGTCATACATATAACGTGATTACATGACACAGTACAGTCACGGATGGAAATTAAACTCCGTAAACATTTGATAATATATTTTAAAACATAACGGCAGACAGTCAGCTAGCCTCAAGTTCGTTCAGGTTGATGGGCTTTTCCGCACCGGACTGTCAATCACATTGTAAAAATCACAAGACCGCTTAACTCTATGGTTTTGGCTCCAAATCGAGAACATGGCCGCGCCCGCCATTGAGCTTCAAAACGTGTTTTACAGACCCACGGAGAGGCAATGGGTGACGTCACAGTAGCTTTGTCCATATTTTTTACAGTCTCTGGTCCAGAGTCAGTTATTTTCTTCTCCTACTAATGGTTAAAGTTAGAACCTGGGAAGGGAAATCTGATCCCAGACCAGCAGTTAGGGGCAGCCAAGGCACCGCACTTGGCGGGTAGACTTACAAGCACACGTGGTTGTGACGTATATCGTGCGACTTCGATTTTAGTGTAGTTCAGGACCACCAACACATCGTAAATCGACATAAATCCGTTATTTTTCCTTCCAGAGATTGAAATAAATAGAATCAAGCACATGCTACGGCAGAGAATGACGGTCCCAAAAAAACGTGAGAAATCATTTATTTTTAATCGCTATAGATATTTTGCAATCAATGATTTTTAAAAAGTCAATAGGATTTTAACATTGGGCTGTGACGTCACGAACCAGACGCCCCCTGGAGGCAATTTGACTTACAAGCTCAATAACGCGTTGGCTGTTGACACAGCATCATATAGTAGCTAATATCATTATCTCAGAAAAAAACAAATGTGTGATGCATTCAATCACCATTTTATTTTGGCGGGTTATTTATTTGAGAATACAGCGATGTGCTCTGGAAATGTAGATCATACGCTGCTTATGTGCTCACTGCCACTTCATAAAGGCTTGCTAGCCAGCTAGCTTGCTAAAGTGAACCAAATATGTTAGCTAGCTCGCTCGCTTGATAATGAGGATTGATAAACATAGCTAGTGGTCGTATAAACGCATTTAATTAAAAACTTTCACTAAATATACATACCTTGCGGCATATTGCGGCAATCGAATCTGTGCAGACATGTCTCGCAGTGGAGAATATTGGATGAGGCATAAGTGACAAACGTCTTGTTACAGAAGTAGCGCATCAGCTGCTGCAGTTCACACTTGTATTAGAGCGCCCTCTACTGGATAATTCTAGTAAATAGCAATTACAACACTCAAACAGACAAGTACAGATAAATAATCAATGTTTTTTCACCTCGGCTGCATAACTGCCGATCCTGATGTCGTCAAAAAAGTCAAATAATGGCCGATATGGGTTCTACTCAGAACCCAAGAGTGGAGGTAAATTTGACTCTAACAACTACCGAGGCATTTGTGTTAACAATAATCTGGGGAAGGTATTTTGCAGTATTTTAAATACAAGAATCATAGACTTCCTTATTAAGCACAATGTCCTGAGTAAAAGTCAAATTGTATTTTTACCAAAACACCGGACATCTGACCACATTTTCACCCTGGACACCCTGGTGGATAAATAGGTGAACCAAAACAAAACAAAATTTTTGCTTGCTTTGTTGATTTCCAGAAAGCATTTGATTCCATTTGGCATGAAGGTTTATTCTTTAAACTTATTGAAAGTGGTGTAGGGGGAAAATGTTATGATGTCATCAAATCAATGTACACAAATAGCAAATGTGCAGTCAAAATTGGAACTAAACAAACAGATTTCTTCACTCAAGGGTGTGGAGTGAGACAGGGTTTCAGTTTGAGTCCTACCCTATTCAACATTTATATTAACGAATTGGCAAAATTACTGGAGCAATCTGCAGCACCTGGCCTCACTCTGCATGACACAGAAATTAAATGTCTTCTGTATGCAGATGACCTGGTTCTGCTGTCACCCACAAAAAAAGGATTACAGCAGAACCTGGCTCTTTAAGAAGATTTCTGTCAGACCTGGGCCCTGACAGTTAATCAAAGGAAAACTAAAATATTAATTTTCCAGAAAAGGTCCAGATCTCAGGGAATCACTCAAAATGTTACCCTAGGAAAACATACCATAGAATCAACAACTAATTATACTTATTTAGGCTTAAGAATCAGTTCCACGGGAAATTTCAGCTTGGCCATGAATAGACTGAAAGAAAAAGCAAGAAGAGCTTTCTATGCCATCAAAAAATCTATTAAAATCAAAATTCCAATTAGGATCTGGCTCAAAATATTAGAATCAGTGATCAAACCAATTGCACTTGGCAGTGAGGTATGGGGCCCGCTCACGCAATATGATTTTGTTAAATGGGACAAACCTCCAATTGAGACCCTGCATGCTGAACTGTAAAAGTATCCTCCAGGTACAGAGGAAAACTCCAAACAATGCAGGCAGGGCAGAATTAGGCCAATATCCTAATATATTAATAAACATCCAAAAAAGAGCCATGAAATTCTGAAAACATATAAAAATGAGCGACCCCAAATCATATCATTATAAAGCCCTGCACTGCCAAGAGCTGAACATAGAAAGGAGTCCCCTCAGCCTGCTGGTCCTGAGGCTGAGTTCACTCACAGATACTAACACTACTAACACCAATCAGCCTCGGGGCAGCCATACACTATTTCAAACAATTAGACTAAACCAAATTATGATGAAAGAAAAAGACAACTATATCACGAACGAAACCACAAAAGCTCAACACAAGCTTGAATGCTATTTGGCCCTAAAAAGACCGTGCACCATGGCAGAATATTTGACCATGGTGACTGATAACAAATTGAGAAAAGCATTGACAATGTACAGACTCAGTGAGCACAGCCTGGCCATAGAGAATGGCCGTCACAGGCAGACCTGGCTGTCGAGAGAGGACAGGCTATGCTCCCACTGCGATCAGGTGGCAGTGGAGACAGAGATGCACTTCCTCACAGAATGCACAAAATATGAGGACATAAGAAAAAATGTATTTTCTAAAATTGGAACAATTTCACCTAAATTCTCTAATTTCAATAATCTTGAAAAACTTGCCTACATACTCGGGGAGAAGAAAGAATGTGTAGCATCGGCTGCAAGATATGTGGCCTCCTGTCACAAAATGAGGGACAACCAGTGAGGTACCATCTGTATCTGTATTGTTAGTAGTCTTTATTTTTATTATTGTCCTTATTAGTGTTTGTCATTTAACTTGTAGATTGTCTGTAGGTTTGGCTTTGGTTATTTATTTGTTTGTTAATTTATTGTATTAATCGTGTCTTATTCGTTATTGTTAATTGTTTCATTGTATTGTGAATTGCTTTGGCAATATTGTTATATACAGCTATGCCAATAAAGCATTATTGAATTGAATTGAATTGAGAGAGAGAGAGAGAGAGAGAGAGAGAGAGAGAGTGGAACATGAGAGTAAAAGAGGAAGAATCAGAGAGAGTGGAATAGGAGAGTAAGAGAGGAAGAAATGGAAAGAGTGGAATACGAGGGTAAGAGGGCAAGAATGAGAGAGAGTGTAACAAGAGGGTTAGAGGGGAAGAATGGGGGAGAGTGTAACGGGAGAGTAAGAGGGGAAGAATGGGAGAGAGTGGAACAGGAGGGTAAGAGGGGAAGAATGGGGGAGAGTGGAACAGGAGGGTACAAGGGGAAGAATGGGAGAGAGTGGAACAGAAGGGTAAGAGAGGAAGAATGGGAGAGAGTAGAACAGGAGGGAAAGAGAGGAAGAATAGGAGAGAGTGGAACATGAGGGTAAGAGGGGAAGAATGGGAGAGAGTGGAACAGGAGGGTAAGAGAGGAAGATTAGGAGAGAGTGGAACATGAGGGTAAGAGGGGAAGAATGGGAGAGAGTGGAACAGGAGGGTAAGAGGGGAAGAATGGGAGAGAGTGGAACAGGAGGGTAAGAGAGGAAGAGTGGGTGAGAGTGGAACATGAGGGTAAGAGAGGAAGAATGGGAGAGAGTGGAACAGGAGGGTAAGAGAGGAAGAGTGGGAGCAAGTGGAACATGAGGGTAAGAGAGGAAGAATGGGAGAGAGTGGAACATGAGGGTAAGGGAGGAAGAATTGGAGAGAGTGGAACATGAGGGTAAGAGAGGAAGAGTGGGAGAGAGTGGAACATGAGGGTAAGAGGGGAAGAATGGGAGAGAGTGGAACAGGAGGGTAAGAGAGGAAGATTGGGAGAGAGTAGAACATGAGGGTAAGAGAGGAAGAATGGGAGAGAGTAGAACAGGAGGGTAAGAGAGGAAGAGCAGGAGAGAGTGGAACAGGAGGGTAAGAGAGGAAGAGCAGGAGAGAGCAGAACAGGAGGGTAAGAGAGGAAGGGTGGGAGAGAGTGTAATAGGAGGGTAAGAGAGGAAGAGCAGGAGAGAGTGTAATAGGAGGCTAAGAGAGTAAGAGCGGAAAGCGGTGAAGCGCTCACACATCGCTCTGGTGCGTGTAGATCCGGTCAAACAAAGCCTCTGGGGCCATCCACTTCACAGGCAGGCGACCCTGTACAAGGAAACACACACACACAGACATGCGTACACCCCCACACACACATGCATGGATACATGCACGCATGCCCAAAAACACACATGTAGGCATGCCCACACACACATTATTTCAGATGAAAGTTAAGCATAAACCACAAAAAGGGTCAATTTATTTTTGGAATTTCCTGGATGCCTGGACTGTATCTACCCATGTCTTTGGACTGTATCTCTGATGTCTTTGCATCTGCCTACCCACACACACACACACACACACACACACACCACACTTCATACGCCTGCAGTATACTCCTGAAAAACCTACTAATGAATGATCTAGGCTGTGAAGGTGTGGGTTCTGGCAGCAGGCGCACTCACATTGGTTGTCTTCTTGTAGTAATCAATATGGTGGATGTCTCGGGCCAGGCCAAAATCAGCGATCTTCATCACACTGTCATCAGTAACCAAGACATTGCGGGCAGCCAGGTCTCTGTGTATACACTGGACAAGCATACGCATGTGCGCACACACACGCACACACACACACACACACACAGATGCACATAGACACACACACAAACACACACGCACACACACACACAGATGCACATAGACACACACACAAACACACACACACACCTTTTGCGTCCAATGATGTACATGATGTTTATGCATATTTAGGTTTTTATTCCCCATAAAATGTTCCATTGTAAACCTATTTGTGACAACCTTATTTGTATAGTGCTTTATAAAATTAAGATTGATAATAATCAACCAATCAATAAACTAGTGTGAAATTTACACCTGTGCTTAGGCCTCCAGTCCAAGTCGTGACATTCTCACCTTTCTGGAGGCAAGGTATTCCATCCCACGTGCCACCTGGAAGGCACAGGACACTAGTTCTTTGATGGACAAGCTCTCCAGGGGTGGCTGGGTGGGGTTATAGTAGTACACTATGCTGGGGGGGCGACGAGCCCGCAGGTACTCCCGAAGGTTACCCTTGGAAGCGTACTCCACGATCACATAAAGGGGGCCTGGAGGAAAAGACTCAGCTCAGCATGCTCCAGCATCACGGCATTACTGATCAGAGTCACCTGAATGCAAGCTGGGACTAGGAGTGCAAGTTCCCCCATGGAACCAAGGTCCCTCCCTTTCCCCTCTTTTCACCCCATTCTCCACAATGTCTCACAACCTCCCTCTCCCATCCTCTCACATCCTCCCTCCTTCCTGTTCCCCTAATCCCTCCTCTCTCCCCACCTCACTTTTGTCTCTCTCACCATCCTTTGTGCAGGCTCCCAGCAGGTTGATGATGTTCTTGTGCTTGCCGATGATCTTCATCATCTCCATCTCAGAGATCAGATCTGACAGCTCCTTCTCAGTGGCATCAGCTGAAGGGACATGGAGTGATTATCTCTGCCAAACTCACTACATAAGCATTTAATACTTACCCCACTCCCAACCAACTATTTTTTGTGCATGATACTCACATTTCAGCATCTTAACTGCCACCTTAGTCACATGGTTGGGTTTCTCCCTATCCAGACCCAGGGCTTCGCCCATCAACACTTGCCCGAAACAGCCTTCCCCTAGCCGCTTCCCCAGCACCAGCCTGTGGGACAGAAAGGGGGCTGGAGTGAAGTGGCACACCCACCCACAGTCTTGGTTGGGGTCCTCAGCAGACACACAGGCATGGGCATGCCTATCCATGTTTCCCCTATTTCAACTGAAACGGGTCCCCAACCACTAGGGGGGCCCCAACGGCTGCTGATTGATAGCACTTATAATACTTAATTGATTTTTTTAATGATTGTAATGAATGGATGGATTATTATTAGTGGTGGGAAGTTTGAGTCTTCTTTCTGAATTAGTTCATTCAAACCGTTTGATTGGACGGTTTTCAGTTCTTCGGTACTTCCGCTATGTATTTTTACCCCCATTTGAACGACTCAACCCATACGTCTCTTTGTGAAGCTTGCTGGAGAAACAGAGTCTGTAACTGTGTAAAATAGAATTATATTGTTTTTTTGTTTTTAAATTTTTATTTAGCGAAAATTATGAGTGTTGCTTATTTTTAATGCCATCATATTGCGTCTCAATTTTAAAGCTTGCACGTATCAGTTTGAATCAGTCATCGGTCTTGTTTGTGAGCTGAATCAAAGTGGAATAGGTAATTTGACAACTATTCATCTCCTATAGTGAATATTTAATTTACTTTACAAATGTATATTAAATGTTATGTAACACTTACATTTGGACAATTAAATCTTATCTGTGTTCAGTAGATAGAGACAGAGACAGAATGAAACCTGTCACTCCCCAGTTCTAACTTAGCCCAGAAATCAGTATATCAGCTAGGTCTATCAGCAAACATATGCCTTAGCCATGCTCAGAATTTCTCAAGAATAATAGTATTTTCCAAGAAACAATGAAAGTCATCGATAAAATTTTGCCAAGTGCAGTGTCTTTAACTGCTACCACAGACTGAATGTGTAATGCAGCTATAATGAGACACAACTTCCAGTCATGCTGAGCTACGCATTATACTCAAAAAACCATGCCCACGGGAAAACAATCGGCGCCACAATATGCAACCAAGGGCTGAAATGCTAACAAAATGCCTGTAGCTAGCTAAAAACATCAGATTTCAGCATGTCAAAGGATTATTTTAGCACCCTATTATATTATAGGTATATTGACAAACTCAATATTGTCGGTCTATCTCAGTGTCCCTTCTCCTTACCTTGCTTATCTTGGAGAAAGGATCCCACTGAAGGCCAGAAGTGAAATACTTTGATATGTACAACTATTTGATCGAATCACAAGGTAAGATTTAACCTAACAAAGATCAAAACCAGGCCTTGCATAGCTTAGTTAGCTTTAACCTCTACAGTTTGTCTGGCCAAATTAGCAAATATCAAGGCACATAGCCTCAGCTTTATGAACGTTACATCCCCACTGTTATAAAAGATCTGATAAAAGCTTGGCATGAGAAGAGTATCCAGTGAAAGCTGTACCAGTGACAAAATGCTTTCTGCACACGTAGGCATACTGAGTGTCAGAATCCCACAGTGTTCCCATTCTTCCTGCTGATACCTCACGTCTTATTGCCTGTATCCACTTTTGCCTTCTTAAAGGCCCAGTTTTTCGGTTCGGCAGCTTATAAAAACTTAGTTCTGGGTTCTTTACCCTGTTGGTAGTGCATCCCACCACACAGCAGCTTTCAGGAATTTTTCTGTTGTTTGCTAGCAGACAAAAGTGACAAGGAGGCACCTTCAGGCAATACCAAGTCAATGGAGAGCGATGAATTGTTTTCCCCTCCGGGTGTGGGCGGGACTTCTCTGTCTTTATTCCAAAAGTAAAACGAGACGTATTATATATCGTTAGAAAGCTTATTCTGTCACCTATTGGATCGATTAACTGTCGATCAAACCAGGTTGTACTACAAAGGACGATAACACCAAAACCAATGTGTGGTATTACACACAGCTATTTTGGAAGGTACCCAGGTGTCACAAATGAGCGTATATTTCACAAACGAATTGTTCAAGACAATATATGGTAAATGGTAAATGGACTGCATTTATATAGCGCTTTTATCCAAAGCGCTTTACAATTGATGCCTCTCACTCACCAGAGCAGTTCGGGGTTAGGTGTCTTCCTCAGGGACACTTCGACACGCCCAGGGCGGGGATCGAACCAGCAACCCTCCGACTGCCAGACAACCGTTCTTACGTCCTGAGCTATGTCGCCCATATATGACCACTCCGTCTGGAAAGGGACATCTCTACGCGTAAAACCAATGATAAGGCTGTATATTTACTCCATATTTAGTCACAGAAATTGATAGTAGAGTGACATGGTATCATTTTTAAAAAATTCATCTTGTTTATTTCAGTGTTCAGTGAGCAGCGTTTTTTTACAGCTGCACTGGCATACCTTTGGCTATTGTTGGCTTTAGCTTGTTGCTACGACGGAATACGAATGTTTTCATGTATGCCCAGATCGACACTACTGTCCAATGTGTCATGCGTGGGGGGTGTAGTTATAGATGAGACTGTAAGGAGGGGGTGCTTGGTAAATGCACAACCAGCGCGACAATGGTGGTGCTGCGAAACTCCGTATTTGGCATAGTTGTCCTGAATCATCTACTAATAAACCTAGAGCACCGAGTTTGTGTTTTCAACTCATACTTTGGTTGCAGGAGTACACAATGTCTGAATTTAATAATTTAGGCATGCCGGCGTGCCGACCACTAGCGGCTTTGTGCTGAGAGGTTAAACCGGTGGCCTAACCTGCTGCAGCACCACAAATGGCGCTAAATCTGTAGTAGGCTACCCATGGCTCCAACTGACCCTTCGCTAAGCCCCTCCCTAGAACGGCCATTGTCCAATCCTAGGTTAGCAACCGTAGCTAGATGCAGGTGGCCTGGCAAACTTTTTTCAGACGAGAGCAAAATGACGCGATCGTGTGCCTATGGAACCTGCAACTCCGACAGTAGGTATCCCAAACGTTTAGAAGGGGGAGTTGTTTTTTTTGCATTTCCAAAGCCAAAACCACAAGAGGAGAGATGCCAGACGTGGATTGAACAGTGTGGGAGACCTCATTCACAGCTAAATCCATCCAAAATCAACAAGAACACCTTCGTCTGCAGATGCTAATGCTAGCTAGCAGACAGCAAAGCTGGCTGAATAATGCACTAATTAATAATTATACATAAAAATAAACTAATGCAAATTAATGGCTGACAGTATTCCTTCGAATCTTTCTTTCTAATAATCTTATTTTTTTATTTTTTAACATGGATGCTCCGTTTGGGCAAGGACCAACTCCAAGGATCAGCTCGGAAGTATCCTGGAATATACTATGCGCGTAATGTAAATTTTCTGGTAGAAATTAATAATGAAAGCAATAAAAGGAGCCAGGTTTAAACGTTATCCTAAAAATAAATTAAACCATATATTGGCTTACCCTGCAGTGCAAGAACATTGTGGCGCCTTTATATAGTGGTCGTGCACATGAACTGCCAAAACGTGAGGTGTCTGACTCTTGCATTGCGATCGGTGCACTTTAGCCTCTGTTTTAATGTCATTACTGTCACTCTTCCGACAAATGATATCATGAATGTAGCCTTCGAAAGCATATTGCAGTCCTTTTTGTCTACTTCTCTCTGATATTTGAAATGAATTATTCCAGAAATCTGTAATAATTTCCTTTGGAATATCTCTCGCTGGTATAATTGATAACTCCATATTTTGATATGGGGGTCTGAAAGCTTGTCAGGCGTAGCAACAGTAACCAAGGGGGGCGGGACTTAGCGAATGGTCAATTCTGAGACTTTCGAGCTCGGGTTGAGCTGAATCACTCAGTGTAGGCTAGCATGCCCACGCCAGCTAGTGATGTGACAACCTGCAGTAATTATTTTCACAAAAAATAAAATGTAAAGGGTAACATTTTCTTGATTAAGGATCTGTTTCAAAGTGTGATTTTTCTGCACCAGAGAACATGCACACTGAAGCACGGCTGTCAGTATGTGTACACAGTTGGAAGCAATCTCATTTGCTTGCATCAGCTAATCAAGTCTAATGACTCAGCACAATGATTCCTTCAAAAAGAATGGTTCGTTCGCGAACTGCACACCGCTAATTATTATGGATCCCAACCGAGTTCTGGGCAGTGGGTGGGCAGAGGGCGCAGACACTGCATTCCGAGCATTTTGATTGGTTGTTGGTATAATTTTAGAAAAATTTGTCTTGTTTATTTTGTTATTCAGTGAGCAGTGTCCACTTTACTGTATTGGTACATCTGAGGCTACTGTTGGGTTTAACTTGTTGCTCTGACGGAATATGATTTTTTAGAGGTGAAAGAATATTTTTATGAATGCCCAGATAGACACTATTGTCCAGTGTGTCATGGGTACAGGGTGTAGATGCAGTTGCAGATGAGACTACAGGGAGGGGATGCATGTTAAAGGAACAACTGGGTGTGACAACGGTGGCACTGCAAAACTCTGTATTCGGCATGGCTGTCATGTATCATCTACTAATGAAACCAGAACACAGATTTTCTGTTTTCAACTCATAGTTTGTTTGCGGGGGCAAAGAATGCCTGGATTGCCAAATCTAGCCATGCCAGCCTGCCGAACACTAGGGGGATTGAGCAAAGGGGTTAAACAATGGTTGCCTGCATAATGGTTACCCGAAAATAGCTTAGTTTAGCTTACAAAGAGAATTACAAAGACATTTTATTGTGCTTCACTCAGTGTACTAAACACGTTTATACGGTAAACAGAATAATTAATTGCACCAAATCACACTGTTGTTGGACCATATGCTCCAGTAGCCACACTAGAAAGATCACAATGTGTGATCCTTTGTGTCAACTGCTAGTTGCTAGCTAGTGTAACAATGTATAACTATACACAGGAACTTTGGGGCCTTTGGCGCCAAGACCACGGGACTGAGTCATGTTCATCTTTAACTTCCTTAGTCAACCAAGGAAGTATGTGCCTGTCCCCTTCCTCTTGTGACCCTGCAATAAACTCCCTGTGTGATCAGTTTGGGGCAAGGACCACCCCCCTTTTTGGAGGAATGGGGAGCCCGATTTAACAAGCTTAAACATTAACGCAGTAATCAATGGTCTGTCTATCCACATTGCATTGACTGCTCCAATACCACAAGTCAAACAAATGTTTGTGTGACCAAAATAATAGACTAATGACATTAAAGAGATCACACGTGGGTTTCCGTCACGTCAGTGACTTTTGAGCATAAAAGTCATCAAAAAACCTAACAAATTTTCTCTGAAGTAAGGTATTGTCCTTAAGAACATTGCCAGACTTTGCTGCGCTTCCCAACTCGCACCATGCTGGAGACCTGCCTGAGTTGGCCTGCCACCATCTACAGCTGTTTGAGGAACACGTATCTGCACACTTTTCCTTCGTATCTCCCTTGCAGCTGGGCCCAAGTGGAAGATCTGTGCACATCCGTTATCTTGACTGGGACCTGCCGCGACCCCAAATTCACAGAAGTTTCCCAAGTCTCTATGCACCTGCCACGGACCCCTGGGACCTGCTGACGAGCTGAACGAGCATCACGTAACAGAATTAAGGACTGGCCTCCCTCATTATCACCGTTAGGTATTGAAATGCATTTTGTTTGACACTGACATCAAATTATAGTATACAGTAAAATTTGAAATACCTTTTGTTTGTTGTGCGTATGTTGGTCAGGAACAGCAAATTCCCTGACCTTGTTGTTTACGTAGTTAAACTTTATTTTTATTTTTATGAGGCTGATATAACAAATTAACCGAGTTACATAGAGTAGCTTATCACTAACCAATAACGCGAACCTATGTTAAATGGTAGTACTGCCAGCCCCTTATATTTAGCCATCGCAAAATCATAATTTCCTCCAATAATCTTATTCACCATATTATACACATTATTGTTTTCAATTAGCCTATTACCAACTCATTTTTCATAACCAATAAATGTATATTCTTTATTTCTAAACCGTTGCCATGTCTGTGTTATTTCAATAAGTTGGGCTCTGCTGATGTGAATTCTGATTGGTTGTTGAAACTCCATTCATCTGAATAAACCTCACAACACTAGTTACTGTAGCTAAGCGTGTGCAAAAAAAGTGAATGTTACCTTTGATTGGTCAAGGGCCAAGCTAATTAGTCTTCAAAGTCAAGTTCAAGATCATTTTCCCACGGCTAGCTACCGGTAGTCTATGCTTGTGATCGATAGATAAGCTAGTTAGCCTACGTTAACATCATGAAAATACATTATCCAAGTGAAAATTAAAAACGGAGAGAAAATTTGAAGATCATGGTTGGTCTACTCAGAATCAATAGATTCTGTGTTCTGCTTCTGCTGTACTCTGTTTGGGAAAAGGGACAGCAGTCTTTCACAGGATGGGTTCAGAACCTGGGAGCATCTCTCCCTGACTTTGCAGGAACATGAACACTCCAAAGCATACTTCAGGAACATGAACACTCCAAAACATACTTCAGGAACATGAACATTCCAAAGCACACTTCAGGAACATGAACACCCCAAAGCACACTTCAGGAACATGAACATTCCAAAGCACACTTCAGGAACATGGAGAGCTGGCGACAGTTAGAACTGCGCCTCCAAAAAGTGCAATCGACTCCACATGCCTAGAAATGAGGTTATTGTAGCAAAAGCATTGTCGGTCAGTTCAGTTCACTATCTCAGTAACAAGAGCCAAAATGAGCTGAAAACCCTGATCACCGACAAAAACCTTGAAGCATCCCAGAACGAGTGAAAAAGGCAAAAGGCCAAGTACTTCACCGTCATCATGGACTGCACACCTGACGTAGGCCACTTGGAGCAACTGACCATCACCCTATGCATCGTCAACTGTGAACCTTCTGAAGCTACTGTCTGCGAGCATTTTGTGGGGTTTATGGCTGTTGATGACACCACTGGAAAGGGACTGGATGAATCATTTCTACAGCTCTTGGATAAGCTTGGCCTGGATATAACAAATTGCAGAACGTGACAGTGACACAGCTTTAGCAGCAACAAGCCTGGCAAAAGAAATTGGTTCTTGGAGGTTCATTGTGAGCATTGTTGTCTGGTATGATGTACTCTATCAAGTTCATCGTTGCTGCAAAATGCTTCAGAGTCCAAGCATCGCCATCGACATACTCAGAGAAGAGATCACAGGGGTGCAGCAGTTCCTCCAGAAGTAAAGAGACAACGGCTTTAATCCGCAAAAACAGATACCCGAGAGAATCCGAAGAGGGGCCCGTCAGTTTAGCTATGAGAGCAGAGATGAATTAATTCACACTCCCAAGGAACGGTTCAACTGTGATTTCTTTCTGGCTTGAGTAGATTCAGCCATTGAATGAATGAATTAATCATTGCATTTATATAGCACTTTTCTGAACACTCAAAGTGCTTTACAGTGATGAGTGGGAACTCACCTCACCCACCACCAATGTGTAGCACCCACCTGGGTGATTCACGGCAGCCATTTTGCGCCAGAACGCTCACCACACATTAGTTAAGGTGGAGAGGCAGCCTTGGCAGCCTGAACAAGAGATTTTCTCAAATGGAAGATATTTACCGCGTGTTTGAGTTTCTCTACAGCATACGGGAAATGAACAAGGTATGGAAGAACACACGTTGCTTGCTCACGGCAAGAACCTTGAGGCCAGACCCGGTGACATCGCATCAGAAGATGTGGCAGGAGAAATCGAATCTGCGGCCATTGTCCTGTCAGAAAACCTGTCAGCTTTGGATATTCTGGAACACATTCATAAAAAGAACTTGTTGGAGTTGTATCCAAATCTAAACATTGCATTACGTCCGCTCGTCACAGTTCCAGGAACTTTCGACTCAGGAGAAATGAGCTTTTCCTGCATGAAACTGATCAAAACCTACCTCAGATCGACTATGACCCAAGAGCATTTGACAGCGCTGGTGCAAATCTCCATCGAGCACAAGATCACCCGAACGCTGGACAGTGGGGCGCTGATCAAAGCCTTTGCAGATGCCAAGGTGAGCAGAGCAAATTTCTAGCCTATAACCAGGTAGGATATATTCCTCATTCTATTAAAAGCTATTTGTGCTAGTTTAATATAACTTTAGCGTAACTGTTCTTAGCTCTGGGCTGTGCTGCAGAAAAAACTTTACGTTTCAAAAACGTCTGTTACAATATTTACATTTCTGAATAGTTAGATCGTTTTGTTGGTTTACAGTTTGAGTGACTGGCTGTCTAAGACCATGTTGGCATATGTTTCATTTTTATTTTACAAGGTTATCATATCACTCGAGTTGAGGAGTTGCAAGATAATTAGCTTGTGATATACACATTGTGATCTGATTCTCTCTCTCTCTATGTCTCACTGTCTCACATCTCATTCTCCTGACCCAATCATTGTGACACACAACTTGGCAAACCTGGCTGAAGACACATTTGCCAAACATGAGTCATTCACAAATTTTAACATACATTGCATAACGATAAAAGATGTTGTTTCCGTTCATTAACAAAAAAATGTTCAACATCTACCATGTTGTAAGTTGTCAAAGACTGCTAATTGAAGTGTTTTTCTTTTTAGTGTGGTTGCCTTTGGTAAATAAAATAGTAAAATAAACAGAGTAATATAAACATAAAATGACTTTGAATTTATTTTTGTTTACAGGTATTTGGTGGGGGGGTTCTGTGGGTTCTGGGGTTCTGGGTGTGGCAGCGGCCAGGGGCCCCCGTGGTAGTACTTTGAAATGGGCCCCCAAATCCTTAGCCCCGCCCCTGCGTGGGGCGCCTACCTGTCCCGGGGTAGCTCCCAGCGAGGGTCCTGAGGCAGCTCGTACTCTGACACTCCAGAAAGCATGGGTGTCCCAGAGGAGGAGAAGTGTGACGGGTGCACCAACATCCCCCCTGAATTTTGGGAGGAGCTGGAGTCCACGGACACCTGGGGAAAAAGGAGCAGCAAGTTACACCTCCAGTCTGTATTATGCATAGGGTGAAGTTACCCTCTTACTGAGACAGATGTACGCAAGCCAAACCTCCAGCTACTTTCTTCTACCTGTCTGTGCAGTGGAATGCTCTTAGCCAGTCTGTGGACAGCTAGCTGGCTGTTGCAGTCAATCTTCTTGGAGGAGCCTGGCATTTTGAGGATGGTGGCGATGGCCACCATCACAGAAATGAAGAAGAATCCTGTGCAGTAAATAAGGGCCTCCAGGTACATCTGGCTGGGCCACGCTGAGGGGGGTGTGGCTGTGTGAGGCCAAAGGGGGATGCAGGGAAAATAAGTAAGCACACATCCACAGAAATCACAGTACATTCGCATTAAAAATGATCACTTTTTGTCAGATACCACACAGATTGGAAACAGAGATGCATTTTCACACAGATACACATACAGTGCCTTCCATAATGTTTGTGACAAAGACATACTTTTTTGTGATTTGGCACTGTACTCCACAATTTTAAATTTGTAATAAAAAATAAAAAATCACATGTTCATTTTCAAATTCTCAGCTTTTATGAAAGGGTATTGTTATACATTTTGGTTTCACCCTGTAGAAATTACAGCATTTATTTGCAGATACCCTCATTTCAGGGCACCATAATGACTGCAACATAATAATTTAATATAAATGAAAATTGTCATGTTTAGTACTTTATTGCACATCATTTACATGCAAAGACCAGACAGGAGAGCACTACAGTAATCAAGCCTGTTAGTAATAAAACCATGCATTATTTTTTCAGTATCAGCCTGAGTGAGAAACGGTCAAACTCTAGCAATATTCCTTAAATGGTAAAAAGATAATTTTTTATTTTTTTGACATTTCTGATGTGTGCCTCCAAATTTAAGTCTGAGTCAATGATGACACCAAGGTTTTTGACCTGGCCCTTGTAACATATCAAGCACATTGTTATTGCGAAGGAATTCATTTAGCTGATTAAAAACCAATTTTTCTAAAATATTACTTAAAAAAGGGAGGTTGGATATGGGCTGGTAGTTACTAAGAACCAAACAATCCATGTTACTTTTTTTGAGAATTGGTTTAACTATTGCAGTTTTGAGTGCCTCAGGAAACGTGCCTGTAAACAGGGAGTGATTGACTAAATCTAATAATTCCTCTGATAAACAGTCAAAAACATTTTTAAAAAAGGTGGTGGGGATGGGGTCAAGAGAGCAAGTAGAGGGTTTCAATCCAAATGCCACTTTTCTAAACATTTCTGCATCCACCAGAATGAAATGATCTAAAGTGCGTTCACAGTGTGCAGCAGTACATTCTAAAATGTTATTATCCGACCTCGTTCGGCTGGTATTCATTCTAATGGTCGTGATCTTATCTCTGAAATAGGCTGAAAATTCATTACATTTAGTATTGGAGAAAAAATCACAGGTGCTTGGGGGAGCGGGATTAATCAGGCTATCAATAGTGGAAAACAGTACTCTTGGATTGTTTTAATTTTTGTTAATGAGTTTAGAGAAATGAGCCCGTCTGGCCTGTCTGATGACCTTGTTATATTCGACTAGATGCTCTCGGAATATATCGTTGTGAACTTGCAGTTTTGTGTTTCTCCATCTACGTTCGGCTTTGCGACAATTTCGTTTTTGTTCATTGACAGTCTCATTTCTCCATGGAGGCTTTCGTTTCGAAGAGAGCTTTTTTAATTTGACAGGTGCAACAGAGTCAAGGGTTGACCGTAATTTTGTATTAAAATCATTTACCAAGTCATCAACAGACGATTGTCGAGTGGGGATGTGCAAGTTATTAATGCATGCGGAAAATTTATCAGCCACTTCAGAAGTAAGATAACGTTTTTTCGCAATGCGCTCAGTATTGCGCAAAGGCATTGGTATACACACAGTAAACTGGATACAATAATGATCAGACAGTGCAACATCCATAACTGATGAAATGTTAACAGTAACCCCCCGCGTAATTACCAAGTCTAAGGTATGGCCACGATTATAGGTTGGGCCACTAACATGTTGTGTAAAACCCAGATCATTCAATAAATGAATAAAATCAATTGCCTTTTTGTCAGTCGCACTGTCAATGTGCATGTTGAAGTCACCAATGATAATGATCTTAACATAACTTGTGTTGGTAATACACAAAAGCTTGGAGAAATCTGTTAAGAAATTGGGGCATTGCTTTGGTAGTCTATACATAGTTATTGCTAGTACGGGAGACTGACATTTCAATACAGAAGCGTGATATTCAAAAGAACTAAAAAGAGTGAAAGAAATGCTCCTACAGTCTAGAACATTAGTGGATATGGAGGCTGACCCTCCGCCCCTCTTTCCCTGTCTAATGCAATGGGAAGAAACATAATTTGGGGGGACGTTTAAATAAGAGCAGCCGGTGCATCAGTATTGAGCCAGGTTTCAGTTAAAAACATACAGTCTAGGTGACGTTCTGTAATTAGGTCATTAACTAAAAAGGTTTTATTAGAGAGGGACCTGATATTTAAGAGTGCCATTCGCAGTTCCTCCGGTCTGCATTGCGCCGAAGAATGCTGCCCAGAGTCAGTTTGTGGAACTAAAATCAGATTACTCACATTATATCCGTGATGTTTAGTGGTATGGAAGTAGTCAGATCGAGAGGAGATAACAGTCTGTATAGCAGCGGGAGGCGTTTCCATTGTCGCAGGTAGTCAGGCAGTGATGCAGCTCTTCATGTTAGCGGAGAGCATCTGTGCACCTCTGTACTTAGGGTGCAGGCCGTCCCATTTAAAGAAGGCAGGGCGCTGCCAGAAAAAGTCATTCGTTTAGTGCGAAAAGTCTGCTGTATTTCCCATATCCACGCTTGTAACATGGGAGAGGACCAGAAATCACCACGCTCTTTCCACTGGCCTGTAAAGTGCTTAGTAAAGTGTTAAAATCCTTCTTCAGGACCTCTGACTGCTGCGCTGAAGTGTCGTTTGAGCCAACGTGTGTGATGATTGTCTTCAAGTTCTGATAATCCGTCAGGAGAGATGGCAGTCGTCGATTAATATCCAAGACCCGGGCACCGGGATGAGAGTGCACAACGGTGGGTCCGAGGGCAGGGTGGGAGATGGACACATCCCGGACGATGGAATCCCCCACTACGATGGTGGCGGTCTCTTTATCCAATTGGGGAGGTGGGGGGCTGAGGGCTTTGAAAAGGTTTGACAATCGGAGCTCCGGGCGAAATGGCAACGACAGTAGGTAATTCCTCCTCCGCTTACCGCCAGCATGCTTCCACTGGGCCTCCGCGACCTGGGGAGTGGAGCAGGAGCTTGCTGGCGGTGCCATAGCAGATGACCCTCTGCCCAGGGCGACCATCTGGTCCAGGGGCGGGAAATGGTCATCGTTCTCAGGCAAGGGAGCCTCCGACATCATCCCCGTGGTGCCTAGCCGAGTTGAGCAGGCTGTGAGACGTCCCGGCAATGTTGTTTCGAAAGCCTCCTGTATCCTGGAGGATTCCTTCACCAGGCTCAGCCGCTCCTCAAGCACCTTATCTCCCGGTAGAGTTGGATAACAGTGGCTTTCAGCTCCAGATTCTCAGTGCATTTACCACACTTAAGAACAGTGATAAAATCCTCATTCTTTACGACTACCACCGTATCACAGGCCTCACATCTCACCATTTTGTTTTCCATAATAAAGGATGTATCCGGTGGGCTCTGTTCGCCGCTGCTCATGGCGGGGGTTGATAATAGTAGCTGCAGGATTTTTTGCTATTTTACAGGGCGGTTTAAAACCTGATTAAAACCGAAAAACTGTAACTAAAACCAGCTGATAAAACAATAAAACGTTAAACTTAAAAGTTTTCGAAAGTAAAACAAAGTAAAAACGATTTTGTACAAACAACGACGAACAAACAAACAAAGCTATTTGGATCCCACTTCCTGTGTTTGCGTCACGTCTTCCTGTTCCTAATTTTATGAACAGTGTTTCTTATATGTATGAAAATACCATTTAATAAAAACTGAGAATCTGCACATAAACCACATGTGAACTGTTTGATTACAAATCTAAAATTGTGGAGTACAGACCAAATCAAGAAAAATATTACTATGTCCAAAACCTTATGCAGGGCACTGCCTTTCATAGCAGGAAATGATATCAGCTGGATGGACACACCCATAGAGTAAAGAAGCAAGCAAGAATGAATAAAATATCTGTTTTAGAGTCATTGTCATCCACAGTCCTATAAAAACTCTTACCGAATAAAACGGCAGGAATGTAGTGTGTGAGAGTGTGTTGGGTTCATTTGGGACACAGGGTGGTAAGAGACTGAAATGAAGGGTAAATATGGGCAGGTGAAAACCACCAGGAGAGGAGAGAATCATCTGTACCTCTGAAAACGGTCAGCCATGCAGAGCGGTGCGAGAAGCCGATGGAGTTTCCCACCAGGCAGGTGTACTCTCCCGCGTCCTCCAATGACACATTCTTCAGCTGCAGCACCTCCATCTCCTTATCTGTGGTGTTAAGGCCAGCGGCCTAGAGAGAATAGCAGGTCAAAGGAGGAAGACCCCACAAGGCCAGCGGCCTGAAGAGAATGGCAGGTCAAAGGAGGAAGACCCCACAATATACCCAAAGATGGGGGCAAATATAATGAGGTTAAAAAAGGAAACTTTGAGGGTAGGGTGATGTGAGGGCCAAGAAGGAGAACAGCTCCAATTTCCCATGTACGCAGATATTATTTACCCTCATAATCCAACCCTGCATCCCCTTGCTTGTTTACATAGTCATGAAAAATCTGAGAACACAAGACTTAGAATTGTTTGTTTTTGAATATGTGTCCATATGTATTGGTAAATGGTAACATGGTAAATGGACTGCATTTATATAGCGCTTTTATCCAAAGCGCTTTACAATTGATGCCTCTCAATCACCCATTCACACACACACTCACACACCAACGGAGAAAAGCTGCTATGGAAGATACCAATCACCTCGTTGGGAGAAATTAGGGGTTAGGTGTCTTGCTCAGGGACACTTCGACACACCCAGGGCGGGGGATCGAACCGGCAACCCTCCGACTGCCAGATAACCGCTCTTACCTCCAGAGCTATGTCGCCCCATATGGTATATGGTATGTATGTATGACTGCATATGTGTGCCTAAAATCACCAATAGGGAGGTCTCCCTATATACATGCAACCCATGGGTGGTGCCCAGGGTATTTTATCGGGCACCAAATACCTCAGTACATCTACACCTAAACATCCCAAGACCGCACTATGACAACCCTACACAAGAAGAAGTCCTACAAACAAGAACACCATTGGATTGAATTGAATGGTTGACCCATCACAATGGGGGTGGGGCTACATGATTCATCCTGACCCAGCATGCAGCAGAGGTATGAGGCTGCATGGAGCTCACAGTAGCAGAGCCTTGCGAACTCTAGGCAGGGCTTAGCCAAAGCTACAGTGGGTTCCCATGGTACCACCGTCACCTGGGGCGTCTGCCCCAGTAATATTTGTGTAAAATCCCTTGCTGCGCACACACTGCGTGATGAAGCTTTTTAAAGCTGTGCTTAACAAACAATGACCTATATGTTATATAGCCATAACAGGCTTTTATAAAATGTATGTAAAAAAACAGTAAAATCAAGTTTCAAACATAGGCAAATGTTTTTATAAATAAAAAAACAGTTACTCATCCTTACTCTGACCTGCAGAGTATGAACTGCATAAACTCCACCACCACCCCTACCTGAGGGACACTGAAGTCAATTATAAACTGAAAAAAAAAAGTTTTTTTAATTCAGAAAATAGTTCCTCATCTTCATTATGAATTACTGTATGCCATGAACTCCTAATTAAATGAAAACTACAGAATGCAAGGCTAATATGTTTTGTTGTTTTTTGTGCATGACTGACCGTATGTTTGTTAGCCTGAGTGACTACCGTCTTCCTATTGGTCTCCCTTGCCATGTATGTGTCTGTCAGACCTCTACTCTGAGGAAGTCTGCCGCAGGTTCAGTGTAAATGACTTGCATAACACCATCCAGCAAATTTTCATCAAACCACAGTAGTGTAGGTTCTGTTCATCCATCTTGATTCAACACTACAGCCTCACTTCACATTCACATGATCATGGTTGGAAAGACTGTTGATCAAATGGTGATTGCAGTATGCAACTTCCTATACCGAGGCCATTATAAACGCACTCTCTTCAATGCTTTTCTCTATTCTCTGCTTGCCAGGCTGCCTAGAGGACGTGCACCAAGACACACCTAAGAACACCTAAGCCTAACCCCTCGGAGAAAGAGATAAATACATGGAGAGACACAAGTTCTCTCTCAGGCCACGAGTAGCAGTTTCTAACTCTGAGTCAATGTGTTATTTTAGCATAGTTAACGAAACTGCATCCACCAAGGAATCAGTTTATTTACTAGCTACACTTTGCTACCATTCGACAACACAGCAACAAGTAAACAGCCAACTACATGTAAGTAGCCTACATTAGTATTATCTTCCTGCCTTCCCACCTTCCTACTGTGAATCCGCACAGTTTACAGGAACAGCTCGCCAGCAGTAAGACTCACAACCACCCAGGCATTAGCTTAACAAGCTTCTGTTTGTTCTTTATTTTCAATGGCTGTCTAACCCTTTAGATGTACATTAGCCATCAATACATGCCATTTTCCTTGTTCCTAGGCCATGTTAGCATCACTGTCTCAAGCCTGGTTTGTACTTCCATCCATCACAACATCCTTTGTTCTCTCCTGCACCATATGTACTGGTGAACACATGTATGTACAGTATATCCCCTACACTACCTGTGGTGCTTACATATGAGGACTGTTAAGACGTGCTTTAATTATCTACACTGTTCTCAAATATATATGTAACAACTAACAACTGGATCACAGGGGTAGATTCAGCTATGGTCAGTAGGTGAATTTTGAACATGCATGCAAATACATTCACTCACACACATTGACCTCTGCTCACATGAGCACGTATACAGGTAGCAGGTCATCAGACACATATATTAATAAAGAAAACTGTCTTTCTGAGAGCAATGTTGGTTGAATGTTGTTTTGTGGAGTACACAACTTTAAAGCACGAGGGTGTTTATGGGGTCACATGGGTGTCATATTAAGGTCATACAAGAAACGGGTTACATGATGTAATACCTTAAGCACACGGACGTACGGCAGACCATCTGGCCCCACTCGGCTGCCATTGACCTCAATGTGTTTCAGCCACTGGATTTGAGGTTGGGGGTCACTGAAGACCTTGCACACAAACTCCACGTCACTGCCTAGCACCACCGTGCGATTGGCTGGCAGCCCGGCCTGGAGGATGGGCCTGTGGGGAGAGCGATCTGCACGTGCAGAAGAAAGGTGAAGTCTCACCATGGGGAATACAGGGAAGCACACAGATAGTCAGACAGGGAGAGGCAGAGTCACACTAAGGAAAGTACAGGAAAGCACACAGATAGTCAGACAGGGAGATGCGGAGTCACACTAAGAAGAGTACAGGTAAGTACACAGATAGTCAGACAGGGAGAGGCAGAGTCACACTAAGGGGAGTACAGGGAAGCACACAGATAGTCAGACACGGAGTGGCAGAGTTACACTAAGAGTACAAGGAAGCACACAGATAGTCAGACAGGGAGATGCGGAGTCACACTAAGAAGAGTACAGGTAAGTACACAGATAGTCAGACAGGGAGATGCGGAGTCACACTAAGAAGAGTACAGGTAAGTACACAGATAGTCAGACAGGGAGAGGCAGAGTCACACTAAGGGGAGTACAGGGAAGCACACAGATAGTCAGACACGGAGTGGCAGAGTTACACTAAGAGTACAACGAAGCACACAGATAGTCAGACAGGGAGAGGCGGAGTCACACTAAGGGGAACTTTTATTCGCCAGGTCAGAATTAGGCAGGAAACGTCACCTCAGATCACAGCGGTTACACCAGTGAATTTCCAGAGAGAGTAAGAATGAGTCAGCATCAAGTAATATTATATTAATGCAGTAATAAACATAATTTTGGTTGGATAAACTTCACAGTGATGTAGAATACATTTAATGATATAGTACTTCACAGCAAGCTAGCAGCAATGATTAAGCTCATATGTGGTGCCCATAAAGAAGTAGAGAGGAGCTAAGACCGACCCACAACATCCAGCTGGTAGGTGTGGCTGATGCTGCCATGTTCATTCTCCACTACACAGGTGTAATTTCCTTTGTCTGAGGGAACAACTGAATCCATAATTATGGTCCACATGTGCTCTCGAACCTGAGACACAACAGGGACAGGGAGTGGAGAAGGGAGAGAGAAAATCAGTGAGAGACATTACAAAAGAGCAGAGGAAAATTATTGAAAGAGGATAAATACTCCAGCCCCAAGTTGCTTGCTATGTGGGTGAGTATCAGAGATAGAGAAACCAAGATAAAAAAATAATTGGATAGGGTGAAAACAGAGTTTTCAATTCATGGATAACATACTCTTAGTATTCTTTCACACATTAGGGACAAAAAAAACCTATTAACGAACTGCACGGCCACAACCACCTGGTCGTGTGGAGGAGAGGAAACGAGTCCAACTTGACCTAAGTGCTGCCTTTGATACTACAGACCACCATATTCTGCTCTGCAGGCTACAGAAATAAGTTGGTCTCACTGGCCAACTCTTTCTGTGCATTGTTAGGTGTGTATTTCACTAGCTACTTCCCCAGTTTGATAAACACATTGATTCTCCGGTGGTGAAGAATGCCTATGAATACAGATAAGATTTCATCCTCAATATGCAAGTATTATTGCTCAAAATATTTAGGTTATATACGTAATTTTTTAAATGTAGGGTCTTTAAATGGGTTAGCGCTATTTTATAATAAGGATATTTCATACTGTTCATTGGTAGCTGTTGTGTTTATGTTTCATGCACTGGATTTGACGTGAAGCTGGAACATCGACAAAATATCTTGGTAGATTGTGGAATATAGTTTTAATGTTGTCTCATCCACATGCAACAAAACATTACATGGTGTAGGGTACAGAACTAGAAATACCGCCACACGGTTGTACGCCAACCAGTATAAGATAAGATAAGATATACTTTTATTGAACTCCATGGGGTAATTTGTCCTCTGCATTTGACCCATCCTAGTTACTTAGGAGCAGTGGGCAGCCACAGTACAGCGCCCGGGGACCAACCCCAGTTCTGAGGCCAGTGCCTTGGTCAATGGCAACTGCAGGAACGCACCTAACATGCAATGCTTTGAGTAGCCAGTAGCCAGTCTAGCTTGCTAATCATTGTTAATCTTTCCCCTTGCCTCAGCTTTGTTGTTCTTGTTCTGCTGTATGTCTATGAGTGTGTAAGTTCATTGAGAGAAACAAAAAACAGAGTCAAATTCCTTGTGTTGTGTATGTGTTCACGTGCTTGGCCAATAAATGCCAAGTATGTTCACAATCTCCCCTTCTGTTCCTGAGTTATGGTGTTGAATAATGGCCAGAAAAGTGTTTTTGCAGAACATTATGATGTCACAGTGAAGTTGACCTTTGACTGTTTGGATATAAAATGTCATCACTTCATCATTTTATCTTATTAGACATTTGTGTGAAACTTTGTCATAATTAGCGTATGAATTATTGAGTTCTGGCCAAAAATGTGTTTTGTGAGGCCACAGTGACCTTGACCTTTGACCACCAAAATCTAATCAGTTCATCCTTAAGTCCAAGTGGACGTTTGTGCCAAATTTGAAGAAATTCCCTCAAGGCGTTCCTGAGATATCTTGTTCATGAGAATCAGGACGGACAGACAGACAACCCGAAAACATAATGCCTCCGGCCACAGCTGTGCCGTCGCGAATGCATAAAAAACATAACGATTACACATTTAAGTACGTGTACCCCAATGTGTCACAATGTTTTTGCATTCTTTTAAAATCTGTTATCAATGTTTCAGCTTAAACCATCATAAGGGGCAAATTTACATGTTTTATAATAAACAAAAAGCATTTTATTCATTTTTGGAGAGATTTTGGATATGTTTCTGGACCCCTAAATATTTTAGACCACTGTACTGATGGACAAATAGTAATTCCCACTTGAAAATGATGCAAAAGTGACTTTCTTGAGTCAAAACAGATTTGTAGTGCAATGCATGATTAAGTTGTGATTTACAGCAATGCATAATTTAGATATTTTGGCTAGACTTGAAGACACTAAGGGACACCAGGGTACACTGCTTACTTTTTGCTTCATAGATGTTTAGTAGTTCTGCATATCACCCTTAGTTTTGGCGCACTTGTGGTAAAGAAGTTTATGATCCAGGACATGTATAGTTTAACCTGCTCAATATATACAGTTTGCTGTGAAATCTCAGTATTTCACAGAAAACTAAAAGGTTCATTTCTTCTTTTTGCCAAGATAATTGCATTTGTGGCACTTTATTTCATCCTAAATTAAGAATATAAACAAATCAAAGTTTCTATTGTAAATGGTAGAAAATATCTTGCTTCATTTAAGTCATTTTCCAAGTCTCTGTCATGCTCACACCTGGAGTTATAAAGCCTCAAATAGAGCACCCCCTAAATGGGCAAGAATTGGCCAGATTTGGCATCTGCGCAAAGGGGTTAAGCCACATCTTTGGTGGAAAAAGCTGTAGCTTGAAAATGACATGTGAATGACACGGTGATGTAAATGATATATATGGTGTAATTTCCTGATACAAACATAGGAGAGGCAAAAATAGTGCTTTGCTATTTATGTAAAAAGAAATGTATGGTAACATGAAGTGTGTGGAGTTGTGAAAAACTGAGTTTGAATATATTTAGCCTAGGTGTATACAGGGGTTAAATTGGGATTTGGGAGGTGGGTGGACCCTGAGATCCAGTGGGAGGTTGGTGAAAAAAGTACAAACCAATGAATGTCTCAGCTCAAAATAGCTGTATCTTTAATGTATTGTGCACATAATTGTAATTAAGGAAAACAATGTTTTAAAAGAATGTATACTATTGATACAAGCTTAAGTTTATTGAGTGTCATTAATGCTGAGAATTTTTTTTACCCACAAAAATAATCGGTCATCCTCTTCTTTTGTCCTCCCTTTCTTCCTCCTTTTCAGTGGCGACTGGTGAGCTGAAAATTAGTGGGGCGCAAAACTTTCCTTTAAAGTTACAATCTCCGTTACAAGATTTCCATTTCGTTCTCTTTGGCGGTACAAATGGCGAAAAGCAGTAATTGCAGGTATGTTTTTGGACCTCACTTCCCAGAGATCCAACCGGATCCAACCAGTGTGTTACATCAGTCAGTTGGCACCTGGGCCACGCCAACTATAACACTTACTATTTACTGAATAAAAAATGGTTGCTATAAAAGTAACGTTACATACATACTCATTCATTGCCTAACATTAGGCTAACTTAAGCTGTCTTTACACTGCCGAGCCGGGTTAAAATGCTGTAGCAGACCTGGGGTAGAATTAGTGATGATCAATTTCCACAGACGTTCTTTATCCACCTTTTGCCCGGTATGAACATCTTTACAGTGCAGAGAAGAATCTGCGGGATTCACTGTGGCTCGTGCAATTATGTATCTCGTGCACAATAAACATTTTCTTGTCAATGATTGTTGTGATATTTTTGAAACCCTGCCTTGTTGTTACCCCTGGTGTTTCTGGTTTTGCTAGCTAAACTGTTCGAGAATAAAGCTGTACTGGGTGTTAAATTAGCAATCAGAACAAGAAGAATAAAACAAAAATAAAGGAGATTTCATCAAAAAAGGGCATCAAGGCTGAAGGAACATATGAGGAAGCGTAATAAAATAATAACAACGCGAACAATTACTGCCGTATTTTTTTTATTTAGTTTTCTCCGGCTTGACACTGAAATCAGACCGGCTCTGCTCCACCTATACCCGGGGTTAATGCTCTGTGTAAGGACGGCTTTATTCTGATCATTATAATATATTGATGAACTTGATGGCAATGTAAATAACGTTAATGTTAAGGCCCGTTCAGACGATTCGCAACGAGACGAAACGGTTTTAGAATGTTGCAGAGAAAATTGCAGCGGTGTGAAATGGTTAGTTGCAGAGCATCTGAAGCCTTTGCCTGGGGTTTCAAAAGACCCACCTTGTCAAATCGCCAAGTGCAAGAACGTTTACAATCAGACGTCTTGGAATTTTGCAAGTTGCATCCAGTCTCGTTGCGAATCATTGATCTGAACCTTTAGTTAGCTACATTGCACCGTTGCAACAAGGTAGGTAGCATTGCATTCGAGAGACGTTTCGCAAGATCGGTACCAGTCGTTAGCGTTAGCTAGCGTTTTTTCAAATTGTTAGCTGACATTAGATTTAATTACATTAGCTAGCTAGCTAGCTAACGCAACGTTACCTGATATGGGAGATGGGTACTGTACGCAACTTTGTCTAAACTAATGTTCGCTTTCTTGACATGGTCCGGTAGCTAGCATTAGCTGTGCAAATAGCTAGGCTATGTAATTTAGTAACGTTATATTGTCATCATATGTAATACAAAATCTACATCAACAAATATTATGACCTCTCATGTTTCACAAAAACCTTTTAGGGTTCCATAACCCCCCCCCCCCCCCCCCCCTTTTCTGTTATCGTAACGCTAGCAGACACCGGAAAAAAACAGTACGCCGCTCACACACAAGTGAGTTGAAGAGCAAGCTTGTTGCGTTAGCTCCGTCTACCCTCTCTGGCGGACCAACCACTGATGGGTGATGGAAAACGCGTCACTAACTATGCGCCGCTTGTGATTTTTTCCCGGGAACGTCGCCACAGACACCCAGTTCTTTAATCATAAATTATTATAATAAAAATAATATAAATTAATATAATAATAGGCTCAATCACCACATTGTGTTACCTAATTTGGCGATAGATAGTGACTTAACAGACATTTATTTTAATGAAAATCTTCAAGATTATTACTTTAAACTAATCATTGATCTCAAACTGTTTTAATTAATTTTCAGTGATTAACAAGCATGAAAACGATCAGACTAAGCAATTGGAAAGGGACAAACAGCTTCTTCGCACTGTGTTAGGGAGATTAAATGATAAATGCGGTTTAGAAAAATCAGTTTTAATCACTAAGCAGTGGCGGAATCTTCCCCTGATTTTACTTGAGTATCAATGCAATTAATCCACAAATTAGGCTACTCAATAGCATTACTATCATATATAGCCAGCTCTCCCCAAATAGGCAGTTTTAGCGAGTAGCCTAGGCCTTATAGCCTACACTTATTTTCATCTGCAGTACGAAATTGTGCACATGTTTAATCAACATTATTTGTGGATACATGCACTTTCTTTCTGCGCACTCGTATTCATGGCAAATATCTGCAATGAGTGAATTGTGAAGTGCAGGTATTGTTTTTGCTGGTTATTCTGAAAGCTAACATGGTAGATAACAGACTGGTGTATCTTGTTTGTTAAGTGTAGACTACTTGCTGATTAAAATTAATTTTCAACGGATAAATTCAATTGATGATTTAATCCCCCTAACATGGTATGAAGATGCTGTGTTAGGCTACTTGTCATTAATTAGTCCAATCATTGGCACGCTTGATAATAAAGGAAAATTACTAATGAAAACAGGTTGAGATCAATGATTAGTTTAAAGGAAAGTTTTGCGCCCCACCTATTTTCAGCTCACCAGTCGCCACTGAAACGTTATGTATGTGGGAAATATTCAATCCTAGCTTAGCTGCTGGACCAGCAACCTGATTTTGCTCAAGCAATCAAAGTTGCCCTTAATAATAGCCGGCGTTCGTGGGGACTGTTTATTCATCTCTCTTTAAAATGTTGCATAGATGAAATTACATGTTAATGAAATTACCTACCTCATCTGCTTCCAAACAATCAAGACAATCAACGATATTTTTCTTTCTGTGCCTGTCTATATAAACGACTGTTCCTTCTGAGTTTTTTTTCTTCAGAATTTTGATTGGTTGAGCAAGTAACTGGCTAGAGGGAGCACGTGGACTGGAGCATACGAAAAATGGACTGGATTGTCATAGTTATTTGTAAAACTGCCGGTCAAAATTATTTATTTATTTACCAAAGGTGGGTGGACGCCACCCCCAATGTAAACCCTGGGTTAATGTAAACTTTTGACTTCAACTGTACATGTGTCAAAGGTGAAAGTAAAGAGAAGACTACACCAGCATAACCTTAGAGGGTTCACTGTAAGCCTCAAGAACAGAAGCCTGCAAAAGCACTCTGAAAGACTGTAGAGTTCTACTCTTATGGAAAGCTGAGATGAGTATTAACCTCTACCAAAGCGATGGAAAGAGGAAGGTCCAGAGAAAGAAAGGAACTGGTCGACTGCCGCATGAGAGTCTCTATTTGCGTTGTGTGCAGTACTCACGAACCGGCTGATCATATACTTGTGCAGCATGCACAGGCCACGTAATTAGAGTTTATTATTGACCTTTATAGTTCTAGAGAAAGCGATTAGCTTGTGCCTACACATCCAGTAAACCGGAATAATCGAAAACAGAGCTAACCAGAGACTGCGTCTAAAAGCTTATGTATAGCTAACAACATCCCATTTCACTAGTAAAAGAGCTAGCTAATGTTAGCTAAGGTAACATAGACATGACACTAGGCTAACTGACCGTGGTTTTCTAATTAGGCTATTTGTACACATGTAGTCCCCACCAGACAATATTGTCCAGTCTGAGTTTAACTGACCATTAATTTGTACAGAACTCTATCAATTACCCTCCAGTCTGTGATATTACTTAGCTAGCTGGCTACAACCAAACAACTGGCAATTCTGCAACAATACAGTAATGTGTGGGCATGCTTGTTAGCTATCATGAGGACCGTTTGCTATAGAGTAACTAATATAAGACAGTTCATGCTATTTTATACTTCTGTGTAGTCTGCACAGTTCCCATAATTTATTTAAATAAACATGCTTTATTTTGTGTTATTGTATTAGTGCTCCAGTATCATTAATTAACTGGAATGTTGCTAGCTAAACATAAGCTTTCAGACGAAGCCTCTACCTGATAACTGATCATTTTAGGTACTGCCCAATATGTATTAACTTAGCAAACGATGTTAAGCAGCAGAAACTTTGTCATAGTACAGTAGCTCTCATGAGTCACTCACAAGACATCTGTCCAGTTTGCAACAGGTTCTCCTCACACTACGACTTCCTCTATTGGCATTGCCCGTTGTTTTTTGGACATCCTTTCCTGTTCCCGGTCCCTTGGGTGCCTTGCAGGCTTGAAATTATATGGCTGTGGCCCATCACAAGTATTGGCAAGAGGATGTCGGGATTGGGAATCATCTTTTTGTTAATATTGTTTACTTTGCCATTGATCATAGCTCTCGCTCTGTTCCAACTCCCCTATATGTCATGTTCGATTTCCCTGGATTTGAGGTTGGCGTAGCCGGTCAAGTTACAAAAGTAAGCACAGATGTGATTCTAAGTGTATTTTTTATTTTTTACTTTAAAATCCCATTGCTACATCATTTCCCCACATATTAAATAATGGGTATGACAACCTGCAAGTTTCCCTTTAAGGTGTGTGATAATGGGACACAAAATCTGAAGGAGGGCAGTGATGGTAGTGAACTCTGAAGGTGTGTCGATGGTGTGCAAAGTCTGAAGGTGTGTGATAGTGGTGAACTCTGAAGGTGTGTGATAATAGTGGTGAACTCTGAAGGTGTGCAGATAGTGTGCAAAGTCTGAAGGTATGTAATGATGGTGAGCAGAATCTTAAGGTCTGTGGTGATGGTGGATGGAGTCTGAAGGTCTGTGATAAAAGGGGTTGGAGTGCTTTTACCTTGAAACCCCCAATTCTCTGGTCCTTCTTGAACTCCTTGCCATTCTTGAACCACCGGAGTGTGGGGGTAGGGTTGCCATTGGCCTGACATCGGAACTTCACTGTCTTACTGGTTGGGACGATGTGCAACTTCTTCTTCATTTTCTCTGGCTGAGGCCATACAGGAGCCATGGCTGAGGAAGAAGAAAGTGAGGGATTGAAGGAGAAAGAGAGACAGAGAGAGAGAGGGATGAGGCAGAAAGAAAGGAAGACGGGGAAAAAAATTTGAATGCAAGCAAAATTAATAAAAAAGATGAGAAAATAAAAATAAGAGAGAAAGAGAAGGGAGTTGGGGAGAGATGCTCTTCAACCCCCCTACAAACTATGTGATTCTTACAATACAAAACACTAATCCCTTCCAAGACAAGAGCGTGCATTTTATAAAACCCTGCCATCTGGACCAGCACCTTGTGTTTTGAAGATGGTTCAAGTCATGGATAGCGGTACAATGGATGGTACCACTACAATGGACCACCTAGCAGCACAAAATCAGACTGAAAAGAGGTGCAGTGCTAACCAACTCCCTTGAAACAAGACCACAGAAGAGCTTGTCTGCAGAGTCCTGTACCAAGGTGTCCATCCCAAATGGTTCTGTAGAGCAGTGTCTGTATATTCGTGTTCACAACACTGTACAACTAATGGGGTAAACAGTGAGATAAATGCCCCCACCCTCCTTAGGGCCACCAGGGATAGGGATCGCCCATCTTGGCAGCTGCATCTCTCCACTAAGAATGACACACAGGGGCCGCATCCAACTGGCATCACAAAGAATCCCCCTGCTGCCCCACTGCTCACCAAGGGACTGGAAACCCTGACAATGACCCTGGGAGCCAAGACCACCTCAAACTGTTCCGAGAGGACAGGACCACCCCCCCCCCCCCCACACCCCCCGTGAGAGAGGGACCAAATGTGTAGAAGACACTTACGCACTATCTTTTGGCCGCCCGAGAGCTTATTCTCCTCAGAGGAAGACTCGTCGTCGTCTTCATCCTCTGATGATGCCAGGGTGTCAGCTGGAAGACACAAGTACAAGCCAATTTGCAATACCTGCCTTCCCAAATACTTACAAGAAGCCTAGATTTCTATATAAGGCCAGACCAACTCCAGATACAATGGTACATTGGCCCTGAGCCAAGGAGGAGTAGGCATATCGTCTATATAGCCCCTTTTCCATTTCACAAAACAGTTCAGGAAAAATCTGTACGTGGAACTAACTGGAACCTCAGTAGTTCATGTAATGTGTTCTGTTTTCTGTTTCCACTGAACTTCAAGAACCATGACAATGAGAGTTTGGGAGGAAGTGATTACATTACATTTACATTACATTATAGATTCTTAGCAGACGCTCTTATCCAGAGCGACTTACAACAAGTGCATTACAAAACTCAGAGACAAGCGCTTTACAACATTCCTGCAAGAGAGCTACAATAGGTATAACTTTGCAAAAAGTGTGAATTGTACCCCCTTTTTTTTTTTTTTTTTTTTTTTTTTTAAATATATATAAATTCCCACCCCCCACCCACCTAGTTGTAGATGAACCAAGTTACATGAAAATAACATGACGCGTGGTTACTCAGTTGAGGTTTAATGGATGTTAGAGGGTAGTGGGGGGTGATGAGGTGAGATGTAGCTTGAAGAGGTGAGTCTTCAGTCTATGTTTGAAGACGGCCAGGGTCTCTGCTGTTCTGACTTGCACAGGAAGGTCATTCCACCACCGTGGGGCTAGAACAGACAGGAGGCGTGACCGGGTGCTGGTGCGAGCCGGGGCAGGGACCAGGCGACATGTGGCAGCAGAACGGAGAGGTCTAGCTGGGGTGTAGGGTCTGATGAGTTGACGTAGATAGGGAGGGGCTGACCCCCTGGCTGCTTTGAAGGCAAGCACTAATGTTTTAAATTTGATGCGAGCCATCACGGGGAGCCAGTGGAGGGTGGTGAGCAGGGGGGTAACGTGGGAATGTCTGGGGAGGTTGAAGACCAGACGCGCTGCTGCGTTCTGGATGAGTTGCAGGGGTCTGATAGATGATGCTGGGAGGCCAGCAAGCAGGGAGTTACAGTAGATTAAAGGACAAACCTGAATAAATGACATAGCTCAGGAGGTAAGACCGCTTGTCTGGCAGTCGGAGGGTTGCCGGTTCAAACCCCGCCCTGGGCATGTTGAAGTGTCCTTGAGCAAGACACCTAACCCCTAACCCCTAACTGCTCTGGCGAATGAGAGGCATCAATTGTAAAGCGCTTTGGATAAAAGCGCTATATAAATGCAGTCCATTTACCATTAAATGAGTGGAGAAACATAATAAATGCAGATGCTTTAATACAGGTGTGCTGCATGATCAATTAAGCAATTAACATCCTATCATGCTCTGTGGCATGTATAAAAATGCTGAGCAGGCCCAGCTGACCTCATTTATGGATCAAGATGGCAAGAGGAAAAGATCAAGTGATTTTGAAAGAGGGTTCATTACTGGGGCATGGATGGCAGGGGCTTCAGTCACAAACACTGCTCAACTGGCTAGTGTTTCAATATGACCAGCGACTAAAGTGACATCTGAATTTAGATCAATGGGAAAGACATCAGTAAACAGAGTTGGAAATTGTGGTCGAAAGCGCACGTTCGATTAACCGTGATGCTTGTGCATCAAAACTAACTGCAGAATAATCACTAATCCAAATCGATTACCCCTATGTGACAAATTTTGTCAGGATAATTACATAGCACCAGATCCAAAGTTGATTACCCTGCTGTAGGCTGACTGATATACTGTGCCAAAAAATGTCATTTATAACATCTAAAGATTCTTCCTGACATTTTCCTTGTCCTGTCATCAATTCTCAATTAATAGGAGGGTAATAAATTTAACACTACTGTGCTGTATGAAGCTGGTGGCCTGCAACACATGCCTACAGTAAGGTCATGTTCTCCTATGAGCTAAATACAAATACCCTCACTAGGCATGAGCTGGTCAACTTACTGCACATTAAATTTACATGGAGAGCTACACCCCCACCTCTCTACTGAATCTATCCTTTCTTATGAGTTTGTACCCCTTTGTCTTATATGCATCATATGGAGGATTCCGATAATAACCTGCTAGACCCTCACCAGTCTGGCTTCCGATCCGGGCACTCAACAGAGACTGCGCTCCTAGCTGTGACGGAGGCACTTGCCTCTGTCCTGATCCTTCTTGACCTGTCTGCAGCTTTCGACACGGTCAACCATAAAATACTCCTCTCCACCTTGGCTGGGATGAGCATCGCTGGGACTGCCCTGTCTTGGTTCACTTCCTATCTTGCAGATAGGTCCTACCAGGTCACCTGGAAGGGGTCTGCCTCTGCTTCTCATCCCCTTGTTACGGGAGTGCCGCAGGGATCTGTACTGGGTCCTCTGCTGTTCTTCTTATATACCAGATCTCTTGGTTCAGTTATTAATTCACATGGCTTCTCCTATCATTGTTATGCAGATGACACACAACTCTTCTTTTCTTTCCCCCCATCGGCCACACAGGTCAATGATAAGATATCTTCCTGCCTGGCTGACATATCCATCTGGATGGCCAGCCACCATCTGAAGCTCAACCTCGACAAAACTGAGCTGCTCTTCTTCCCGTGCAAGACCTCTTTACTTTGTGAGCTCTCAATCACGGTTGATGGCAACACAGTGACTGCCTCTCACTCTGCCAAGAGCTTGGGGGTGGTCCTGGATGACCAACTGGACCTCAAGGAGCACATCAAGGCAACATCACGGTCCTGCAGATTCCTTCTGTACAACATCACAAGGATTTGACCATACCTGACGATGCACTCCACCCAGCTGCTCGTCCAGGCTACAGTGACCTCTCGCCTTGATTACTGCAACTCTCTCCTTGCAAGCCTGCCAGCTTGTGCCATACAGCCACTACAGATGATTCAGAATGCCGCTGCCCGACTCATCTACAACCTTCCCAAATTCTCCCACGTCACTCCTCTGCTGTGATCACTCCACTGGCTACCGGTCCCTGCCAGGATCCGGTTCAAAGCTCTGACCCTTGCCTACACTGCTGCTAACAAGACAGCCCCCATCTACTTGCAGGAAATGACTCGATTCTACGTGCTTGCTCGACCCCTCTGCTCTGCGGCAGCAGGGCGCCTTGTAACCCCTCCCACCCGCCCAAAGGGATCACAGAGCTTCTCCACCCTAGTTCCCCAATGGTGGAACGAACTCCCCGTCCCTCTCCGAACCTCCCCCTCACTACCCATCTTCCGCCGTGGCCTGAAGACTCATCTCTTCAGACTATACCTAGACTAACCACCACCACGCTGTATATTTCACTCCAAATCTCCCCTCCCCCCCCCCCTTTTTTTCATGACACTTGTTACATGTTGCCCCATCCCAGCACTTTTTGGTAATTTGTATTTGTCCTAATACTGTAGCTTATTCTTCTGCCTAGTTGGCTTTGCAGAGGTTAGGTCTGAATAGTGTTCACTGTGTGAACTAAACTGTGTTCTTGGCTAGAAATAGCTGTACAAAATAAGTATTGTACCTTACTGAACCTGTGTTTAGCAGTTGTCTATGACCATGAAAATGCACTTTTTGTACGTCGCTTTGGATAAAAGCGTCTGCCAAATAAATGTAATGTAATGTAATGTATCCCCATAATCCTCCCCAAGCCATGTCTCTGTAATTATGTCATACCCCCCACTATTCACAGCAGCCTCAAGTTCCAAAATTGTATTTTTTATACTTATAGCATTTAAACAAAGACATTTCAGGTTACTTCTACACATCCTCTCCTATTCCCTCAACTCCTGCAGTTCCAAGCCACCCTTAATAAAATTTTGCTTTAAAAAGATTTCATTGGTGTTCATAATAATATAAGTAGCCTTGACAGCTTCCATCTGGGCAGTCTGCTCCTCCCTAACATTTTCACTCTCTCCCCTCCCTGCTTCCCAAGTCCTGAGTTTAAATAATCCTGGATTGCCCTAAGTATATACTGACCCACTGCAGCAGTATCCCTCAGGTTCAGGTGCAGCCTGTCCCAAAAGAAGTCCTAATACTCCATAAACTTGTACCTCTCTTTCCTACACCAAGTTTGTAGCCATGGGTTAAACCTCCAACTAAAACTTTTCTTCCCTCTGCTTGCATGTGGTACTTACATTACATTACATTAGAGGCATTTAGCAGACACTCTTATCCAGAGCGACTTGCACAACTTTTTTTTTTTACATAGCATTTTACATTGTATCCATTTATACAGCTGGATATATACTGAAGCAATGCAGGTAAAGTACCTTTGCTCAAGGGTACAACGGCAGTGTCCTTACCCGGGATTCGAACCTACGACCTTTCGGTTACAAGCCCAGTTCCTTACCCACTGTGCTACACTCCGTCCTACAGTACTGGTAGTATTCCAGAAAAACTATTGTGGAGGTTTTGTTCTTAATATTTTCTCCTAGCTCCACAAACTTGTCCTACAGAAACTCAAACCTATCCTTACTTATGTCATTGGTTCCTATATGAACCATGACCACTAGATCCCTCCCCGTTCTAGCCAGGAGCTTGTCTGTACGCTCCAGGCAGAGATCTCCTAACCTGGGCACCAGGCAGGGAAAACCCGTACGAGATTCCATTTTGTGCTAACAGACTATTCTGTCTACCCCTCTAATAATTGAGTCCCCCACTATCACCAACTCCCTTTTCTGGGAGGATGTGGCCATCTGGGTGCCCAGTGGCTCATCAGCCCTCCCACTCACAGGGTCAAGGGCCAGATCCAATTCCTGCAAGGGCTGAAATCGGTTGGACACCACATCCTCTGGAGATGTTGCCCCTGTGTTGTGTGCATGCCCTTTTCTGTGCTTGCACCTTACTCTCACCCAGCCATCTCTCCCTGCCTGCTCTGGATTGTCCCCCCTTCCCAGCTGTGGTGTGCACACCAGTTCCTTAAAGCACAAGCTACTCAGTCCCTGGAACTCTACTAATTGCGAACTGCGGCATCCAGCAAGCTGGCACTCGAGGTCAAAAATCTTTCTCTCGAGGTGCTCAACCAGTCGGCAACAGTGGTAGACGAACTCGCCCTGGAAAACGCTTTCCAGAAATGCAATCATCCTGCAACCCTCACACAGCTTTGGCCACATTTTTACGCCTTAACTATCACCCTATCTTTCCCTATGTCTAGAGTAAGTTACTGCTGGGACAGAAACACCAAGACCATAGCTTAAAAATGCATGGGTAGCTCTGGACATCTAGCAGCAGAAACCACAGAGGAAAAAAAGGGACTTTTAATTATCTAATTTTAAGCGTTCAATAAACAGCACATAAAAAACTACCGGAAGCGGAATCACTTGGGTTATAATCAACTAACTATATCTCAGAACAAAATACAACCAAAAGTTTACTGGAATCAGATCACAATAAACTATAGCTAATGTTAGCACGTAGCAATAAAGGCAAACTATTATATTTTGCTACTGAGGGGTTGAAAAACCACAAAATATCCAGTCAGCAAGAAGGTGGCCAAATTCACTAACCAGCTAGTTTGCAAGGCGAGTGCTTAAGAGAGGAAAAAAGTGGAAAATTCCCTTACTTTACTTATAATATGGGGTTTTTTAGAACTCAAACTAATATCAAATACACGCTTGAAAGCTTAATACAATCCGGTAACAAACTTTTCTAAACCCTACCAGGCTCCTTCCCCTCAATTTTTCTACCGCAAACAGGAAATGCGTGTCAGACACAAGCAATCGAGCAACAGCAACAAAGTTCCCAACAAAAATCTCCTCGCCCAAGTGTGCATCCAAAGCATGTTCACATTCCTGTCCCATTCCTGTCTACACAAGCTCGGTCATATCCACCAAATGAAAGAATTCCAAAAGACCTGTTGTGAGTTGGACACTGGCACCAGACCTGCCGGCAAATCAAACAACAACTGGAGGCAAGCTGTCAAGACAGGCATTAAGATGAGCGAACAGAGGAGAAGTGGGAGAAGACGACGGAACACAGGTGACAGTGCAAAACATTGTCTTTCAAGACAGATGCCATCATTCACTTATTCAAGCCATATGCCTTAGTTTAAACAGGACTAAACATTTCCACTACCATTTCCACATTTGAAACTAATAGCTTTGTGAAAGGCCCATACCAACCCACAACAATGAACTTGTCAGTCAGACGTATATATGATATCATTTCATAAATTACTTCATTAGGCATGGTCACGACCTCATCGCAACCCTTACTACTAAACAGAGTCTTGATTTGTAAACAATATAGGTAAACCAATATGTTTCTGTAATGCTTAATTTAATTATTTATTAATTAATTTCCCATTTTAACTTCTTTTCTTTTTCCTCTTTTCTTCCCATATTACATAATAAAAAACTAAAAATATTCTTCAGGCACTACAGTTCACTAGTCAAAATATTCCCCCATCAATACCACACAGTTGTCACATGGTTCATTGTTTATTTTTCTCACAAATGAGAAAAGAAAGAAAAAATGTATGGATTAAGTAGGCCAACAGTGACCCACTGGCAGGGAAATATACTGAAAAATGAAAAATTTGTTGTGGTAAATTTTAAAGGTGAAGGATTTTGCAGCCCTTCTAGACTCCGTGTTCATCATCAAAGAAGCCCTCTCAACCCCACCTACATGTCTGTTGAGGACACCCTGGAATGCTATGAGCGAAATGTCAAGCAAAGGGGTGAGGTGGTCAGAGATACTGAAAATAGCATTTTTAGCAACATGAAGAATTCCAGATGCTAACAGTAATTAGGCAGTGTTATAACGACCTTTGCACTGAGGGCACCGCTCAGCATATGGCATATGGTAGCTACTCCATAGTGCTGTTGCGGCTGTTTTGTGTTTTCCCTCGTTCAGTATATAGCTATTCTGGACATTTAAATAGAACTGGGATGTAAACATGGAATCCTGGGCTATAGGTCTAACATAGCTAGCTAATACACTTGTGAAATGAATGACGTTTTCCATTAAGTAATCTGTACAGATATTCATTTTTTTAATTTTCTCAAATGTAACAGAATACGTATACTATATGTGTGATGTTCTGTGTAAGGACCCACACGCAGACCAGGGAAATCCAAAAAACGTTGTCTTTAATCAGTCCGAGGTTCGAAGCCAGGTAGTCAGAGAGAGGACGGTGCCAAATCGAGTTTCCAAAAGAATAGTGAAAAGACAGGCAAAAAATCAAAAACCAGGAGATCAGAATTGCAAAGGTACAAAGGGACAGGCAAAAGAGAAGTCAAGGCAAAGCGAAGGTCAAACCAGAAGCAAACAAAACCAAAAGGGGCAGGCAAACTCGAAGTCGGGCAAAGGGGTGTCGCAGGAATCTCAATAGACAAAGGCTTACAAATAATCGGCACAATGAATATGATCAACGTTCTGACACTGAACAGGTGGAAAAGACTGACATTTATACACTGGGGAAGATAACAATCAAGGAGGGGTTAAGTGAGTGAGGGAGGAGTAACAAACAACATCCAGGTGAAGAACATTAGGAAAACTAATTCAATGACAGGGGACTGACAAAACGCGGACTGGAATCACATAGACAACAATGATAATAGACGGCCTGGGTGAAGCAGGTAAAACACGTGCAGAGAGAGAGAGGTGCAGTCAGAGCAAGAGACAGGTGCAGGCAATTGCAGAACTCAGCGTTAGAGCAGGCTAGAAAGAAAAGGGGCGGAGCTACAGCGCAGCATGGAAAAGGGGAGACTGGTTAATGTATTAGTATAGTGATCTAAACTATCAAAAACCCAAAACTAGTGTGTGTTAGTCCATTAGTAATATTCACATGTTAGTATATTAGTGAGGTTAGTACTTTACAATCTATAAGTTAGTAGGGATTAGTAGAAATTAGTAAAACTAGAAATCAGCAGGAAGAAAGTAAAGCGAGACTGGAAAGAAGGGGGGAAACCACGAAAACCCGGAACCACCCGAATAGTGAAATCACACAAGTACAGGGGAGTGAAGCAGCTCAGGGAACACAGACACAGAGACAGTACAGGGGAGACAAGTGACCGGGAAATACAGACTACAACAATATGTTCATGACTATGGATGACTGGTAATTTAACTTATCTGACCTATGTTCTGTCATTGCCCCACAACCTTCAGTATGCATAAAAGCATCTGCCAAATAAAACGTGATCTAATCTGGCATATGTTATATTTCTGAGGTATATCATCTGAAATAATACCTTGAAAGTTTAGCAAACATTGAATCAGCGCCATTTTCTACAATTAAATGTAAGTACTACAGCTTATGAATAGAATGTTTATTAAACCATTGATTAGAAACTTTGGCTTTGTTAGTGAAATTACGACTTGTAGCTAGATAGCACGCATGCTGTATTAAATTCAGTTCCCATGACTGAAATAAATGCTGGTGATAAATGCCAATGCCTATGCAGTTGTGCTATGTTTTATCATCAGTGAACCCTGATGAGGACAATCACCCTAACCCTAACCCTAACCCAAGCAAAAACACAAAATAGCCTTTATTAAGTTCCAGAAAAGAACATTAAAATCACATCTCTGTGATGCCAGACATGTGGAGTTTTAAAGTCTTATATAGAACACCCTGCATATCTGTGAGAATTGGCCAGATTTGGCATCTGTGTGAAGGGGTTAAAAATGTAAAGCTCAAGTTAGATACACATAATAAAGTAAGGAAAACACTGACAGTCTTGGTTTCCCTTTAAACTGGAGGCTTTGTTCCTGGTCTAGCTGCTGATGTTCTGGACAAGGCTTTTTTCTGTCAAGGTGCTGTGACTTTTCACCCTGCAAGCCTTCATTGCTGTTGTGCCTCTGATCGTTCCCAAGTGGCAGGCAGGGAGGGTGGGAGTGGGGACTCTACCTAGTCATTCTCATGTGGTAGGCAGGGAGGGTGGGAGTGGGGACTCTACCTGGTCATCCCCGTGTGGCAGGCAGGGAGGGTGGGGGTGGGGACTCTACCTGGGCTGGTGATGGCAGGGCGGCCCTGGGAGGCCTGGGCGAGCAGGGCCCACAAAAACAGCAGTCTCCATGGTAACGCCATCCTGTGGCCGCAGAGACTGCAGGGAATGCTAATTCTGGCGGTGGTGCTATTGGGCTACCTCCATCCACTGGGGCATCAACACCAGGGCAGGTACTTCACAAGCCTGAGTATGGTAATGAAAGAAAGAGAAATATCATGTGAGATATAGAGCGATATGGAATTTGGTTTATGTTAAAATGTAATTCATGGATGATTTATGAGATCAATCCAAGCCATTATTTTGAGCAGTAATACTTACATAGCAATGATGAAATCTTAATCTGTTTTCAGTAGATAGAGACAGAGACAGTAAATCAATGATATAGTTCTATCCGGTTCTGTCTTACACCAGAAAACAATGTCGGCTATGTCTATCAGCAAACATATGGCTTAGCTATGCCCAGAAGTCCTCAATAATAATAGTATTATTGTCATGGTTCTGTGTTTCTGCCTCTGTTTTTCCTTGTTGGGCTGCCAGATGGTGGCACTTCTGTTTTGTGTCCTGCTCGTTCCCCTGTTAATTGTATTGTTGCTTTCAATTATTTTATTATTGTTTCTGATTGTGTCTCGTTGTTCCCACCCTGTCCTGGTTTGATTGTTAATTGTGCCCTCCTGTGTCTTGTTGGTTTTGAGTCTATTTAAGTCCTTTGTCCTCCCTGACTCGGGTGCTGGTTTCTTGTGTTTCTGCCTGCGTTTGGTTTGTGTTTCTGCCTATGTGTTCCGCCTGCTTGTGTTCCGTCTGTCTGTGTTTTGTCTGCTTGTGTTTTGCTCTGCTTGATTTCTGCCTGACTGTTTCGGTTTACTGTTTTCTGCCCTCGTTATATGTTCCCAGTGTTTTGACTTTGAGTTTCTATGCTTGTGTTTTTGTTAAGTATTTTTCGAGTTTTCATTTGTTATTGCCCCTTGTGGCCTTTTGTTTGTTCCTGTTTGCTTTTGTAATTTGTTTGTCTTTGTTTAATTTACCTTTGAGTCTCCTTTTTACTCTGCGCTTGGGTCCAACCCGTCAAAACCCTGACAATTTTCCGAGAAATTACGAAAAATCGTTGACAACGTTTCATTAGGTGCAGCGTCCTTTACTGCTGCCACAGGATGAATGCGTAAGTGAATGCGATGATAACAAAACCTTTGATTACACCTGACCTGTTATACATCGTTAGAAAGCTTATACTCTCAAACTACTGAATAAATGAATTGTGAATCAAGCCAGACAGTACTAAAAAGGGCGACAACGCCGTAAACAACACGTGTGGTATTATGCACAGCTAATTTGTAAGGTACCCACGCATCACACATGCGCGTATATTTCACAAACGGATTGTCCAAGACAATATATGACCACTGTCTCAAAGCGGACATGTCTAAGCGTAAAACCAATGCTAATGTTGTATATTTATTCAATATTTAGTCCCAGATATTGACTGTAGAATGACATGGTATCATTTTTAAAAACTTTCTTGTTTATTTTTTTTATTCAGTGAGCAGCGTTTTCACTGCTGTATTGGCATATCTTAGGGTTATTGTCGGGTTTACCTTGTTGCTGTGACGGAATATGATTTTTTTAGTGGTGAAAGAATATTTTTATGAATGCCAAGATAGACAATATTGTCCATTATGTCATGGGTGGGGGGTGTAGTTGCAGATGAGACTGCGGGAAGGGGGTGCATGTTAAATGAATGACCAGAGCGACAATGGTGGTGCTGCGAAACTCCGTATTCGGCACAGTTGTCATGCATCATCTACTAATGAAACTAAAACAACGTGTTTCTGTTTTTAACTCATACTTTGGTTGCAGTAGCACTGAATGTCTGAGTTCAGTAATCTTGGCACGCCGTCAACCACTAGGGGCTTTGAGGTTAAAGTTCAGATCAGTGGTTCTCGAACTCGGTCCTGGGGGACCACTGTGTATGCTGGTTTTCATTCTAACCTCAATCCCAGAATTTTAACAAGTTGTTATTTTTTAGTTCGTTTTTTATTTAATTAGGTGCTTTTCATGTTTTAGAGCTGGGGTCCCCAGTTTTATCCAGAAAGGGCCAGTGTGGGTGCCCACACCTGATTCTACTAATCAACCACAAGAGTCTTTGTTAAGCACCTTGATTTGTAGAATCAGGTGTGTAACTACTTGGTTGAAACAAAAGCCAACACCCTTTCTGGATAAGATTTGGGACCATTGCCCTAAAAAATTGAAAGCACCTAATCAAGAAATATTAACAGCTTGTTAAAATTTTGGGATTGCAGTTGTAGTTGAGACAAAAACCAGCATACACAGTGGTCCTCCAGGACCAAGTCTGAGAACCACTGGTTTAGATTCTTGGTGGTTTAGATTTTTGCTAGGCTATCAAATGCAGTAGAAAGCCATTATTAAAACAGTCCGTTATACGCAAACAAAGTCTACTTTTGTTTAATTCTGCAAGAGTTGATTAATTTGGATGGATTTGAAAATGGCTAGCCTACTGGAGAGAAAAAAAATAAAAGCACTTAAATTTTTTTAAATGAATGAATTTAATATGGATTTAAAAAACCAAACACTGAATGTGTTTTACGTAAGTTTACGTTGGTCATTTTTTATCCAATGGCAAGCCTACTGCAGTAAAAACCAACAGAGGGCAGCTAAAAGCCACCTTATTAGGCTACTAAAACAATGCAACACTGTAGAAACATAGACTACTTGTTTTTAAATTTCAGAGTTGTTGAATTTGCAAAGGCAGGACACCTGTTAGGCTAAACAGGAAATGGTCCCTGGTTCCCTGCCAGGGGGTGGGCATATTATTATTATTATTATTATTACTATCATTATTATTATTATTGTTATTATTATCATTATTGTTATTATTATAATTAATAAAACAATGTAACGTAAAAGGCTACTGCTGGTTTTTAATTTCACAAGAGTTTCTGAATTCAAGGGATAGCCAAAACATCACTGTTTAACAGGAAATGAGGGGACTTATTCTGGAAAAAACAGATAATTTAAGTTGTGTTTCAAAAACCCACTTCGCAGTGCTGGCTGGGTATAAATTAGGACAACCAAACCACGACAGCATTTTTACTGATTTTGTGGCCAGCAAGTTTTTGAACAGCCTAAATGCAATGATCTTCAGCCTTCCAACCAACCACCTAGCATGGATCAGCAGGTATGTAGCTTGCTAGGCCTAGGCTATATCATACATTTAACTTGCATAGCTACATGCATGGACTATAATCAGATTATTCAGATTTCATTTCCTATTTCTTGACTTATTCCACAGACTTGGAAGAGTTCCTGAACCTGACAGATAATCCAGCTTTAGGAAGATTTAGCCTTTGAGTTTGATGTATTATGCTGCAAAACAGAAGACCAGCTTTTTACCCTCTCACAGATATTTGAAGAGACATTGGAGTTTGCCTATCCAGTCTCCATGGGTTTTGTGGATTTGGAGAAGGTATATGACCGTGTGCCCTGGGGTATCTTGTGGAATGTGCTGCGGGAATACAGGGCTGTTGTGTGCCATTCAGTCCCTGTATACTCAGAGCTAGCACTGTGTTCAATGTGGGTGTCGGACTCCGCTAAGGGTGTGCTTTGTCTCCCCTCCTGTTCTTGGTATTCATGGACAGGATTTCAAGGTGTTTTGCAGATGATGTTGTTCTCTTAGCCTCATTGTACTGTGAGCTTCAGTGTGTACTTGAGCGGTTTGCATTTGAGTGTGATGCAGTCTCATCTATAGTCACAAGCTATGGGTAGTGACAGAAAGAGTGAGATTGCAAATCAAAGCGGCCGAAATGGGATTTCTCTTTAGGGTGGCAGGGCTTACTCTAATTGAAAGGGAGGGGAGCTCAGCTGTCCAGGAGTACCTCAAATTTGAGCTGCTGCTCCTCCGCAATGAAAGGAGTCAGTTGAGGTGGTTTGGACATCTGATAAGGATACTTCCTGAAGGAGACCCACAGGTAGACCTAGGACACGCTTGAGGAATTATATCCATAGGCTGCCCTGGGATCACCTTGGGATCCACCGGGATGTGTTGGAGGAAGTTGCTGGGGAGAGGGATATCTGGGCTGCTCTGCTTGCTCTGTGGCCACCGCGACCCTGATCTTGACTAGGTGGCTGGCAAATGATAAATGGCTTAGATGGATGGTTAGATGGATGGCTTAAATGAGTGTTTACACTAGTCATAAAGGAATTACAGATATCTGTAATGTGAATCCAGTCACGCTAATAAATGTTAAAACAGCTTGCCATTGACTCATTTTGTCATCAAGACTTGAACAAGTCTTAAAAATAGGATCAGTCCATTTATTACAAACAGTGATTCCTGGAGCCCAATTTAGTATTTTTCTGACCAACACAATATGGTCCTCACTATGAGCTTGGTGCTCTTAATTTCCTGCTTATAGACAAGCAATCAGAACATAGAAGAATGGACAGATTTCCCAAAGTGAGGACGTGGTATCGATCTGTAAGCTCGTTTAATGATAGAGTAGCAATGATCAAAGGCTCTATTTTCCAGAATCATTGGCACGCATGAGCACAGCCCGCATGGGCACATGGGGGAAAGTGCACACCGCAGGTGGAAAATGGGCTGGATTTGAGTGAATATAATAATAATAATAATAATAATAATAACAAATTTAATTTATAAAGCACTTTTCAAGCAGTATCTCAAAGTGCTGTACATGTTGTGAGGTCAATACACAAAAAAACTGTAGTACACTTTTTAAAAGAAAGAAAAATAAAATAAAATAAAACGACCAGTACCAGGAACACAGACAAAATAGTACAGGGTTAAAGGTTAAAACAACAAGTAAAGAAGTCAAGGAGGAAGTTATTTGAAGGCAATGTGGTACAGGTGGGTTTTGAGACCAGTTTTAAAGGGAGTTTGAGGGAGCTGAAGGTGGTTTGGCAGTGAGTTCCAGAGGCGAGGGGCAACAGCACTGAAGGAGCGATCACCCATGGTGCGGAGTCTGGTCCTAGGAATCTGGAGTTGGTGGATGGCCTTGGACCTGAGACTGTGGGTGGAGGTTTGGGGATGTAGCAGGGCCTTCAGATAGGTGGGGGCATGTGAGTGAATGCATATGAATGTGAGAAGGAGGACTTTGTAATGGATTCTTTGGGTTATGGGGAGCCAGTGAAGAGATGCCAATATGGGGGTGATGTGTTCGTGTTTGTGAACTTGCATGATAATCCGGGCTGCACTGTTTTGAATGTATTGTAGTTTTTGAACGCTTTTGGCTGGGATTCCTGTGTATAGGCTGTTACAGTAGTCTAATCTGGAGGAGATAAAGGCATGGACTAGTTTCACAGTGTCAGAGTGATTAAGTGAGGGGCGAAGTTTAGAAATATTTCTCAGATGGTGGAAGGAAATTTTATATATATTTTTGATGTGACTGTCGAAGGTGAGGGATGGATCAAACTTAATGCCAAGGTTGGTGACGGAGGTGGAGAGGGGAATGGTTTGCCCTGAAATGGCGAGCTGAAGTGTGTCTGAGTGCACAGTCTGGTGGGGTGTGCCAATCAGGAGGGCCTCAGTTTTGCTGCTGTTAAGTTGTAAAAAGTTGTGGGACATCCATGCCCTTATCTCCTCCAAACAGATGTTCAGGCGTGTGATGGCAACAGAGGCACTAGGGAGGGTGTTAAGGTAGATTTGTATGTCGTCTGCATAGCAGTGAAAAGATATATCATGGCGACTGATGATGCGGCCAAGTGGAAGGAGGTACAGAATAAATAAAATGGGACCTAGGACTGATCCTTGCGGGACACTGCATGTGACTGGGTGGGTTTCAGATTTGAAGCCCCCAGAGTGACATATTCTGCTCTGTCAGTGAGGTAGGACCTAAACCAGTTTAGAACTAGTCCGGAGAGGCTGACATAACTGTTGAGCTGTTCCAGGAGGAGGTAATGGTCAACAGTGTGTAAGATTTTTAGTTCAACTACAAATCTTCAATACAGAGGTTGTGCCAAAACGCAATACTTGGGCCCACTGATGAAAGAAAGCCTTAGTTCACAGCTCACAAGACTTCAGTATCACTGTAAAGACTGACAGTGCCATATTGATACAATCAGCCAGGAGAGGGAGAAGGGTGAATGAAACTGACTCGGGAGTGATTAACAAAGCAGAGTTGCTAAGGCATTGTGTGACTCTTGACAGAAACTAATCATCTCACTCACCAATCATCACTGGTACCACTAATCAAATCACAACTAACAGCTTAAAAGAAGGCCAAGACAGACAGTCGGGGTGCATTTTGACTTCGATGCTCCCAGAGTACATGCTACGTGTATTTTCTGTTGCTGCCATATTTTGCCAATAAAGACAGTTTCTACGAAGACCAAGATTTTCTCGTCCGGAACCTTATTTTTTCTTACATTGGCGAGCCAGCCCAACGCGAGCTGAAAAAAAAAGAGGGGACATTCCTGACATCAGCTTCCCATACGGTGAGTATCATCTTTCGTGATACAGCTTCCACTTTTAATTCAGTTTCACGTCTTCAAAGAACCTACAAGGAAAGGAGGTTTCCTGACTGAAATTGTTGGTAGTAGTCTTTGTTTGTAAGGTGCAGTAGAAGTTGCAGGGTTTAAGTCCATTCATTTCTCTAAAACAACAATTCTAAAGCAACTGAATTGCCGACGTACTGGATATAGGGAACTGTTTGGAATTAACAAGTTACTAACGCAACTTGCCTGTTTCGTGCTTACAAATCGACAAACTATTCTAAAGTAACAGAATAGGGCCCGACGGACTGTGGCTAGGATTTGTACGCGACAAGCTATACGTTCCTAAAGTAATTGGAATAGCGTTGTTGGTTCGAGGTACTGAACCATACAGTAGGTGTATAAAATATTCCTAAAGCAACTGGAATATAAAGTTTAATTTTGGTTCAACGCACGGAACCAGGTTGCGGTGATTAACGTATCGTAACGTATTTGGAATTGTTTTTTGGGTTCGAATCAGCAAGCCCGATTGCTGTTTTGGGAAATAGAGGTTTTTGCGCACAGAGGTGGTGCGAGGGTGCTTTCCTAACTCTTTATTAAGTGGGACCAACTGAGAGAATCTATGATAATGGAATCGTTTATTCTTCAGTACATTGCTAAGCACGGCAAATCAGATATGTTGGAGGGAATAGAGAACCAGGAAAAGCCGTATGAATGGGCTGCCTTCCAATTTGATAGGAACACGACCAATAAACTTAGGAAAAAAAGTAAGGTTGCAATGGTTTTGAAAGGCGTCCTTGCTTCTTACAAATTAGGCAATAAAACATTGGATGCTCTCAAAGCAGAGAATGAAAATTTGCGACAGCAAACTGGTGAGCTTCTGACCTCGTTACAAAGCCATCAACTTAACGCGAATTTGAATGCCGAAATCCAGCTAGATCTGCGCAAGGAGGTAGCTCAATTACACATAAAGAACGAGGAGCTCCACTGTGAACTCTATGCTACGCAGACAGAATTAAAAAGCGTACGAGGTACGTGCGATTACTTGTATGAGAAGAATAGTAACGCTCCGGGGAACCGGGTTCGGGAGGAAAGTGACGGCGCGGTTTGGAGTGACGCACAAAATACAGGTTTACCTCTGGTGGGGGATGGCAGTTCGTTACGTACCCTAAAATTCCCCGTAGCGCCAGTTCACGAGACCACTACTATTATACCGGGGGAAGGGGGAAACAGAGTAACCACTACAACCACTGTAAAGCCGCTGTCTCCAAGCGAGATTGAGGCTCTCGTAAAAAGTATTGGTGCATTTGTTCCCTCAAAGCGAGATCCGGTAGAGTTTCTTGCGAATTTGGAACGTATGGTCGGCCTACATAGATTGACTGATGTTGACGCATGTGTCATTTTGTCTGCTTGTTTACCCCATGCTCTTGCTAGTGCGCTTCCACTGGACATACAAAATCGGGAGGCCAACCAACAACGCAGAAAAACGGGGTTGTTGGACATTTTGGGCACTCGTGCTGTGGATTGGGAAAAGATAAGGGAAGTAGTGATGTGTCCTTCTGAACACCCGGCCGCATATGCGGCGCGCCTATGGGAAGCCTTTTCGTCTTATAGTGGCATCGCTGGTTTAACACAACAGGATCCCGCATTCAAATCCGCATTGATTGCACAAAGCGATTCGAATACTCGGAGGGCTTTGGCGCTACATATAGATTCGCATGCCGCATACGCAGATATCGTAGCAAAAATGACACAGCTATATAACATGAATCTCAGCATTAACCAATCTAGAAAGCAACCAGTGGCTGCACTGGCCGAGACCACATCACGCCCGAATCATACTCGTAAATCGGTGTCATGGAAAAATGAAGGTTATGTGCCGGAGGATGTGAGACAAGCGAGGGGTGAAAGGCCCCCCTTGTTTAACCCAAACGGGGTAATTTTATGTTATGCTTGTGGAAAGGAAGGACATATTGCCAAGGAATGCAACTCAACATTAAAAAGAACATCTCCATATTCGGAGATTAGCAAACAGCTCAGTGAAATGCAGTCGGTTTTACAAAAACTGAGCGCCGAAAACGCTGAATTGCGCGCAGCTAATAAGGGGATGGGATCGAAATGTGCTAATGCTTCAGCATAGGGGTTCCAGGCCTCCGTGAACCACATTGCACTTTTGGAACGAGATACCTATGGTAGGCCAATTGTAAATGTTGCTGTTGGAGGCCGATGCAACAGTTGGCTAGTGGATTCTGGTGCTTCCTTGTCAATTATACACTCAGATAGTCACCCTCGCAATCCCACGAATACAATTACTCTGGAAGGTTTTGATGGTACAGTGTCTATTGCTTCTCAGTCGGACAGTTTGACTTTTCGAATTGGCAGTGATTCTTTTAATGCTAAGGCTTGGTTCAGTACAACTGGTGATGCTCGCAATATTTTGGGATCAGACATAATGAAGAGGCGGGGATACATAATCGATTATGGCAATAATTGTATTTGGCGCAATACTCAGAGTGGGGATGATTTAGTCGAAATTTCTGATGTGCATGCGGTGTTTGCTATTAAGAAGGCAGAGGATTATGATTTGGATAGCTTGTTGTCACATGATGATACCCAGCTATCAGACCTGTTAGGACAACACAGAGGGGCTTTCGCTAAAAGCAAGCATGATTGTGGTCGCATTGATCCGGGTGTCATAGAGGTGAATGTGCAGGGGCGGGACCCACCCCCTCTCAGACAGTACAGCTACCCGAATGAAGCAAACCCCTATGTGCAGAGTGCAATTGACTCCCTACTTGAACAAGGTATCATTAGGCCGTGCTTATCTCCATGCCTAGCTCCTATATGGCCTGTACGTAAACCGGATAACTCATGGCGTTTATGTATTGACTATAGGGAACTCAACAAGTGCACCCCCACATGTGCGCCTGTGGTAGCTGCCACACCTGATGTTCTAGCATCCCTTCTCCCAGAAGCTAACTATTATTCTGCCCTAGATGTCTCCAATGGTTTCTGGTCCATCCCACTGCATCCTGATTGCCAATACAAATTTGCATTCAAATTTAAAAATACCCAATACACTTGGAATGTGCTTCCACAAGGTTTTGCTAACTCACCGACATTATTCCACCAGTGTTTGGCAAATGTGCTAGGTGCTTTTTCTAGACCAGAATGTCTCATTCAGTATGTTGATGACCTATTGTTGCAGACTGCAACAAGGGAGGAGCATGTCAGTTTACTTGCAGAACTGCTTCACCTCCTTGAAGAAGCAGGAATCAAATTGAATCCCAAGAAAGCGCAACTTCTCAAATCGGAAGTAACTTATTTGGGCATTAAAATTACCAAAGGGGGGCGCACTCCTGATCCACACAAGGTAGAGATTATTCAGCGACTTCCAGTTCCAGTTTCAGTCACAGCTTTAAGATCATTTTTGGGGATAGTCGGATTTTGTAGGGACTTTATTGAAGGCTTTGCTGATATTGCCAGACCGCTTAACTCCTTACTTTCGGGGAAAAAGAAAAAGTCTGATGCTTTGGATTGGGGTCCAGAACATCAAACGGCATTTGAAAAATTGAAAGATGCGCTAATTAAAGCTCCTGCATTGCGTAATCCAGACAGATCACAGCCATTTATTTTGCAGACCGCAGCCACTGAGGAAGCTCTATCAGCAGTTCTGTTGCAGGAAGTTCAGGAGAATCTGCGGCCCATTGCATATGCCTCCCGTGTGCTCTCTCCGGTTGAGAAAGCATTTGACTCATGTAACAGGCACCTTTTGGCAGTTCATTGGGGAATGTCCCATTTCGAGTACATTTACGGCTTTAATGAAGTGACACTCCATACTCCCCATACACCCCTTCAGCTTCTTTTGAATGGCAAAGTGAAAGGAGTATCTAATTCAAGATTAGCACGATGGACTTTGGATCTGGGTTCCAAAAATTTGAAAACTGTGTACAAATCTTCATGCATGTTACCCCGTACACTTCTCTATGAAGGTGACCCTCACACTTGTGACACTAAACCTGTCCAGCCTCTGGACAGTGTCTTTGAAGTGTGCGCTATAGAAGGAGCCATTGATGTATATGTGGACGGGTCCCGATATTGGCAGGATGGTCAGTATCATACTGGCTTTGCGATTCATTCGGACAATGGGGATTTCCTTTACAGATGTCCATCTCATTTCTCAGCTCAGAAAGCAGAAATTTCAGCAGTCCTACAGACCTTTTCAGTTTTTCCAGATTCAGACTTAAACATCTTTTCAGACTCTGCATTTGTTGTTAACTCTCTCACTGAGTATTTACCCATTTGGCAGAAAAGGGGCTTCACCAGCGCTGATGGCCAACCTTTAAAACAGGTCGGACCCATACAGGCTTTGTGGACAGCAGCCAAGTCCTGTACACATAAGGTTGCTCTATTAAAGGTGAAAGCCCATCAGAAGAAAGGAGTAAGCCAACATGGAGATGGTAATTTAGCTGTGGACGAGCTAGCAAAGAAAGCAGCTGTAGCAGGGAGACCATTCCATGTTCTGGAACCGGAACCAGAACTAGTTGCTGTGGTAAACGTCAGGGAACCGACAGACCTTAAGGTTGCGCAGCAACGGGATCCAGTTTTGCGGGAAGCAATCAAGCAGAAACAGAATGGGGAGGCAATTTTGGAGGGCCCATTGACTCTGTTTGATGCACAACTCCTGGTCCATGATTGCATGCTGTTGTACACTGGAAATGACATTCCAGTATGGATCCCACCCACAGAATTGCGGAATTATATTATGTATCATATCCACAATCAGGGGGGGCACTTAGGTATAGAAAAAACAAAAGACCGATTAAAAAACATGTTTTGGTGGCCAGACGTTGACAAAAATGTGAAAGATTATTGCACAAATTGTTTAACCTGTGCCCAGATTAATCCATCACCAGTGAAAAGGAAAGGGCGACTGAGGCCCACGTGTCTAGCCGAAGGACCGTGGACAAATTTGCAGATCGATTATGTAGGTCCACTCCCTGCAGCTAGAGGAGGCTACAGGTACATTCTCATCATAATAGATACATTCACTAAATGGATAGAGGCGTTCCCAATTAAGTCCGATACCGCATCCGCCACAGCCCGGGTATTATGGGAACAAGTCTACTGTAGATGGGGTCTGCCACTTAGCCTGGAAAGTGACAGAGGCATGCATTTCACAGGAAAAATTCATACAGACTTGGCAAAACTACTTGGGATAAAGCACCAACTACACATAGCTCACCATCCACAGTCTTCAGGCGGGGTTGAACGAACAAACAGAACACTCAAAACCGCATTGAGAAAAATGGTATTGGAAAATGGCACCAATTGGGCTCAAAATCTCCCTAGTATTTTGATGTCTGTGCGAGGGGTTGTTCACAAAAGCACAGGATACAGCCCCCATGAATTGATGACAGGGAGGGGAATGCGAATGCCAGAACATCTGCTACTAGAGGTGCCGAGACCCATGATAGAGGGATGGGCGACTGAAACCTTTCTGAAAAACCTCTGTTCTTCTTTACCTGCTATGTACCAGCAAGCGGCTCAACAGATTGGCTCGATTCAGAAATACAACAAAATGTATTATGACCAACATGTCAGTGAGCAAAAATTTGAGCCGGGAGATGAGGTAATGGTAAAGAATTACCATCATGCTGGGCCATGGTCAGCTAACTGGAAGGGCCCATACACAGTCATTGACAAATGTGGAGAAACTGTATATAAAGTCCAGTACAAGGCAACAGCACGACGAACCACAAACAAATGGTTTCATGTGGATCAGTTAAAATTCTACAAAAGAACAGAGAATAACTGATCGCACGTCATGTTTGTGTCTGTCTAAATGTTGGGGGGGTGGGCACTGATTTTTGTGTACACTTTTATTTTTTTTCAGATCAAGCAGGAAGATAGGAAAAGAACGAAGATGCGAGGGAGTGTCCTAATGTTGATATTGCCGATGACAGTGGCGATGCTCCAGGAATGCCCAGAACAGCAACCCGCTCCCCAGTCAGGCATAGTGACAAGACCATATCCTGGAATCCTGATCAACAACGTCCAGTGGGTCCATGTACCAGTCCTGGTGAACCTGACAGCGTGGTCTCCAGATATTGATGAGCTGTGCAAAGGAGAGAGTGTGGCTGACATCTACAAGGACCTATTGACAACGGCGTTTCTGAAGTACCATGGTGCGGTGGCAACCAGGTCATCAATGGAAAAACAGGCAGAGGGGCCCCAAACTCCACATTCAACGGGAACCCCAGTAGGGCGGAAATTATTGGGGTTCATGGACAGTGCACTTAGCGCAACTGGAGCTGGGTTGGGAGTGTCTAACTGGATGGACAGTCAACTTTTAAGGAAGAATGAGGGAAAATTGAAGGAATTAATTGGTTCACAAGTTCTCCAAACAGATGCGTACTTGCAGGAAGGACTGATGGAGGAGAAGACGACGGTAAACAACATCCATACCATTGCAACTGCACTATCAATTATCACTCAGAAGACCAGGAAAGCTTTTAACCGCATGCAAAAAGAACTATACTGTGCACAATTTTCATCCATTAGGCAACAAGAGATTTCACATATTCTACAAGAAGTGTTAGCAGGGAGAATGCCATCAACGCTTTTTACAGAGGAAGTAATCATGAAATGGTTTGGCCTGAAAAATTGTTTCAAAACAAAGGTGGACAACTTAAAGACCTTCCTGAACAATGTGGGAAGATGCAAATTGCCCATCCCTTACAGCTACCTTCTACAAATGAGCAAAGTTTCTTCGCATCCTCTTCCTGCAGGATTTTACAGCCCTCTCGACTATGGCCCCTTGATGGAAGGAATTCATTTACCTTTCTCTCCCCAAGGGGGGAAACCTTCCAAATCCACTGAAAGGATCCCACCAATGCAGATCCTGAAATGGTGGAACGAAACTGTTTTTAACAACATACATGATAAATCATGGGCCTGTTCTGCGGGGAATAGTCTTAATCAGTTTGGGTGTCACATGAGACAGATGTATGCAATGACCTTGACAGTTTCCATACCCATTTTTCAGCCAGAACAAGTGTTTAAGAAAATCGTTCAGGTAGATAACATAGGAGTGTTGCAGGACAATGTTCTTAAAGAAAGGAAAGACCTACCCAGGCTTATCGCGCAACTGAAATCAGGGGAATGGAGAGCTTTGAATACTGGTTGTTGTGATAAAACTACGTTTGGTTTCTTTTGTGAATGCGATGCTCTAGGAAAACAGCCACTTTGTGGATTAGCCCAGACAGACCAGACAATCTGCGAGATACATCTGACTCATATCCCAAATAATCTAACCAGAGTAGTTATGATCGGACAAAAGGCATGCATTACCACTACACACAGACACTTCTCCATCAATGTCAATGACAGTTTGCAATCCTGTCCAATCAATTCCACATCATTTTGTATTACACCCCGCACATCTTGGTCCATAGGAAACTACCTCTTCCCATATGTTAATACATCACAGCAAACAATTTATGCCAAACCAGAGGAAGAACTAGGATTTGTTGAAGACATCCCTGAATTTGATTTTGCACTCCCTCAGCTGGACAATTTACTTATGTCCTTGATGCAGAGAAAGGATAGCCATATCATTAAAGTGCAACAGGAGTTACAGGCAAAGGATGAGGCATTAATCTATCAAATGCACGATGGTGATTTAGACATTGCATACTCAGGATTTGGTTGGGAAATTTCATTCAAAATAGCTGTCAGTATCTGTTTCCTGCTCATCCTATGTCAGAGCATAATAATGTATTGTATGTGTGCTATAATATAGGCAATCTCTTGTCAGATATTTATGTACAAAGACACCATCATCATTTCAATTACAAAAAAAAAAAAAAAAAAAAAAAAAAGTATTATTATTTTTATTATTTTTGTTATTGATATTGATATCATAAAAAATAAAAAAAAATAAAAAAAAACACACCTTATTGATTTAACTTTTATTTTATGACACTGATTAAATGAACTAACCAGTTAACATAGAGTAGCATGTCACTAACCCACAACACAAATTAACCTTTGTTAGGTGGTAGTACTGCAGACCCCTACAGTATGTTAACCATCGCAGAATAATCATTTCCCTGGACAGCTCGCATTATCGCCCAGGAGCTCACATAACACAAAAAGAACAGTCACAAATCCCAAAAACGCCACACGAAAGCTAGGTAGCAAACTAGCTTGCTGAGTTACCTTGGGGATGAATTCTGTGCCCTGACAGGCTACAGTAGCTTCACTATTCTAGCTCGCAGTGAAACTAAAACTAAGATTAGCTGGCTAAACAGACTGAATGACTAAAAAGAGACCTACTGCGCTCTGATTGGGTCAGGCAAGGAATGGACGCTCCCATATGCATTGCACAATGCACTTTGCTGTTGTATGAAATGTTATCATGTGTATGTATTGTTATTGTGTGTCCCTTGTGTTAAGCCAGAGAGAGCCAGAGCACAAGTATTTCATTGTATTTTTAATACACATGACAACAAAGTTGAACTTGAACTTGGTCTTGCATTTGTTAGGCTACTCTGATTTGACATGTCTGCAGTCTGCTTTCGTCACCAGTCATAATCATAGAGCACTAAATATGCATGCTGATGGTTGTACCACCTGCTACGGCAGTATCAACTACCATCTAACATTATCCAATATGTTCCTGTGAAAATCACAGCCAAAATGATCTAACGTTAGCCAGCAGTCAAAAGAGATGTGGTGACATGTGGTGACTGGGGCAAAAATTTGTAGAAAATAGGAAGATAATCTCAAAAAAGAACAAAGCGAGGTAAAAAAAAAATATGGTGAGAAATGGAAGTTTGATGATAATGGCAAATGTCACGAATGGCTGGTATTTAAGGCTGAAGAGACCTACAGGATAGCATAAGCCAGCAAGAGCCATTGCTTTATAATAGGTAAAAATACCAGCAGAGTACCTGGCCGGAATATGTTCAGAGAACCACAATGGTAGAATAGAACTATTTTCTTTTATTTGGATGATACTGCAACCAATTCAAACAATAATTATGTTTAACAATAAAAAATTCTAAAATAGAAATACATTAACATGATATATAACTTATATGATAAAAAAACAATAAATAACTATTCCGGTACTAATTTTTTGTCATAAACTGAACAATTCATTTACAAGCTACTGAAGCAACTGGCAATCTGCTTCAAAAGTGAAAGTGACACGAAAGTCTCACTGTACCAAACACAGTTTGAGAATAACAGCCGGCTTTGTATTGTCTGTAAAACAATGTTTATATATTCCAATAGCTATAATAGTGAATAGCAGTAGAATATGCAGTATAAGTAGCTTGTAATGTTCATATTTTATTACACAAGCAGTAAAGACACGTAACCTAGAATAGAGATATTCACGTTGGATTCACCTCGTCATCAATAGGGTTCATTGCATGGAAACATCACATGGAAATAAAAATCCTCATCTCCAGAAAATGCACTTTCACTTTCACCTCCTGAACCATCATCTTTCTCAATAAAATGAAATATAGCTTTTACTGCTTTTGCTAATGGTGACGTTTTTTTTTGAAGGCACATTTCTGAAGCATTACAAGCATTTGTGCTCAGGACCCATTCTGGGGCTGACGCAGCCTGCCAGGCTACAGTGTGGCTTGTGAGTGCCCCAGCCGATGTGGAGGACTGCGGGAAAATTTGGCTGGGTGAGGCCAAATTGAATAATGGAGCTGGCGCTCCACCTAGTGGTGAAACCAGGGGAGGTCTTGTGTGTTGTAAAGAGAATCTTTTCACACGGTTTTTTTATTTTCTGGACTTTCAGGGCAGAAGCCTTTATTAGAAGTGGCCTGGTGTTGTTCTGCACACTGAATGTGGGTAACAGTGCCTGTGTGCTAGAACAGTGTCTCCCTCTCTGGGTGTTGAGAGGTCTGACTGAGGCTGGGGGACAGGGCCATGTGCCCTGACCACAGAAAACATGGGGGCTGGGGGGAGAAGGGCCGTCTCCCTGAACCTCTTCTTGGTGAGGGGAGATGAACATGTGTCCACGAGGCTGACCACCCCAGAACATGGACTTAGCCCCCCAGCAGGGAAGGCAGGCAGGCCGCTTCCGTTTGGGGTCAGCAGGGGTGGGTGATTGTTTCTTCGCTGTGGCCGGTCATGTTACCCCAAGGCCTGGGAGGGGGGTTACCCTGCTGCCGGAGGTTGTGGGGGCCACGAGGGAGGCAGAGTTTGAAGGCCTCATCCTCTGTTTTTATCATCGCACCACTGCTGCATGACAGTCAGCACATACAATGCGCCTCTTCTCACTGTTGGGCAGACCAGAGAGATTAAGCCACAGGACCCGCTCACCAGCTACAGCCAGGGCCATGGAGTGACCGCAGGCCTGGACACACAACAGTGACAATCTCCTGCCACAGTATGGGGGAAGGGCTCCCCTTCTCAAGCTGTTTCCCCATCTCTTCTATAAGCTCAGCTTGGTAAACCAAGAGTAGAGAGGAGGCATTGAGAGCTTGGATTGCAAGGGCTGAGGACCTGTAGGAATCCTGGCGAATGGAGGCTGTGAAGCGGCCCATCTGATTTGGTCAAGTGGGCTTTGGTGGCACCAAAAGCCCTCCCTGCATGGGGTTCAGGTGTTGAGCTATGGAGGGTTCAACAGTTACGGGTTCCCCCATGGCGTGGGTGGCCATGTCTTTGACTTCTAGGCCAGAAAAGCCGTGCTTGAAGTCAAGGGGGTCCTTCCAATGGTGCCTCATTAGCACAAGCAGGAAGGACTGGGAAAAGCTGTTTCCGAGGGCCCGGGTGAGGGCCTAGGAATTTTTTCATTGTAAACATCCCGCTCCTCATCGGAAGGGTTCTGGAGAGCTGGCCATTCAAGGTGGAGATGGGTGGCGGCCCGCTCGCTCACCTCCAGAAGCACAGCGTCGGGTTGGATGCTAGCCTCCCCATAGCAGGTGCTAACTGGGCGGAAGGAATGGCGCTCTCCTCACCTGAGTCATTACACGCAACGTCCGTGTCATCGTGCTCCGACTCAGGTGCCTCTTCCTCCAGTATAAGGGTACCGGAGAGGGAGAGGGGAAGGCCAAATATGTCTGGGTTGGACTGATCAACCCAGCTCAGGGTCGAAAAGGAAGACACAGAGAGGATGGGTATCTTTGGCGGTGATGAGTGCACCGCACATGGCCGGGCAGGCTAGCGAGCATAGCTCTTTGGATAATTTGAGAGAGATGGGCTTAGAAAGAGCCATGTAGCGGGGAGCTAGCAGGCAGGGTAAGCGAATAAAGGCAGCGTGGCCGGCTGGCTTTAAGCACTAGCAGGCTAGTGTGGTTGGCTAGCTGTCCTGTTCCACATGAGTGAGTGCGGGGGGGGGGGGGGGGGGGGGGGGTGTATCGAAGGTGTGGGTGGCCCAATACAGAAGGAGGCTAGTGAGTAAGGGAGGCAAGCTAGCAAACTTATCAACACTGACTGCACTCTCAAACCTTTCATGTCCGGTGGAGGCCGATCTGAGGATATTTCCTCCTGCGGACAGTTAAGTGATAAGGTTCCAGTTGTGAGATACAAGATCGAGGCTGTGAGCTGAGTTTTGTATGGTTGCGAGAAGCAAATGTCAACTGAGGAGTAGTAGCACTGTAGCGCTCTATATGCTCTTCCGGGAGGGTGGTGCCTCCTGTAGCATTGGACACACTATTGTCTGTCAGAGCCAGAGTGCAATTGGATGCTTCTGAGGAGTCATGACCAGATGTCATTCCCCATAGGTGGATCTCGCACACGAGATGATAAAGGAGAACAGTGTAAACATTCTGAAAGTAGGCGTGGTTTTCAAACGCAGCCCTGGCTTTAATGTTGGTAATACAGAGAGTTATTTGATGGAGATTAAAGGGAATGCTTTTTGATGCAATTTGTGTCTCCCGGTTTGAACAGGTTAAAGAAAAAAAGACAAAGTTTTGTAATTACTATCGTTTGTTCATTTAATCACATTTAAAATCTTTCAAATTTTGTTTTTAAAAATATTGTACAAAACATTCTCGTGCAGTTCACTGAATGTTTATATTTTCTTCTTTTTTAACCCCTTCGCGCAAGCGCCCTATTGGCCGGCACGCCAGCGTGCCTAGATTACTTAACTCAGACATTCAGTGCTACTGCAACCAAAGTACGCGTTGAAAACAGAAACGCGTTGTTTTAGTTTCTTAAGTAGACAATACATTACAACTATGCTGAATACGGAGTTTCGCAGCACCACCACTGTCGCTCTGGTCGTTCATTTAACACGCCACCCTTCCTGCACTCTCATTTGCAACTACACCCCCCAACCATGACATAATGGACAATATTGTCTATCTTGGCATTCATAAAAATATTCTTTCACCACTAAAAAATCGTATTCCGTCATAGCAAGATAAACCCGACAATAGCCATAAGATATGCCAATACAGCAGTGAAAACACTGATCACTGAATAACGAAATAAACAAGAAAAAGGTTTAAAAAATGATACCATGTCATTCTACAGTCAATGTCTGGGACTAAATATTGAATAAATATACAACCTTACCGTTGGTTTTACGCGTAGAGATGTCCCTTTTGAGACTGAGTGGTCATACATTGTCTTGGACAATCCCTTTGTGAAATATACATGCATTTGTGATGCCTGGGTATCTTCCAAAATAGCTGTGCGTAATACCACACGTGTTGTTTACGGCGTTGTTGCCCTTTATGGTACAGTCTGGCTTGATTAACAATTCATTTATTTAGTAGGTGAGAGTATAAGCCTTCTAACAATGTTTAACATTGCTGTTGTTTCTGACTCTCTGTTCCATTTTCCTCTAATTTTGCTTTTGGAATAGCGTTTTATAGGTCAGTGTATTCATCGCATTCAATTACGCATTCACTCTGTGGTAGCAGTAAAACAAAGACGCTGCTAACGAAACGTTGTCAACTATTTTTCAGAATTTCTTGGAAAATATTATTATTATTGAGGATTTCTGAGCATAGCTAAGCCATATGTTTGCTGATAGACCTAACTGACATCATTTTCTGGTGTAAGACAGGAGCGGATAGAACTCTATCATTGATTTCCTGTCTCTGTCTCAATCTACTGAAAACAGATGAGATTTCATCATTGCTATGTAAGTATTACTGCTCAAAATACTTCGGTTATATATGTTATTTTTGAAATTGAGTGTCTTCAAATAGGTTAGTGGTGTTACATAATGTGGATATTTCACACTTTAATGTAAGCGTTAGTTAGTAGTGTAATAGTTTTTGTGAAGCATGCAACAGTGATGACGTGAGAGTTGGAGCATTGCCAAAACGTGGTGGACGGTTGAAAATTGTTTTCCTGTCGTCCCATCCACATACAAGAAAACATACAAGAGTACAGAGTATAGAAATACATACAAGAGTTAATTATTACACATTTAGGTACTGTACCGCATTGTGTGACAATCTCTTTGCATTATTTTTTAACCTGATAGCAATGTTCCATCTTAAATGATGTAACAGTGAGTTTCCAGAGACAAAACAGTTGATTTGCAGTGAAATACGTGAATATGTTGTGATTTACAGTAATGCATAATTTAGACATTTTAGATAGATTTGGAGACGATGGGTACACTGCTTAGTTTTAGCTTCATAACTCTATAGTAGTTCTACATATCCACCCTTAAATTTTATGAACTTGTGGTCAAGAAGTTTTTGATCCAGCACATGTATAGTTTAACCTGCTGTATATATGCAATCTCTCAGTATTTCATTGCAAACTAAAAAAGTGCAAATTCATTTTTGATTTTTTTGTCCAGACAATTGCATTTGTGGCACTTTATTTCTTCCACAATTATGAATATCAACTAATCTGCATTAGTACTGTAAATTGTACAAATGTCCTGCTTCATTTAAGCCATTTTTCAAGTCTCTGTGGTGTTCACATCTGGAGTTATAAGGCTTTAACTAGGGTACCCCCTAAATGGGCAAGGACTGGCAAGATTTGGCATGTGCGCTAAGGGGTTAAATTCTGCCCAGACTTTTCAAAGACAAGATACTTGATTAATGGCCATGACTTTTCCAGGATTAAATACTTTAGAGCATTGTGAAGGACCGGGAGAACCAGTTATCAAAGCTGGATTCTGATCAAAAGTGCTGAATGGAGGGCACCTTCCACAGCTGCCATTTTCCCTGACCCCAGTTATAATTTTCGATCCAGGTCACACTGACAAATCAGCGACAGACAGGACAGACGTCTGCACATCAGATGGCTCATTATTTCACTGCATTATTCATTTGCTGTCATAAAGGCAGACTTGCATATCTACATTTTATGTACATGCAGGTGACAAATTAAAGGAAAAACCTGAATAAATTAGTGGAGAAACATAACAAATGCAGATGCTTCCGTACAAGTGTACTGCATGATACAATTGAGCTATTAACATCCTATTATGCTCTGTGGCATGTGTAAAAATTATGAGCAGGTCCAGTTGACCTCAATTTTAGATGAAGATGGCAAGAGGAAAAGATCTAAGTGAATTTGAAAGAGGGTTCAATATTGGGGCACAGATAGCAGGAGCTTCAGTCACAAAGACTGCTCAACTGGCCAGTGTTTCAACAGAAACAGTGATTAAAGTGACATCTGCATTTAGATCTAAGGGAAAGACATCCGTAAATAGGGTCAGAAATTGTGGGTGAAAGCACACATTCGATGACCAAGGTTGAGAGGCACCAATTCTTCCTCTGGTGACTGAGAATGTCAATGCAGGACATGATCAGACTGTCAGCAAGAACAATCAGTTCAACAAGTACACAGTGAAACATTATAGGAGGGTTGCAGTGCATGAACCCCTCATTACAAAGACTCTGGCTTCTGAAAGATTTTGGCTTCTCTGCACTGGTTGTCTCTTGCTTTTAGAATTGTAGGGGACATGCCGCTACTTCTCATAGTGGGGCACCAAACTGTAGAAGATATACATCAATATCCTCACAGGTGGCGCCAGCATATAATAATCAATCTCATAATAATTAAATATACAAACTATAAATTGAATTAATTATAATCACACATTATAGTCAGTCTTAACCAAATCATAACATCTTGTTCAGCTAATACCAAACTAATATAAATGATTCAGCTAAGAGGTGAAGGTATTCATTAAATTCTTTGGATTAGAAGTGACTGACTCAATTCAACACAAGGGTAGTATAAATACAGACAACCGTGTAAATATAACAAAGTTTATTAAACCCAAAGTACCGAAAAGGCAAAGCACAATTCTCTACAATGTTGTATAACAAATTATGTGTGTGCATGTGTGTAGGTGTTGTGTGTGCGTATGCACATGTGAGTGAGGATGTTCTCCTATGTGGGGGGTTGTGTACCGCGGACACGTGTTCACGTAAAACAAAGAAACAAGATGGAGTATGAATGGAGGGGTTTTTGAATCTAGACAAAACTAGTGAGAAACAATGGTGTATGAAGCGTACCAAATAGATACAGGGTAACTGAATAGCTACCTATGTGTGTTTGAAAGAGATCAGCATGTCATGTTGACCGGTTAGTAATTAAAATAGATCACATGCAAGATATTTCTGTGTGACATATATTAAAACTAATGCAGCATGGTGGATGGCTTAGAGCCAACCGAACATACAGAGCGTTCACATTTATAATTAAAACATGATAACAGTCACAGTTACGTACATTAATTAATAAACGTGGCTACATTTGGTCCATCGCTAATTAAACTAAGCCCAGAGTTACAGCCTTACTTGAGTGTCCTTTGCTTTAAGTCGGTTGTTAAAAATGTTTCCTGGTTTCCAGTGCAAAGTCTGTGAGAGCTGTCGTGAAGCAGGGGAAGTCATTCGCCCTTTTTCTGGATCCAAAACACGCAGCCGGATCCTCCACTAGCAGGTTGCTTGCTTTGTGGGACTTTCTCTGCAGGATGTGTTGGTCGTGCATGGCTCTCCCGGTTCTTCGACCACCGCTAATCATAGGAGCGCTTCGGAGCGCCTCGTTCCTCCCATGGCCGGTAGCCGAGGATATCCGCGCCTAACTCCGTTGCAGGCCTTGCGGACTCTTCCTGGCATGTGGACTCACACGAGAGGGAGACGGGAGAAAGGTGGCGAGTCCAGGGAGAGCAAAATGGAACAGAGAGAGCGAAACAACAGCAAACTTCGTTTTATTGAAGGCTGCGCGTTTCAAATTTACAGTAGGCTGATACTGTAACAGGAGCGCTGCGGAAGGGGGCGTGGTTAAGTGAATCACTCTGAAGTAGAAATGTGGGCTTTGTAGTTCTGTGTCTTTGTAGGCCATGGTACCTACAGAATCAGTTTTAAAGTTTTATTAATTATTTATAATGCTTACATGGTTTAGTGCCAAATTATATCAGTGAACTTTTAACTGCTAATTGTCCCCAGAGGCCTCTCAGATCTGCCAGCCTTGGGCTTTTGGCTGATCCACAGTCCAGATTAAAATACAGAGGTGATCCAACCTTGGCTGTAATGGCCCTAGGCTCTGGAACAGCCTTCCATACAATATTAGGTCTGCTGATACAGTCTCTGCTTTTAAAACTAGCCTAAAACCTTTTTTTACAAAACCGCCTTCTGTAATAACTGATAGCTATTTGCTGTGGCTTCTCCTTTTTAATTGTTGTGTCTTAACATAACATAGCGTAAGACGAGAATGCAAACTAACCCTTTAAGAAATGCTTTTGGATTACGGTAATACTTATCTGAACTTACATAACATACAGAACAGGCCATTCAGCCCAACACTGCTCGTCTATTCCTACCACTAAACTATACTTAATGCTTAGTTTACCTAAAAGCTAGATAGTATCTAACACTGTATCAAGCCGGGCCTTTGAATACCCCCAGTGTTTCTGCCTCCACTACATGTCCAGGCAAGCTATTCCACACATTGACCACACTCTGTGTGAAAAAATATTTCCTGATGTCTGTGTGAAATTTACCCCTTGCCAGTTTCCATTTATGCTCCCTCGTTGCCTGTATTTCGCTTTGAGGCTTTTAAATTTATTAAAGGGATTAACAATCAAATCTCCCCTAAGTCTCCTTTTACTAAGCTTGAAAAGTTCAAGCATCTCAAGCCTTTCCTCATAACACTTATCTTTTATACCCGGAATAAATCTGGTTGCCCGTCTTTGGACCTTTTCCAGCGCCTCTATATCTTTCTTGTAGTACGGTCCCCAAAACTGCACACAATACTCTAAGTGTGGTCTGACAAGGGTATTGTATCGGGTGAGTATGATCTCCTTAGATTTATACTCAATACTCCTGGCTATGCATCCCAGCATCCTGTTGGCTTTGTTTTTTTTTTACTGCTACAGCACATTGAACAGACCCTGATAGGCTTTGATCAACTATTACTCCCAAGTCTTTTTCTACATGTGTCCATTCTAATTTTGTACCACCCATAAAGTAATCCTGCCCTATGTTTTTATTCCCCACATATAGAACTTCACATTTAGTTATATTGAATTTCATTTGCCAGGTTTCTGCCCACTTCTGGATTCTGTTTAAATCTTCTTGGATTACTTTAGTAGATTCCAAACTGTTGACCTCCTAGTTTTGTATCATCTGCAAATTTAACGAGTGTACTTTCAATGTCCGTGTCAAGGTCATTTATGTAAATGAGGAAGAGCAGCACCGATCCCTGTGGAACTCCACTTCCCACAATACCCTGCTTAGATAAGATCCCTCCTACTACCCTTTGTGTTCTATCCCGTAACCAGTTCCGAACCCACTCCGAAATGCCTCCTGTAATTCCTACTGTCCTCATTTTGATAATGAGTTTGTCATGTGGTACCTTATCAAATGACGTTACTGCTTTATCATTTCCTATTATTCTTCTATATTCTATATTGCTATTTTATTTGCTGTTCATTCTTCTGTTCTATGCTGCTTTTATTGTACCCCATGTGTTGTATTTGAATACCTTATTTTTATCTGCTTTGGAAAGAACTTGAATGCTTGAAAGGTGCTATATAAATAAAATGAATTATTATTGTAATGACAAATGCACATTTGAGAGTTCAGTGGTACAAAACCATAGGCACTGGTCTACAGAGATGGGGATAAGTGATGTGGTCATCATTCACCATATTCTCGAAAAGTTCATGTGTGCATATACCAAGAGAATGGTACAGGCCTGAAAGCTTGAACCCTACAGTGAGCGGGTCCGAGGGCTCTGTTGTGTAGTGGGGGGCATTTTCCTGGCTTTGTTTGGGTCCACTTGCCCCTTAAAGGGAAGAGTCACTGCAAATCAATACAAAGTTATTCTGAGCAATCACCTTTATCCTATGATGAAACATTTCTATCCTGATGGAAATGGTCTCTTCCAGGATGACAATGCCCCCAATTCACAGGGCACGAAGGGTCACCGAATGGTTTGGTGAGGATGAAAATGATATGAATCATATGTTATGGCCTTTGCAATCACCAGATCTCAGCCCAACTGAACACCTATTTGAGATTTTGGACTGACGTGTTAGACAGTGCTCTCCACCACCAGCATCAAAACACCAAATGAGGAAATACCTTTGGGAAGAATATTAGAGTTCCATAGACTTGTAGAATCTATGCCAAGGTGCACTGAAGCTGTTTTGGTGGCTTGTGGCGGTCCAACACCTTCTAAGACACTTTATGTTGATTTTTCCTTTGTCACCCATCTGTATTTATTTATACAGTGGTGCCTCACTTAGAATCGGACCTGCAACAAACTGATCACAATTCATTGGTGTACTTGCCCCTAATTTTTTTGCCCACAAATTGTTTTGGTTAGCTTGTGACAAAGCCGGCAGTGAAATACACTGCCTTATTTATCGAGTCACCAAGTTACATACACAGTTTTTTCTCCAGGAGTTTGATTCAATAATCTTTTTGGTTACTTCTATACCTGCATTTCCTTTTGGTAAAATCATTTTTTTGATAAAGTAAAAGTGGACGAGCACACAAATGTAGAGGCAACATAAAACAGCAAAGTCCATTAATCACTGCTTACACTGAACTGCAGGCACAAAGTCTTTCCACCAATTTCTGCTCCCAGACAAAATCGGCAGCCTTGCGTTTTTTTTTTGTTGTCAAACAGACGGGACTGACAGAGTGTTCGCCAGACTACATGCAATCCAGTTTCAACAACCCACCTGCTTCCATGCTGCCATTCAAGTGAGCAATAAGGAGATAGGTCCTGCCTCCCTGCAGACAGCACGTTGCCACTATGCATGTGTCAGATACAGCTGAATGGGGAGATGGGCATGGTCACAGGCAGGTTCGGGCCGGACGGGATGAGAACAGAAGAGAGCTCTGTACTCAGCTGGAGCTTGGCTCATCTCCAGATGGCAAGGCTGGTATCATGTTGGCTGCTGATTAACCACAGAATGCAGTGGACTACCCACTGGAAATAATTCTGGAGAGTAAGTGAGTCTTTACATAAATGTAAGGCTCTCCCCAACTGACCAATCATTCAGAAGTGCACCACGGGTCACCCACTCCTGCAAGGACATACAATCACCTCTGGTAAGGCACACACTCACCTCCACACACTCACCTCTGCTGGGACACACACTCACTTACACACACTCACCTCTGTTGGGACAAACACTCTCCTCCACACACTCACCTCTGGTAGGGCACACACTCACATCTGGTAGGACACACAGTCACCTCTGCATGGACACACACTCACCTCTGGCAGGACAAACACTCACCTCTGCTGGGACACACACACATCTGGTAGGCCACACACTCACCTCTGATAGGACACACAATCACCTCTGCTGGGACACACACTCACCTCTGCATGGACACACACACATTTCCACACACTCACCTTTGGTAGGACACACACTCACATCTGCTGTGACACACACTCACCTCTGGTAGGACACACACTCACCTCTGCTAGGACACACACTCACCTCTGGTAGGACACACACTCACCTCTGCTAGGACACACACTCACCTCCACACAGTCACCTCTGCTGGGACATACACTCACCTCTGGTAGGACCAGAGACTGTAAAAAATATGGACAAAGCTACTGTGACGTCACCTATTGCCTCTCCGTGGGTCTGTAAAACACGTTTTGAAGCTCAATGGCGGGCGCGGCCATGTTCTCGATTTGGAGCCAAAACCATAGAGTTAAGCGGTCTTGTGATTTTTACAATGTGATTGACAGTCCGGTGCGGAAAAGCCCATCAACCTGAACGAACTTGAGGCTAGCTGACTGTCTGCCGTTATGTTTTAAAATATATGATCAAATGTTTACGGAGTTTAATTTCCATCCGTGACTGTACTGTGTCATGTAATCACGTTATATGTATGACATTAATAATACAATTATGTTCAGTTATCTTCAATTTATGTTTCTCGGCAAAACGAATATGTTTAGCTAGCATATCAGCTTGCCAGTGAGCTAGGTAAGCTATCCGTGGTTAGCTCACGCATTAGCAATATAAACTACAGGGGAAGAACATCGACTGCACTGATGGTCAGTCAATCAGAGATGTGTAGACTACTGCCGGTGATTTGACTAGGCTCATTTTCATATAACTGTCTGGTAGACCTGCTGTTAACCAAGCAAGTTATCGTCGTAGGTTTTCGCCACAGTAGTTAATGAGCCATTAACTGCTACTACTCCATCGCCGTTTGTGGTGTTTACTTGCTGGGTGACGCTAGCTGACCGATCGTTCGCAAGTCACTTTTTACCGAATAGAAATTAACACTGTCAGCGGTGATTAACAAATCTACCAAGTATTTTAATAACTGATCTACAGGCGTGTAAATATGACAACGCACTTTGAAGAGCAAGTTTTCCACCTGTTGCATGAAGACAAAAATAATGTACATTGAATTTCTAATTATTATTATTTTCTTGCTAGCTTCTAGCTTTGTCACATTCGTGCAGCATAGCCCAGGTAGACATTTACGGAATGTACACGACTGACAAGCCGTCAAACACGTTTGACAGATGGAATATTTTCCGGTTAGGGTTAGCTAGCTAGTCAAATGGCTTGGTAGCCGAAGTTGCAAACTGTTTTAGCATAGGCTACTGGACTACCACATATAGCAAATAAGCGTTAGCTGATTACGCTTTCTGCCAACTAATTATTTGGTTAAGTGGGCTAAAGGAAATGGTAAAAATGACTCGGCTACCGCAAAACTTCAGAGGAGGATTATTTTATGGTCGTCTAGTGCAGCTGTAAATAGCACACACTATAATGAAACCACTACAAAATGGGATGCCTGTATTTTCTGATTTCGCACAGGTGGACCGTGGTCGGAGCCGCAATGTCAAGGCCAAGAGACGCCACCTCCCACCCCAGTGACCACAGATTGTAGCCCCTACTGTAGCTTAGTCCTCCGCAGTAATCCGGAAGTGACGCAAGCTGTACCTCATTGGTCCAGAACAAATATTGGCACTGTGCCCAAATGACGCAATAAATCATGAAATCGACCCATGGACAGTCATAAGACGAATAAAATACACCTATTATGACTATTTGTTCTTGTGAGAAAAAATGATTGACTTAGTATTTTGATCGCATTTGTACCGTAGACTTACATGGAAACCGGATATGAAAACACCTATACTGGAGCCATCCGTAGTGGCGCTAGTGAGCAACCAGGAACTACAACACCAGGAAATGAGCTTCAAAAACGAAGTCTGGTTTTGGCCGCTTGGGTAGGACACACACTCACCTCTGCTAGGACACACACTCACCTCCACACAGTCACCTCTGCTAGGACACACACTCACCTCTGCTGGGACATACACTCACCTCTGCTGGGACACACGCTCACCTCTGCTAGGACACACACTCCCAGTGATTAATAGCGTTGTTGGAGGACGACACTGTGTGTGAAGTGAAAGCAGGGGGGCGAGTCCGTGCTCATGATTGATGGATGCCTGGTGCCCATCTTAAGGCTAAAACTGTCTGGCCGATTAAAGGTCATTTCAGGGAGTGAGAAGCCAGAGTAAATTATGTGTTTAGATAGGATGAATGGCCAGTAGGGAGAGTTGGGTAAAGCAATGTGATCCAGTCCATGTACGTAATATTGTAACTTCCCAGCTCTGCATTGCTGTGGTCTGTAGGTCTGATTGTGTGATTTCCAAACATTATTATATCATTCCACATAAAATGATTATTTAACCTCTTAGATACAATCACACACACAATCACCTCTGCTGGGACACACACTCACCTCTGCATGGACACACACACACTTCCACACACTCACCTTTGGTAGGACACACACTCACCTCCACACACTCACCTCTGCTGGGACACACACTCACCTCTGCTAGGACACACACTCACCTCTGCTGGGACACACACTCACCTCAGCATGGACACGCACTCACTTCCACACACTCACCTCTGGTAGGACACACAGAGATCTGCTGTGACATACACACTCACCTGATAGGACACACACTCACCTTTGGTAGGACACATACTCACCTCTGCTGGGACACACACTCACCCCTGCTGGGACGCACACTCACCTCTGGTAGGACACACACTCACCTTTTCCGGGACACACACTCAGCCCTGCTGGGACACACACTCACCTCTGCTGGGACACACACTCACCTCTGGTAGGACACACACTCACCTCTGCTGGGACACACACTCACCTCTGGTAGGACACACACTCACCTCTGCTGGGATACACACTCACCTCTGGTAGGACAAACACTCACCTCTGCTAGGACACACACTCACCTCTGCTGGGACACACACTCACCTCCACACACTCACCTCCGCTGGGACACACACTCACCTCCACACACTCACCTCTGCTAGGACACACACTCACCTCTGCTGGGACACACACTCACCTCTGGTAGGACAAACACTCACCTCTGCTAGGACACACACTCACCTCTGCTGGGACACACACTCACCTCCACACACTCACCTCTGCTGGGACACACACTCACCTCTGCTAGGACACACACTCACCTCTGCTAGGACACACGCTCACCTCCACACGCTCACCTCTGCTGGGACACACACTCACCTCTGCTAGGACACACGCTCACCTCTGCTAGGACACACACTCACCTCCACACGCTCACCTCTGCTGGGACACACACTCACCTCTGCTAGGACACACGCTCACCTCTGCTAGGACACACACTCACCTCCACACGCTCAACTCTGCTGGGACACACACTCACCTCCACACGCTCAACTCTGCTGGGACACACACTCACCTCCACACACTCACCTCTGCTAGGACACACACTCCCAGTGATTAATAGCGTTGTTGGAGGACGACACTGTGTGTGAAGTGAAAGCAGGGGGGCGAGTTCGTGCTGATGATTGATGGATGCCTGGTGCCCATCTTAAGGCTAAAACTTTCTGGCCGATTAAAGGTCATTTCAGGGAGTGAGGAGCCAGAGTAAATGATGTGTTTAGATAGGATGAATGGCCAGTAGGGAGAGTTGGGTAAAGCAATGTGATCCAGTCCATGTACGTAATATTGTAACTTCCCAGCTCCGCATTGCTGTGGTCTGTAGGTCTGATTGTGTGATTTCCAAACATTATTATATCATTCCACATAAACTGATTATTTAATGGAACAACACTCCCCATCTGGCTTTCCATTGGATGCAGCTTTATTTGTAATATACACAACCTGATTGGTATGTACTGCTGTTTAAAAAACAATTGTTGAATGCTCTGCTGCCAAAAAATGCTGTATGGTGGTCTCTTGAGTTTGCGTGTGTGTGAGAGAGAGAATGTGTGTGTGTGTGTGTGTGTAAGAGAGAGAGAGAGAGAGAGAGAATGTGGTGTGTGTGTGTGTCTGTGAGAGAGAGAGAGAGAGACAGAGCATGTGTGTGTGTTTGTGTGTGTGCACGCACGTGGCACGTGCAGGTGCAAGTATGTGTAAGTGTGTGCGCGTATGCACGGGCATGTGTGTGTACATGTGTGTGTGCAGGCACATGTGTGTGCGAGTATGTGTGTGTGTGTGTGTAGGGGGGGAGTGTACTGGCAGAATAGGGGTTGAGCACAAACCTAAGTCGGGAGCGGACTCAAATAGCTGGCTTTGTAAAACACCATTCATTAGATACCCAAATTCTCCTTGCTTTTGGCTATTTTAGCAAAAGTAACCTTTTGACGGTGCGGTCAGGTATTACATCCTTAAAAAATGCCAATTTTCTCCATGAACAAACTAGAAACCCAAATACTGAAAGATATGTGTGGACATGTTATAATGGCCAGAGGAACTGCAAAAATACACATGAACTTGGCAGTGAAGAAGTGGACCCTTTACTTATGTTTTGGGTGGTTACGGAAATGGTAACCTAAGGAAAGCAGAATGCAAATGGAAAAGTAAGCCAATGGTCATAGGTTGGTGGGAAAAACAATGTTAGAACTGTTATGGAGACATACACCCTTTATCCACATTCTGAGTAAACATCAGGGCATAAATGCTCTATGCGGTTGTTTAGGGCCACAATCGGTAGGGGGGGCCACACGACCACGAGGGGGGCCACACAATCCAATGTTTATCTAAGGTAAATAACGTTATTTGCATATTTACGTCATTCACCGGAACTATCGCGGAACTAGCGGTATAAATGAAAATGGAACTGCAACAGAACAGTTCATAACAATGTCATAAAGGAAGGGGGCGACATAGCTCAGGAGGTAAGAGCGGTTGTCTGGCAGTTGGAAGGTTGCCGGTTCGATCCCCGCCCTGGGCGTGTTGAAGTGTCCCTGAGCAAGACATCTAACCCCTCTGCTCTGATGAATGCGAGGCATCAATTGTAAAGCGCTTTGATGAAAGTGCTATATAAATTCAGTCCATTTACCATTTGCCCCCCACTTGACAGAATCTAACAGCACCCCCGCTCGACAGACTTGTTTAGGGCCACCAAAATCCTAGGGCCGGCCTGGTAAATGTGATTCTGATCAGCTGTGAATGATAGCTGTTGACAGTGCCGATCAAGAGTCTGAGGGCAATAAAAATAATAGGCTACATTAGGAAAAAACAAACAATATTAATTTACCAAAAATTTGTTTCTCAATCTCATGACTTATTTACTATTTTTTAATTGGATTCAATACATCTTTAAAAAAAAAAAAAAATTTCAGAAAAATATGGCAGCAGTTGTTACTGATGTGATAGCCTTTGAAACACAGTAGTGACATGCAAGACACCCTCTCAATTTTCTGTGACACACTGATGCTTAAATACACACCAAAATCATGAGTACTAGTTTGGAGTCACATAATGAGGTTCTGGGACCCACATTTTCTAGATTAGTCACACTAATACATTAACATACATGACAATGTAGCCTATAATGGTATAGTTGGGATGGATTTGCCTAACATTCAGTACCAATTAATCTGTCCCACACACATTTCAGCACTATATGTTAGAGCAGTCATTTCCTATATATACATGCATATATTGTTTCCCTTTAATCCTCCTCAGTAATTTCAGAGACTAAGATGGCAACATAATTATTATTATAGCTATAAAAGAGGATTCAAAACCCCCACTTTAACACCAAAGTTCTTTTTTAATGTTGCCAACAGCAGAATCACTGCAAGATTCTTTCTCAGGAGAGACAGACAAGAGATAGAGGAATTCTGCAGAGTACGAAAGGGAATTGCTTATTGGAAATGCACCATTTGTTTTGGAGTGACTGCAAATTCAGTATTGTACACGGTCATGTATCCAAACGCGTGGGGCAGTTACCCACGCAAATCAGAAGGAACAGAACAAAAAAATAATAAAACATAATAAACAAATACCAAAACAACAAAATCGATCCATGATGCGTATTTGCTTAATTTACAAAAAACACAATATATTTACCTTTTTGCCAGGGGATATAGACTTATCCTTTCGTGACAGAAGAATGGGGAATCCAGGATTCAAACCTTTTCCTTATTCAGATTCCAGCCGCTGATTTTGACGCATGTACAGACGTAGAAAAGAATGAACATTGACACAGGAGGACAGAGGGTAACGGAATTCACTCTCCTCTAGCCAGAAAGCGTGGAACCAAAACACAATTTAAAAAAAAAAAGTATTCACTCTGTCTAAGAAGCAAGCTAGGACGGATCCGATTCGTCCCGCATAGTAAATAATTTAAGAGGGGCTGTTTGGTTGCAAAGTAGGCTACCGATACAGCGAAAGCAGAAGAACGGAAGAAAATACTTTTTCGGTCTTTCGGTATAAAACGGGAAGAGAGGAGGATGGCGTAATAAATACAGTTAGCTAAATAACTAGAGAGTTTCCAGTCTGCGATGTAGTAGAATTTCCGCTTGCGCTGGTTATGTCCACATTCACTCAGAAAACTTCTGAATTCGCGTCACTCCCTCACCTCCACCAGCCGTGGTAGCAATTACACGAGATGTCGAAGAAAGGAAGCCTGCTTCCCAGGAAAGCAGCAAACGGGTAATTTATTGCAACCTGCCTCACAGACTTCGAAGGAGAACGGTCGCTCACAAGGGACCAGGAATTGTTATTCTCTGAAGCTCACAAACTCCAGTGGTTACTCCAGGTATTGGAATTGAGTAAGCCTCTGGTGCCAAAAAGCTAATTTCCCCAATTGAAGTCCAATAGTCCATTCAAAACTACAAATTTACCCTGGCCAAATTAAACTATTGAACTATTTTGGACAATACTTTTAAACCGTAAAACTTCTTCACATCCAACTAATCACTCTCCAGTTACCCACAGTCGAAGATATGAGATTTATTTCATTTAAATTTGGTCCGTTTGATTTTACGTCACAGTCCATGCACCTACTTACACGGACACACCCGTAGACGAACGAGTTATAAGGCTGTGATTGACTCATCGATGGAGGAAAGGGTTGAACTAAGATTTACAGATGTCTGAAAATACGTTGAGTATTAAATCTTGACCTAGGATTACATGAATCTACCGTTATTTTTGTTTTGATTATACTGTAATTTTGACAATTACTATTAATATTACTAATAATAACGTTCCCTACCATAACGTTCTTGTTTCCATTGCTCATGGTGATGATCGTGATTAAATGAATTGTAAATAAGTAATATAAGCTGGTATATGTGGCTCTTAAAATAAGCTATTATTCTGATTACACCATAATATCAGTATGACTTTATAGTTTTAAAAAAATCTACAAATAGGTCTTCTGTTATTAAAAATGTTAATGTTAAATTAGTTGTAGTATTTCTTTCTTTGCATCATGATGGTGCTGGTGATGACAAAGAGTAATCAAATATGAAAAATAAATAGGCCAACATAAAAATGGGAATAGCTTAATACACTACTTACTTTAAAATTATTTTTGAGACGATGCTATGGTGCTGATTAAGATGAAGTGAGAATGAAGATGATAAACATCAAAAGTGTACAAAAGTGATAACTGCATGAATATAAAATGATACAGAAAACTAATTTATCAACAGATTTTGTCTTTTTTTTGCATATATATTGTCAGACATGTAATTCACCATTTGGGCATTCCCAGTCATAGGAGGCATCAAAGTGCATGGCCAGCATAGCCTGAAGATATGATGGAGCAGGAACTGGGGGGTTACTATCTGAGGTGTGTGTGTGTGTGTGTGTGTCAGAAGGTGGTGTCACAGCTATTATCAGCTAATGTTGACATATTTTATAGCAACTAACCAAGAGGCTGTAAGAGGCTAACATCAAATTTTTAAAAATGACAAACATGAATATTGTTTCAAAATATTTTTAATTTTGAATTTTTATGAAATTTAAATATCTTAAAACTAACTTGGCAAGCTGGGTTAGCTGTCACTTAGCTGATTTTAATTTACCTGAGAACATGGTAACGTCAAGGTCTGATTCAGGACATGATGATTCTCTGTGCCTGCTCGACCACTCTGCTCTGCAGCAGCAAGGCGCCTTGCACCCCATCCCACCCGAGCAAAGGGATCACAGAGCTTCTCCACCCTAGCTCCCCAGTGGTGGAACAAACTCTCTGTCCCTATTCAGACCTCTCCCTCACTACCCATCTTCCGCTGTGGTCTGAAGATGCATCTCTTCAGACTATACCTGGACTAACTGCCACCACTCTGTGTATCATTTCACTTTAAATCCCCCCTTTCATGACACTCATGTTACATGTACCTGTCACGTAACGGGAAGGGGGGACCCAAACGCAGAGGGAAAAAAACACAAACTCAAAAAGGGACAATTAACAAAGACTTTACTTTCATGACAGGCAAACAAGCAGGGAACAGAAAAGGCCACGATGGGCAAAAACACAAACTCAAAAAAATATCTAATAACACAGAAAACAAGAGGAACTCAAAAACACGGGCAGGGCAGAACACAGGCAGGCAGAGTACACGGGCAAGTACATTCAAACAGATCAAACAAACACAGGCAGGTACATACGGTCTGAAACAAACACAAGGAACCAGCACCCGAGTCAAGGAAACAAAGAACTTAAATAGACAGGGGGTAACAAGACACAGGTGAACTCAAAAAACAATCAACCCAGAAAAGGAGGGGATAACAAGACACAGGTGGGAACAATGATAGAATAACGAGACAACAATAATACAATTAACAGGGGGGAGCAGGACACAAAACATAAGTGCCGCCATCTGGCGGCCCAACAAGGGAAACACAGACAGGAAAACACAGAACCATGACAGTACCCCCATTCCAGCACTTTTTGTAATTTGTATTTGTCCTAATATTGTAGCTTGTTCTTCTCCCTAGTTTGGCTTGGCATAAGTTAGGTCAGAATAGTGTTCACTGTGTGAACTGAACTGTGTTCTTGGCTAGAAATAGCTGTACGAAATGAGTGAGTGAGAGATCTTTTCACTTCTATGCTGACACGCAACTCTTCTCTCCTTCTCGGACACACAGGTCTCTGCTCGCATCTCCGCTTGCCTGAGGGACATCCAGATCTGGATGGGCAATCACCACCTGAAGCTCAACCCAGGTAAGATGGAGCTAATCTTCATTCCTGCTCTAACCTCTCCCCTCCTTGATTTCTCGGAGTGGTGATGGACAACAGGCTGTCCCTCTCCAAGAATATCGCAGCGGTAAGCCGGGCGTGCAGACTCTTCCTGTACAACATCCAGAGAATCTGTCCCTTTCTCACCACGTACTCAACCCAGCTCCTGGTCCAAGCAATGGTACTGTCTCACCTGGACTACTGCAACTCTCTTCTTGCTGGCCTACCAGCATCTGCCATCAGACCCCTGTAACTCATTCAGAATGCTGCAGCTCGTCTGGTCTTCAACCTCCCCAGACACTCCCACGTCACTCCCCTGCTCACTACCCTCCACCGGCTGCCTGTTATGGCTCGCATCAAATTCAAAACATTGGTCCTAGCATATCAGGGAGTCAAGGGGTCAGCCCCAGCATACCTCCATAAGATCTTCAAACCCTACATGCCAGCCAGACCCCTCCGTTCTGCTACCTCAGGATGCCTGGCACCTCCCCCTCTTCGCACTTGCACTTCCCGGTCAAGTCTCCTGTCTGTTCTGGCTCCACGATGGTGGAATGACCTTCCCGTGGAGGTAAGAACAGCTGAGACCCTGATCACCTTCAAGCGATGACTGAAGACTCACCTCTTCAGGTTGCACCTCTCCCCACCCCTCCCTACCTCCCTGTAGTCTCTAATTAGCTCTGTAAGCTTAGGTATGTAGCTAGGTAAGCTGTTTATTTTAGTGTATTTTAGTTATTGCCCTCGTGCCTAGGGTTGGGCCGATGTAATTTTCAAACCGGTTTGATTAAGCCAAATACCGGACCGGAGCGGTAATACCGAATTTTACCACTAGGCATCGCACGTGACTCAGCCGCTCCCGAGTGGAACATAATGAGAGCCCACGAATGAGAGTGTAGCGGCTTTACCGTTGTCAAGCAGAACCCCGGATGATAGTTTTATTTGGACCGTTGTTAAGCAAAAACCTGGTTAATTCTATGAAAACAATGATGCTATCAAGAAAAAATAGTTCCTTCTCGTTTCATACCATACAATTAGGCTACCACCAATTTAGATAATTTTTGTCATTATTTTGACATTATTTAATAAAAACCATAAGTCAATCAAAGTCATCTGCCTAGCACTGTCTTGCTTTTTAAATGGTGTGGTCGTGCAGTGTAGACATAACGTCTTTCTAAGACCCTCTGAAACGGGTTTTGAATGCCAGCTAGCTTTATGATAGGTTCGCCATCACTTGTCACCTAGCCAATATTAAAATTCTTGGTTTTAGGTCAGAATGGTCTCATGGCATGCTTGTTATCCCGGCTAGCTAGCTAGCTAACTATTGAATTGTATTCAAAACAGCGGTTACTATAAACGCAATCGTTCACAAACATACGGATGGAAATGGGTCCGTAGGCATGAGTTAAATGTGTAACGCCTATTCTACTGTCCAAATAAGGGACGATTCCAATTTGTAAAGCTAGCAACAGTAGGCCTAACTAGAAATGTGATTCAACGTTGCCATCAATTGTGAAATTGGACATTGAAAACGGGAGGGGATGTAACAACAATTCAAAAGCGAAAGCTGCTGTTTAAACTGCTTTAGAATGCTGGATTTTGTAGCGCATTGACTTTAGAACTGTTAAAAGGCCAAGGTGTCCCTTTACTAAGAAATAATGCCCACCCTTGGACCAATCAAAATCAAGTATTCAGCCAAGCCGTTGTATAATGAAATTTGATCTCCTTGTTGCCGGGCTCGGCCCTAAATTGCGCACGGCCTGTCAACGTTTTTTTGTTTTGCACTCAGACACTAGTGGCTTAGTTTATAAACAAACATAATATTATGTTAATCACGTTGTCATATTGTTTATTACTAATACAATACAAGTTTGATTTAGCGCCGTCGGCACAGGTTGCTGATGTAGGCTACTTTTTCATTTGCCAGTAGTCTACGTCTCATAATGACAAATGCTGGTTCAGTCGGTTCGCATAAAATCAAACCAGTTTAAGCTCGTACACCGGACCGGACCGGCAAAACCGGAAACCGACCCAACCCTACTCGTGCCTACTTGTTTAATTATTGTCTGTATTATTTGCATAGACTGATTTGCTGCTGTTTTTGTTTGTGTTCATCAGATTAACCTACAGGGTCCAAGTTAAACTACGTGGTTGCTCCCTGCACTTGGAACTGTACTTCCCTCTAGGATTTTCAACACACTTGTCCCTGGTTACGGTTATACACTTTGTCGTACGTCGCTCTGGATAAGAGCGTCTGCCAAATGCCTGTAATGTAATGTAATGTAATGAGTATTGTACCTTATTGAACCTGTGTTTTGTAGTTGTCCAGTGACCATGATATGCACTTTTGTACGTCGTTTTGGATAAAAGCGTCTGCTAAATAAATGTAATGTAATGTAATTTCTGATGAGAGATAACATAAAAAAATTTCCTGAATTTGGTGAACATCAACAGGCAATCCAGGAAGTTAATGTGTTTAACTATGCCCATATTAAATTGACTATAAGTGTAAATTGGACATGAAAAATGTGTTTCACTAACGTTAAATAAAGGAAACAGCCTATAGACCATTTTGGTGTTAGTAAACTTTGATGACGTAGTGTGTGGGCGAAGCCAAATTAGTGGCAGTAAGAACAGTCTCTTGACAGTTTGTCTAATGTAGCAGTGGTATCAAAAGAAAGATCTGTACTTGAAACGTTCATCATTTGTTTGTTTACTCATAGAAAACAATATTATGGATCCTCTTCAGACACCTTGTCAAATTATTTAAAAGGTTTGTCAGCACAAGACAAATTAAATAACACTAATAAGGATTCATTAAGAGATCATCGTTCACTACATTATAATGTTACTGAGGAAGCAATCTTGTCAAATAATCGAACCTTTAACTTAGCTTGGGCTAATGCTTTTAAGAGGTGGAGGATTTACAATCTACACGAGTTTCCCACCAGGAAGTTCCACATGAGCACCTTATTATGTCAGATGAGCAAGTCAGGAAGCTCAGGATTCTAGATGCAACATGAATTAGTGGAGTTATGCTGCCCCCCAAGTCCCTAGTTTAAATAATCCTGTGCTACCCTAAGCATACACTGGCCCAGAGCAGCAGTACCCCTCTGGGGTACCCCTCAGGTGCAGCCTGTCATGCTTGTACAGGCCACTCCTGTCCCAAAAGGAGTCCCAGTGCCCCATAAACCTGTACTGCTCTTTCCTACACCAGATTTGTAGCCATGTGTTAAACTTCCAAATAAAACTTTGCTTCCATCTGCTTGTACATGGTACCAGTTAGTATTCTAGAAAAAACTACCTTGGGGGTTGTGTTCCTTATGTTTTCTGCTAGGTACACAAATGTGTCCTGCAGAACCTCAAACCTACTCTTACCTATGCCATTGGCTTCTATGTGAACCATGACCACTGGATCCCATGAGGGAGAGAGAAAGAGTGAAAGAGAGAGAGAACTCAAAAGATCAAAAGAGGATAGCTGAAAGTGAGTGGGAAGGCCCAGATGTTTATAGTGACAGAGCAGACGGTACCTGCCCCAGGGCAGACACAGGGAGGAGGGCTGCAGCATGTAATTTACCTAAAGGAGCTGAAAGCCACCCTCAGCACTGCAGCAATGAGCTCATGTGCACTCTGGGGTGTGGGGGGAGCCACACACACACAGAATATGCCAGGCTCATACTAAAATTAGACCAATGCCCGCACATTTCATTGCCTGCATGTTGATTTTACCATGAAGATCACAAATTGTGTTTTTTTGGGAATGTGGTACACCTGTGGTACAAACAATGAAAGCAACAATGAAAACTAAGAACATGTCCAGTGAGCACAGAGGAGGTGATATTAAGCCACTTAGGATAATTGTAAGGCCTCGTACACACTAGCATTAACACTCGTTTTGCAACTAAAACCAATAGTGTGTATGAGGCCTAATTTTGTACTGATGTTGGCAGGTCATGCTAAAATCTTTCTCTGTTTACTGTAAATGTACATGTTCATTTGCAATTTGTACTGAATCTACTATACATAGCACTGAACTTGCAGACGCTCTGCTTGACCCAGCGGAGGACTTTAGCCAAATAGAGAAGTACATAAATAATTATCCTACGTTTCATTCTGGCTTAGCTCAGACACCTGTATAATTACTTTAAAGAGATTCTTTAAAATTTCAGTTAGTATTTATAACAAGGCAGGATAATCACTGGAAAAGCAATCTATACCCATCCTGTATTTGTGTGAAAACAAATGCATGCTGCCTACGTTGACATTCATGGTTGTGAAAGTGCACGTGTGGGAATCTGTCCCTATTGGGAGCACATTTCCTGTTCTGTCTGAGCCAGAATTAAGGCCGTCATTTTGGGGTATTTATGGAAAGGTGTACTGTCCTCTTCCACCTCTGGAGCAGGAGGGAGAGGACAGTTGCTTTGAGTGCATTTTGGGACGTTTGGTCCGGTGCATAAAACCATACTGGCACTTTATGAGTTCCTCTTGTGTTGTGGCACTTTCTGAGGTCTTTTGTGCTGTGGACAGGACACTTTATGGTGGAGAGTTCACAGTTCAGCCTTCGTGCAGTGCTGTGAAGTTCATATCCAGAACAACAGTTTATGTTCTTATTGCATACAATCCATTTGTATGGCTGTGGTCCTCCTGCAAGGTAGGCCAGCTGCCTCAGAGCTGCAAAAACCCACGAAACCCAGTTCTGCGGCCACTATGGTACACTGCCACTGCAGTAAACCAGCAGTACGTTCATTAGTAAATTAATAGAGCGTGATTTTCATCTCCCCACCAGCACATATCTTTAAGGAACCGATGCCATCTGTGTGGTGATTAAATAGAAATGCTTAAATTACTATAAGCTTTGTTGTATTGGTCATACATTCATTATTCAGTCACAAAGAGGACTGTGGGCAGACAGGCAAAGCGGTGCCTAATACCAGAGAGTAAGAGATACGTTTGAGAAATGCAGTCCTCTTCTGGTGAAGTCACAGACACTTCCCATGACCAAGACAGCACAGGTTAATGATATTTCCTCACACCACCCCTTCCCTTCTAGCCCTGTTGCTAATCTGGAATATGTAGATTGGAGGAGGGGCAGATGATGGGCTCAATCAGCCATTATGCATAATTACTTTAATAATGTCACTATTATAATAAGAATAATAATTAGCTTGCTAATGTGAAAGCATGTGAACTGCAATGTACTGCATCTTCTCAGGATCTTTCTTATTCTTTGCTGTTGTCCCATTTTGTAACTACTATCTAGTCCTACAGTTTTTATACTGCCCATACAAAATGCATACCATATTATTCTACTATATGTGCTAAAAACCTTAATGATACTAATGATAATTTATTGATTATTAGCAGTTGAAGATGCTAAATTTCCCATTAAAATGAACCACACCCATTACCATATTTTACATTTCCTGTTCTGTCTGAGCCAGAATAAGAGTATTTATGGCCTCCAAATCTGACCGGATGGTTTATTACATGGCTATTTCAGCCAATAGCACACATAGACAAAAACGGAATGTTTGTTGTGCTTGTGAAGCGCTTCCTTAACAAAAATATCACAACAGACAGGCATCATGCATTTATAAGAGCAAACCAGACAGATAATACAATACAATACATAATATAGGCTATATATATTCTGTGAGATATTCTTGAGATAACCTTAAATTAATTACTGGCATAGCATTGCATTGCATTGCAGGTAAATTAGGCAGTTAGGTAGCAGCCTGTGTTGCTCACTCTTTTTAGCTACATTGAGTAGCATTTCTATTTTCAAGCTAAAATAAATACTGCACCAATGGCCACATAAATGCTTAGCTTGAGGTAACTGGTTGTGACTAACACAGTTGTCCCCTAAAAGCACTTATCTGCATATTTAATGGTGCTTACTGGTTTTCTGAATCAATTACTACTTGTTGGTAGCGGAGCCACATTATGACTTCACATATAGACTTTTTTCATTGCCGTACTGTACCATACTGTATCATAATGTACCATGCTGTACCATACTGTACCACGCTGTAGTGTACTGCACCATACTGTACAATGCTGTACTGTACTGTACCATGCTGTACCTTACTATAACACACTGTACCGTACTGCACCATACTGTACCGTACTGTACTGAGCTTTACCATACTGTACCATACTGTACCGTACTGCACCATACTGTACTGCGCAGTACCATACTGTACCATGCTGTATCATACTGTACCATGCTGTACCGTACTGCACCATACTGTACCGCGCTTTACCATACTGTACCGTACTGTATCATAATGTACCATGCTGTACCATACTGTACCATGCTGTTCCTTACTGTATCATAATGTGCCATACTGTACTGTACTGTAACATACTGTAACGTACTGTACCACACTGTACCGTACTGTAACATACGGTACCAATACTGTTCCTTACTGTACCATACTGTACCGTGCTGTACCATACTGTACCATGCTGTACCTTACTATAACACACTGTACTGTACTGTACCATGCTGTACCATACTGTACTGTACTGTACCATGCTGTACCGTACTGTAACATACTGTACCATGCTGTACCGCACTGTACCACACTGTACCGCACTGTGCCATTCTGTACCGTATTGTAACATACTGTACCATGCTGTACTGCACTGTGCCACACAATCAATCAATCAATCAAATTTTATTTCTATAGCGTATTTCACAGTTGTGAATTGTCACAATATGCTTCACAGACAACCCTGGACTAGACCCCCGCAGGAGCAAGCCAAAAGCAACAGTGGCAAGGAAAAACTCCCTGTGGCAGATGAGAAAAAACCTTGGACAGAACCAAATTGCTTCCGCTTTTCTTCTTCAGCTAGCCTGGGGAAACGAGACATGGAAGTGAGGAATCATCACGGTGAGATTCCTGTTGAGTGTGCAGAGGATACTCAAATTTTGGTAAAGCTTACTCCTCCCTAACCCATTTAAAGCTCCAAAGCATCTTGTAAGTTTCAAGTACAAGTCATTGACTGTACAGTAGCCTGCCCTGTACAAACATGAACCTGACATTGCGGCTTGCATCAAGACACTGATTAATATTTAATCAGCAACATTAGATCAAAGTAGTCATCTAATAGTATCAAGTAGAAACGCTGTAACATACTGTACTGTGCTGTTCCGTACTGTACCATAATGTACCGTGCTGTACCGTACTGTATCATGGTGTATAGTGCTATACCATAATGTACCACGCTGCACCATACTTAACCATGCTGTACCGTGCTGTACCATACTGTACCGCTTTGTACAGTGCTGTACTATGCTATACAGTACTGTACCATCCTGTACCATGCTGTACCACGCTGTACCATACTGTACCTCGTGGTACCATAATGTGCCATGCTGTACAATACTGTACCACACTGTAACATACTGTACTGTGCTGTTCTGTACTGTACCATAATGTACCATGTTGTACCGTACTGTACCATGGTGTATAGTGCTATACCATAATGTAACATGCTGTACCGCGCTGGACCATGCTGTACCACACTGTACCATACTGTACTGCTTTGTACAGCGCTGTACCACGCTATACCATACCATACTGTACAGTACCATTCTGTACCATACCATGCTGTATCATGCTGTACTGCACTGTACCACACTGTACCATGGTGTAACGTGCTATACTGTGCTGTACTGCACTGTACCATACAGTACCATACAGTACAGTGCTGTATCATGCTGTCCATACTGTAACGTGCTATACCGTGCTGTACTGCACTGTACCATACTGTACCATACAGTACCATGCTGTATCATGCTGTACCATACTGTACCATATAGTACCATGCAGTATCATGCTGTACCATACTGTACCATGCTGTATTGTGCTATACCATACTGTAACGTGCTATACCATGCTGTACTGCACTGTACCATACAGTACCGTGCTGTACCATACTGTAATAATAATAATAATAAACTTTATTTATATAGCACCTTTCATATCATAAAATGCAGCTCAAAGTGCTTTACAAGAGAAACAATACAAATTAAGATAAGATAAAAATAGTAATAAAATAAATTGATAACGAAAATAGCATAAATGAAGTAAATTAAAAATAAAAATAAATAAATAATAAAGAAAAAAATAACACTAATAAAAATAAAAATAAAATTAATAAAATAAAATAATAGTAATAAAATACATGTATAATGATAAAACAATCTTAAGATATAAAAAGCATAAAACAAGTATAAGAAATATAAAATAATAACAATGGTGTTAAAATAAAAAGGTGAAATTAATTGAAAGCAAGATCATAAAAATGGGTTTTGAGCTGTTTCTTAAAACTTTGTAATGGGAGTTTGTTCCAAACCTTTGGTGCATAAGAACAGAAAGCTGCTTCCCCATACTTTTTGTAATTCATTCTTGGGGCATTGAGCAAGTCAGCACTAGACGATCTAAGGGAACGGTTTGGAACATATTTGGATAAGCAATCACAGAGGTATGAAGGTGCTAAAGCATTTAGGGCCTTATAAGCAAGTAAAATAATTTTAAAATCAATCCTATATGTTACAGGGAGCCAGTGCAATGAGGCTAGAACTGGTATAATATGGTTTCTTTTTCTGGTTTTTGTTAAAATTCTGGCTGCTGCATTTTGTACAAGTTGCAGCCTATCAATAGCTTTTTTTAGGTAATCCAGTGAAGAGTGCATTGCAATAATCTAGGCGAGAGAATACAAAGGCATGGGTCAACTTTTTGGCATCTTTCAGTGAGAGGTAGGGTCTAACTCTTGCAATATTTCTTAAATGAAAAAAGGTAATCTTTGTAACATTGTTGATATGTGATTTAAAATCCAGCTCAGAGTCAAGAATAACACCCAGGTTTTTTACTTCAGGCTTATTCTGTAGAGCCAGACTTCCAAATTTGCTTAATATCTTTCCTCTCTGTGCATTTGTTCCAATTATAAGAATTTCTGTTTTATCTTCATTTAGTTTGAGGACATTTTTAATCATCCACTGTGTAATGCTGGATAGGCAATTTATCAAGGGATTTAATGTGCTATACTGTGCTGTACTGCACTGTACCATGCTGTACCATGCTGTACTGTAACACGCTGTACCATGCTGTACTGTAACATGCTGTAACACGCTGTACCATGCTGTACTGTAACACGCTGTACCATGCTGTACCGTGCTGTACTGTAACATGCTGTACCATGCTGTACCATGCTGTACCGTGCTGTACCATGCTGTACTGTAACACGCTGTACCATGCTGTACCGTGCTGTACTGTAACACGCTGTACCATGCTATACCATGCTGTACCTTGCTGTACCATGCTGTACTGTAACACGCTGTACCATGCTGTACCATGCTGTACTGTAACACACTGTACCATGCTGTACCATGCTGTACTGTAATACGCTGTACCGTGCTGCACTGTAATACGCTGTACCGTGCTGTACCATGCTGTACTGTAATACGCTGTACCGTGCTGTACTGTAACACGCTGTACCGTGCTGTACCATGCTGTACTGTAACACGCTGTACCGTGCTGTACCATGCTGTACTGTAACACGCTGTAACACGCTGTACCATGCTGTACTGTAACACGCTGTACCGTGCTGTACCATGCTGTACTGTGCTGTACCATGCTGTACTGTAACACGCTGTACCATGCTGTACCATGCTGTACTGTAACACGCTGTACCATGCTGTACCATGCTGTACTGTACCATGCTGTACCATGCTGTACTGTAACACGCTGTACCGTGCTGTATCATGCTGTACCATGCTTTCAAGTGTGTATCGAATACACACTTGAAAGCACAATACAATCCTTTGACAGACTTTTCTAAACACCACCAGGCTCCTTCCCCTCACTCTTTCCACCACAAACAGGAAGTCCATGTCAGACACAAGCAATCAAAAACAAGAGCAGCAACTGCACCCACTCCAACAACCATATTTTCTGAGTTGTTTCCAAATGTTCAGTGTTCACACTGAAAAACGTTTCGCACTGTAACATCTGAAATCAAATTTGTTGGTAATAAAAACGTCCTTTGGAAATGGTAGAATGAAAACATTCATACTTACAGTTTGCATACTGGGACACTGAGCTCATAGTTTGGAATCTACTAAAGTAATCAAATGAGATTTAAATAAAAGTTCAGAGTGGGAGAAAACCTGGCAATTGAAATGTAATATAGCCAAATGTAAAGTTCTGCATGTGGGAAATAAAAAACATTAGGCAGGATTACATTATGGGAGGAACAAAATTGAACTTGTAACTAAACAACTAAATTGATTCCTGGTATGAGAGATAAAAGCTATGAGAAAAGACTTAAGATGCTTAACTTCTTCAAGCTTAGTAAAAGGACACTCAGTTGTGATTTAATTGAGGCTTTTAAATCCATAAAGAGGATCAACAAATACCCCTTTTCCACCAAGGCATTTTGAGGGCCGGTTCGGAGCTGGTGCCTAATCACGAACCAGTTCTTCGCTTTTTGACAGCAAAAGAACTGGCTCTCGGCCAGGTTAACTGGTTCCAAAGCGGCACCAACACTTGGCTGGTCTAGAACCAAGAACCGCTTACGTCAGGGGCTGGGGGTGGGATTATCGTGACCAACCAAGACCAACTAAAACTTTGTGACCACCAGGTAGAGTGAGACCACATATTATCGACCACCTTCGTTCGTCAGACAGGAAAACGTAAACTGATTAGCAATTATATATGAAATAGGCAAAATATCGGTAACAACGTGTACCTAGTTATATAGGAAAAACTGTCCTTGTTATCATCCAGTGGTTATTTTTTCAGTACTTTCGCGATTTTTTTCAGTGCCGGCAAATAAGTCAGGGGTGGTCCAGCGCTAGCTTTTGGTTGCTAAGGGGACATGTATCGACCACCCCATATAAATGAATGGAACTTGACATAAATTTGCTAGCATACTGTTTAAGTGTCCTGTCTTGCATATTTAATAGGTTATAGAGGTTAATATGAGAAAGGGTGGTTATCAGCACGTCTAGGAATCCGTACATATTCACTGTTGTAACCCAAGTCGCAGGACACAAAATAGCCGTTAGGAAAGCAGTTTGAAATTATGAAGCAACGTCTGCGCCATTGGATTTAATGGGTCGCAATGAGATAATTCCGAGCGTGTTGCTTGTCTTAAAGTTGATATAGTAAATAAGGCTGTAATAACTAAATGTATATGTATGAAGTTGTTTTTTTTTTTTTACATTTATTATCTGTATTTTTACAGGACATACATTTTAATAGGTAACAATGTTGCAGGGAAAGCGGAGTTGTATACAGACATATACAGTGATGTAATGACATGGCTCTCTAGCCCGTAGAAAAGCAAACCAGTTCTTAGAAGGTTCGCAAGTTAAATGGTAAATGGACTGCATTTATATAACGCTTTTTGCCAAAGCGCTTTACAATTGATGCCTCTCATTCACCTACACACACACTCACACACCAACAGTGGAAGGCTACCACTGTCACGGTACGGGTAGGGGGGACCCAAACGCAGATAGAAAAAAACACAAACTCAAAAAGGGAAAATTAACAAAGATTTTACTTACATGACAGGGGACAAAAAAAACAGGAAACCAAAAGGCCATGCAGGGCACTACCAAAAACACAAAACAGAAAACTCAAAATTCAAAACACACAGAGCAGAACACAGGTAGGACAGAAACCAGGCAGGAACTAACAGGCAGAACACACAGGCAGGTCAAAGCACAGGCAGGCAGATACATGAAGGTCAAACAAACACAAACAGGTCAAAAACACAGGCAGGTTCATAGGGTCTGAAACAAACGCAAGTCGGGAACAAACACAGGTAGGAAACAAACATAAGTCAGGAACAAAACACAAGGAACCAGCACCTGAGTCAAAGGGACAAAGAACTTAAATAGACGGGGTAACAAGACACAGGTGAACTCAAAAAACAATCAAACCAGAAGGAGGGGATAACAAGACACAGGTGGGAACAATGATGGAATAACGAGACAATTGAAAACAATCATACAATTAACAGGGGGGGAGCAGGACACAAAACAGAAGTGCCGCCATCTGGCGGCCCAACAAGGGAAACACAGACAGGAAAACACAGAACCATGACAGCCATGCAAGGTACCAATCAGCTCGTTGTTAGTAGAGACCAGGCTTGATACGGTGTTAGACACTATCTAGTCTGTAGGTAATGAGAGCACTAATTTAGTAAAGAAAATGGCAAGCATTGTTGGGATGAATGGCCTGTTTTCGTCATTATGTTATGTTATGTTAGATGTATTTGCTGCACAACATTAAACATTAATGTGCACAGCACTTAGCATCCATCTTTGATACATTTCAGCCCTAAATGTTTGTGGCCAGCAGATAACACTAGTGCGCACTGTGTTAATCAAAGCTTCGAGTAATGAACCCATTTTCGACACAATGGGCCGGAAATTTTCATTGCTTCCGAAAGATTTGTTTTCCCATCTCTTATTTTTCGAGCATTAGGACTGTAGCGTTTGGTACACCGGAAAAGTGGAGTGGTCTCAGCTGTGCTGGCTGGGGGAGAGAGCACAAACACCTGGGTTGCGTTAACTAATCAGCCAAGCCTGCTTAAAGGTGTGTTCCTCTGCATAGCTTGGGGCCGAGACTGGGAGCTCACACCAAGAGAGCAAGTTTTGAGTTCCGGTCTGTTCCGTTTCAGTTTTGTTTGTTCCAGCAAGACAAGGAAGGCACTGCAGAAAAGTAGGAGGAGCAGGTCCACTAAAAAGTGAGCCAGCAATGAGTGGTGAGCCGAATGGCTGCTCAGTTTTGCTTTTGTTTGTCTTTATTATTTTAGTTTATTGGTTTCTCCCGGAACCTGTTTATTTGATTTAGTGTTGGTGCGCTCCATCTCTTTCCATGCAGCAACCGTGGAACTGCCATATCTCCCTCCCAGGGGTGCCATACTGGCATGTGACAGGGACGTGCCCAGGGTAGGCTGTTTTTTGTGGTTACTCGGCACTTAATTGATCAATTCACCTGTTTTTCAATGAGTTGCTGATTTTAAGGTGAACAAAACAAGTGGAATTCTGCAGCTCTCCGGTCAACCTGTGTGTCGCAGTGTCTGCAGGTATTTGCTCAAACCACCTGAGTTCACCAAATAAAAAACAAAAAATAAATAAAATAAAAATAAAAAGTAATTTTACCTCCTTGGTTCAGGAAGTGCTCATTAGTGAAATCAGGTGGTGTAGTGCATGGTTGAAGCAAATTCCTGCAGGCTCTGTGGCCCGCTGGACCTGAAGTTGAGAAGCCCTGGTCTAGATTGTCTTGTTGTGTATCTTAAAACAAAGTGGGAGGAAGTTGCCTGTAGTCATCATGTCCTCTTGTCAGCTAGAGGACCAATTCAAATTCATTGCAATTAAAACTCTGATTAGGTTTATACTGAACTATGAGAACGACGTTGGCAAAAAATCCATGGATCCCCTTTTAACACACACGCCCAGAATAAAAAAGCCCCTTAATTGGGGAAAAAGCCAATCCGTTTGATATTTCCTACAGGGTTACCAGAGCAAGGTATTTTACCCTAATTTTTGGGTGATGGCCCTTAGGGAAATTTAAGATACGCATGTTTTCAGGGGGTAAAATGATTGGGTAATTTATGGAAAAAATATTAATCAAAACCTTGTTATTATGAGCTAAAAGGCTACACTGATCCTTTGCACTGAACTCTCTAAAACCACCACCACCCCCACCCCCCCAATAGGCCTCTGGCAACCCTAGTTTCCTAACAGACAAGCTAAGCATGCACAGTTGTTAAAAAAATGATTTTGAAAATTAAACTGAAAAAATCACATCGTCAGTTTTGTTTCCTTCAAATTCTTACATAATATACAATGATAAATACTCCTAAATATATGAATACGTGTTTTTCAGTGGTTTGTCATTTTATGCAGTGGTTCAAGCAGTGGTTTGAAATGACCACTGCTACCTACTTAAACCTGACTATTGTTTATGTACCACATTATAAATCCAACCATGAGACTCAATACAATACATTAGAAATGAAAACATAAGCTATTTACAACAATTTACTATCTATAACAATAGAAATGACTAACACAATTTATTTCCTTCATACGTTGATTGCCTCTGGTGGAAGACCACTGGCTTGGATTAAAAATGAACATCCACAATATAGAAGTGAGCCTGTTTCCCTATGCTTCTTTTAATAATTGCTCCATTTTTTCCACAAAAAGTGAGGTAAAGCATGCATGTTGTGTCAAATTCAGTTCCCCTGATATAAATGAATGCAGGTAAACTACCAATGCCTAAGCAGTTATGCTATGTTTTATCATCAGTGAACCCTGATGGGGATGGGAGTCTATAGCAACTTTGTTAGCTTTACTACTGAAGTTGGCTACACATATCCAGATAGCATTCGTGCTGTCCCGAATTCAATTCTGTATCAAAGCAATTCCAAGGTTGACTAGTTTTTGAACGAGCCCTGTCAGCTTGTCTTTTTGCTTTGCTGTATCTAGGCTTCTTTGCATCAGCCAAGGCAGCAGCTAACTAGCAACAATCATTTTGCTGGAATCTGATCCAAAACCACAGCTTCTGAAGCAATGCCCACACCTGACCACACCTAGAAGACCACAATGCCCAGAAATGTCCCGAACACATTTTAGAATAACAAATACAGGTAAAAGGTGTACAAATTCAGTGAAAGTGTGTAAAGACTGAGATTGCCAGTGCATTATAGATGTGCCTTAGCAGAGTTATTTTATAATATTTTCATGCAAAAAATCCTGCATCGTAAGTCCCACTCACCGCAAAAAAAGTGATTGGACCTAAGGAAGTGGTTTGAAACAATGGGATTTTCCATAGAGGAAAACTTAAAAAATCGTATCTTCTGATGAGCAAACAATTACACAATCTCTTTCTCCAAACAATGTGTTTTGCATATCAGTTGATTGTAAAAAAAACAAAAAAAAAACATACATATACATTAAAAATGTTATCCCCAGATTTACGATATCATTATTTTAGTAATTTAAAGAAGACGCCACTATTGTCATTGGTCTCATGTCTCTATGACAAGTAAAGCAAGAGTAACCTTTTTTTTTTTTTTTGCATTTGATTGCCGTACTATAGCGCCACCATGTGGCCAATTGGGGTGGAATTGCCACCGCACGGCAAGGATGTACCATTGTGCAAAATTTCATCAAAAGCTACCAAGCGGTTTTGCTGTAATTTCCGAAACAACAGACATAATAATAATAATACCTGCAAAAACAATAGGGACCCCTAGATATTTCTTTGTCCCAAAAATAATGGAGCTCACTGCATATAGAAATTTGTGTGGATGAATGAGATTAACTCCAGAAGATGCCAACGTCTAACAGATAGTGGGCGGTGGATGGACAGATAGTGAAAACGTGTTTTGGAAAGATTCAGTTAGTGCAACACTATCTCTCCTCATCATTAACTGACCAGGCAGCCCTTACAAAACTGGCAACATTTGTATGACACACACATACAGTGTCCAGAACATATAGTAAACTACAGCTTATTCACAGATGAATATATTTATAGTCTTTTAATGACCAAACTCAACCTGCCTACCCAACATGTCTTAAGTATAGCTTTTGGACAAAGCATGGGGCTTTGAAATGACTCATTTCTATGTATAGAAAGTGTTGGATGTCTTTTCCAATTTCCTGTCTGAGAAGTGTTGGGCGTTGGGCCAAACTTGCTGCTCACGAAAGGTAAGCACAAATGCTGTGGTGTGTGGTGCACATGTGGTGAAGTGTGCAGAGTGGTGGGCACAAACACAGAAGTTTGAGCTTTAAGCCTGTGCAACCTAATGAACACAGTGGCACAGAACTCGCTGCTCACAAGACCATTGGTCCTTTTCATATTAACATCCCTATTAATCATTCGCCTCATGGTTTTGAAGGATTATCAAAACTGTCAGGGTTTGAGTTACTGGTCTACATGTCCTGTTAATGCCATCACACAAGAGCAGTTCACCTGGTTTATCAGGTATAAGGAGTCTTCCTCAGCCAGCTGTACATATTCTTTTCCAAAACAGTGACTGCAAAACTCTGCTGGTGGACAGAGAAGTGAACAGAAGTAGCAGCCTACTGCATGTGATTGGAGGAGACAAGTATGTCTACCTCTCCTCATGACATTGCAGTGATGAAACAGACAAATAAACAAAACCAAGAATTCCAAAATGGCATTTCCCCCCAAAACCTATACCAGTAACCACAATAAGGAGAATTTCTTGAGCATATTATGAAAAGAAACATCCAGCAGTGAATCCTCAGTAACAAAGACAAACAGAACTTTCAGTCTGGTTAAACTATGGTGCTTCCTGCTCTATGCTGCAGATTGGCTCTGTGGCCATGTGTTAAAACCACAGGTCAGAAATCCTGCAGCTGCCGTTGGATGGGGTTCAGCAGTGCTGCACTGCATGTCTGCATAAGCTCAGAGTTCTCTGTGCCAAGAGGAAAGACTCTATAAAAGGCAGTAATTTTCCTGTCTGTACCCAGGAGGAGGGGTGCAGGGTTCAGGGTTCCTCAGGCGCCAGGAGATAATGTGTCACCAGACCGCTGCTCACAGTCCTGGCCTTCCACTCAGCCCATTGAAAGCTGGAGTGCCAGTTTCCTTCATTCATCGTTGCCCTGTAACTAGAGCTCCCCCAAAAATGCCATCTATTTTTGAGGAACGGAACGTCCTGCTCAAGCCTGCCTCAGGAGCTTTATGGAGGAAGTGGGTTTTGGGTTTGTTGATACAAAATTGGCTCTCCAAATAAAGAGCTTGTGACACTTTCCAAACTCAGGGTTTTTCTAATGCCTTCCATGTGTTTTTGTACGTGAGGCTGAATGAAATAGTGTAGTTTAAACATTTGGGCTGGGCGGCTTTGGGAGGGGTTGTTAAATGCACCCTCTCACTCCCATGCCCACCAGCTGTAATGTACAGCCTCCCTCAGAAACACCTGACAGATCATCTAATAGTGGTTCTAGACCATGATCCATGGCCCATCTGCCTGGCTGATGTGAGCAGGTCAGGTTTACCATGCCAAAGGTAAAGTACAAAGGACTCCAGTGCGTACAGAGGACTGATTTTTTGTCCTGCAGATTCCTGACTGATCGTAAACAGAGCGGTTCACCAGTGTGGTTCTGCAGCACTGGCCGCAGAGAGCTCTGGTCACAGGCCCAGCTTGGGGGCGGGGCTGCACCACGGCCACCGCTTCTCCAGGCCCGGAGAATAAGAATGAAACCTCCTGTCATACAGTTAGTCTATCATTATACTGAATTTGTCAAAGTTCAATGGGGTCCTGGAGCTTACAAATATAGTGTGCAGCCTAAATATGTTGTTGTATATTCCCAAACCATTGTGGGTAAAAGAGAAAAAACTTCCCACCCCCCTTCCCCCCAGAGGAACAAAGAAAACAATAAAGCACCAAAGATAACATCTGAGGTGTGAATGCAGATTTGTACACAGGGTGCTGGACCAAAGTGCAGAACGAGGGCTTTGTCTTTATTTCAGGTTTTATCTCTGATTTTATCTTTTATCTTTATCCTGATTTTTCTCTCAAAAGATTAGGACTGTCCAATTGAATTTGTAGGCCTGTTTCCATACTTTTCTCTAAAGCATTTTCTGCAGTTCACCATCTCAAGCTTAGACGCGCAGGATTAGAATGGTCTCATGATCTGGATCCCTTCCTCCATGATGATGCTGCCAAAAATAACTTGGGAGGTCATGACAATAATATGAGAGCTTCATAATCAGCTGCCAATTCCAAAAGCAGGAGCAAAATCAACTTTAAAAACACTGAAGAGAATCATATATACTTATCTCTGAGCCATGGGTGAGCACAATGATTAACACTCAAAACCACAAACATCAGTTCAGCTTGTATTGCTTGTGTTCATTATGTTCTCACTTAATGAACCAAAAAAAGTGGCTTGCACAAGTCAAATTACAGAACATTTTACCTCCACCAATAATAGGGTTCATAATACCATTACTTTATTCTGGAGCTCAAGGGTGGGCACAGTTTTGGATGAATCTTACACATCTTGCCATGATGCATGGGAAGGGAGGCCCGGGAGTGGGGTTTTATAGATAAGGTTTTTGACTGTGTTGGGTGGGGTTTTAATGGCGATGGTATATGAGCTGGGACTGTGTTAGGTGGGGGTTTATGAAGACAATGTATGAGCTGGGACTCTGAGTTGGGTGGAGTTTATGGAGAAGGTTTATGAGCTGGGACTCTGAGTTGGGTGGGGTTTATGGAGAAGATTTATGAGCTGGGACTGTGTTGGGTGGGTTTTATGGAAAGGTGAATGAGCTGGGACTGTGTTGTGTGGGTTTTATGGAGAAGGTTTGTGAGCTGGGACTCTGTATTGGGTGGGGTTTATGGAGGTTTATGAGCTGGGACTCTGTGTTGGGTGGGTTTTATGGAGACAATGCATGAGCTGGGACTGTGTCAGGTGGGGTTTATGGAGAAGGTTCATGAGCTGGGACACTGTGTTAGGTGGGTTTTATGGAAAGGTGTATGAGCTGGGACTGTGTTGGGTGGGGTTTATGGAGAAGGTCTATGAGCTGGGACTCTGTGTTGGGTGGGGTTTATGGAGAAGGTGTATGAGCTGGGACTGTGTTGGGTGGGTTTTATGGAGAAGGTGTATTAGCTGGGACTGTGTTGGGTGTGGGTTTGTGGAGATGATGTATGGGCTGGGTCTGTGTTGTGTGGGTTTTATGGAGAAGGTTTATGAGCTGGGACTCTGTGTTGGGTGGGGTTTACTGAAGATGGTGTTTGAGCTGGGACTGTGTTGGGTGGGGGGTGGGGGGGCTGGTGCATCTGTACCAGATGTTGCGAAACATCTGTGCCAAACCAGCTGCAGCAGGAGTGTGCTATACTCAGTCAGTTGTTAGGGAGGGCAGTACGGGGGGCTCAAAAACACACACAGCCCCAAACATCAAAACGCACAGACTAAAGGATGGGAGAGAATTCATCTTAATAAGGAATTCAACAAACTATTTTAAGTATGATTAAAAATGCTCTGTACAACAGAGCAATAGGTGGACAACAGGGCTGGCCAGAGGAGCCACTGTTTTGAGGGCAGACCTGGACCAACTGAAACAAGGCACTTCATTTTACACAGCCTGGGACTGCTTGGCTGTAATGGGGAAAGGTACACATAACTGAGACCTTTCTTAGTGCGTAGGAGAGACCCAGTGCCCCTCCTGCAAGGCCAGGACAAGTACAGATATTCTCTCAACCATGCACACATGCGCAAACACACACACAAATACACACATAACCACACACATGCACGCACATGCATACAGACAAACAAGGTCCCAGTTATGAATCCCTAAATCAATTCCTTATTCTGCAGGGAATACATTTTTAAAATTTAAAGGAAAGGCAGGTTCTGAAGTGTGTTGTGTTCTTATATTTTGTCAGAAATATCCTCCAAACAAAAACAAAACAATTGCAGTAGTGGCCCTCGTCAAATTATCAACCATGTCATCAAATAACCACTCACCCACAAGTGCATGCTGGGAGGTTCCAAGCACTGGGACATAGTAGATGCTGAGATGATTTCATTCAAGTAAGCTTGTCAAGTCTGTGTGTTTATTGACAGAGTGGGTGGGTGAGTCGTTCAAGGCGCAATGCAGACCTGTAGGAAGCTCCAGTCTGCACGTCTGTATGGATGGGGGTGGGAGAAAGGGCTCCATCCAATCAATGCTGTTTATTTTTACTGGGATGGACCTTTGTGTCCTCGGAAAACAAACACACCCCCACCCTGCATGGGGGAGAAACAGAAAACCACTGCCATGTTTAAAGAGCTGAGCAGCACTGTCTAAGCACTGAGACTGCCATTATGCCTCTGTTCGCCCTCTAGAGGTGAGAGCTCACTAATGCTCTTCACTTTCGAGGGAGCCACTCAGAGTGAATGTGTGTGTTGGTGGTGGACAGAGATAGAATGTGTGTGTTGGTGGCAGACAGAGAGAGAGTGTGTGTGTGTCTGTTGGTGGTGGACAGAGCAAGAGAGAGAGTGTGTGTGTGTCTGTTGGTGGTGGACAGAGAAAGTGTGTGTGTGTCTGTTGGTGGTGGACAGAGAGAGAGAGTGTGTGTGTGTTGGTGGTGGACAGAGAGAGTGTGTGTATGTGTGTGTGTGTGTTGGTGGTGGACAGAGAGAGAAAGTGCGCATGTCTGTTGGTGGTGGACAGAGAAAGAGAGTATGTGTATGTGTGTTGGTGGTGGACAGAGAGAGTGTGTGTGTCTGTTGGTGGTCGACAGAGAGAGAGCGAGTGTGTGTGTGTCTGTTGGTGGTGGACAGAGAAAAAGAGTGTGTGTGTGTGTTGATGGTGGTGGACAGAGATAGAATGTGTGTTGGTGGTGGACAGAGAGAGTGTGTGTGTCTGTTGGTGGTGGATAGAGAGAGAGTGTGTGTGTGTTGGTGGTGGACAGAGAGAGTGTGTGTATGTGTGTGTGTGTGTTGGTGGTGGACAGAGAGAGAAAGTGTGCATGTCTGTTGGTGGTGGACAGAGAAAGAGAGTACGTGTATGTGTGTTGGTGGTGGACAGAGAGAGTGTGTGTGTCTGTTGGTGGTCGACAGAGAGAGAGCGAGTGTGTGTGTGTCTGTTGGTAGTGGACAGAGAAAAAGAGTGTGTGTGTGTGTTGATGGTGGTGGACAGAGAGAATGTGTGTTGGTGGTGGACAGAGAGAGTGTGTGTGTCTGTTGGTGGTGGACAGAGAGTGTGTGTGTGTCTATTGGTGGTGGACAGAGAGAGAGCGAGTGTGTGTGTCTGTTGGTGGTGGACAGAGGAACAGAGTGTGTGTGTGTTGGTGGTGGACAGAGAGAGTGTGTGTATGTGTGTGTGTCTGTTGGTGGTGGACAGAGGAACAGAGTGTGTGTGTTGGTGGTGGACAGAGAGAGTGTGTGTATGTGTGTGTGTCTGTTTGTGGTGGACAGAGAGAGAGAGTGTGTGTGTGTTGGTGGTGGACAGAGAGGGTGTATGTATGTGTGTGTGTCTGTTGGTGGTGGACAGAGAGAGTGTGTATGTGTGTGTGTCTGTTGGTGGTGGACAGAGAGAGTGTGTGTATGTGTGTGTGTGTTTTGGTGGTGGACAGAGAGAGAGAGAGAGTGTGTGTGTGTCTGTTGGTGGTGGACAGAGAGAGAGAGTGTGTGTGTGTGTTGGTGGTGGACAGAGAAAGAGAGTGTGTGTGTGTGTGTTGGTGGTGGACATAGAGAGAGAGTGTGTGTGTGTGTGTCTGTTGGTGGTGGACAGAGAGAGAGAGTGTGTGTGTCTGTTGGTGGTGGACAGAGAGAGAGTGTGTGTGTGTGTTGGTGGTGCACAGAAAGAGAGTGTGTGTCTCTTGGTGGTGGACAGAGAGAGTGTGTGTATGGTTGAGTGTGTGACTCTGACAGAGAAACAGCCTGTGTGTGAGTGTGACTGGATGAGTATGTGGTTGATTTGGTCAGTGTGTAAATTGGCATCACTAAATCCAAACTAAAATAATTGCAGCTACTGTTAAAGGGGAATTGCACTTTATAACACTTCTGCTTCTCATGACTGATATTGTCCTTCTAATGAATGTGTCGCCCGTCATTTTTCAATGATATGCATCCTCGAGTTCGACACTAAACTGCCTGGGTCTGCTTCCTGCATTTGTAAAGGAAAACAACAAAACAGCGTAAAATATTAACATAATGAAATAACTAACCAAAAAATGAAGGGCCTCACATTCATTAGAAGGACAATATCAGTCATGAGAAGCAGAAGTGTTATAAATTGCAATTCCCCTTTAAGTGTACTAAAAATTAAGTGTACCAAAACTTTCTTCATTTTCGAAGGATGATGAACTTTTTGCTAGTACATATGTACACACTTTTTTCTCAGCATTGTTCTAATCTTTTTTGCTTTGATTTTATAGGGTGAATGTTTAATGAACAATATTTCCCCTATACGGAACACTCCACCTCATAAACCACTAAACACAACAGTTTGCACAGCCATAAAAATACTTTTTTCCTTTTTTCTTGCAGTCTTTAATTCGAAAAGTCTTAAGTTTTACTCTTGAAATCAATATTTTTCTTTGCAATATTAATTTCTTTACACTCAATCATAAATGCTTTACTTACTGTCATAATTTTAACACAAATCTTTGCCAAAAGTATGATGTTTTCTTTGATAAGTTTGACTCAAATCTGATTCCACTGTTCCCCCAATGGGCTTCCTCCACATGTCATTGTGGCAGCATGACAGAGTGCCTCTGTCAGTCTTGCATTGCTGTGCTGTCAGTGTAGAGGGTAAAATCACAACAGATATGCCCATGTAGACCGACAGTGAAAGAAAAACGGTGTTGTTTTCATTAATGTCAGTGCCATTTTTTGATGACGATGATGAAGACAATAATGTGATGGCATAATTTGTTTTGCATTTTAAATGAGGAAAATACAACAAAATGAAAACAGACCCAGATGATTTTTGTTGCAGTTGCTTTGTTGCACATATAAATATATTGCAACCATAGCTTGACATCAACACCCGCCACCGGCCAAATGCTAAATTCGGTGGTGGTGTATAACTCGTTGACTCTTACTAGCCTCTTTGGCTGATGACCTTTCAGTGGCATCTTCAATTAAAAAGTAAATATTGTAATTTACAAAAAGCATCTGAAATAGTTCAGTCTACTCGTGGTGATACTACATGATACTACAACTCCCATGACCACTGTGTGGACACTGTGTGCTCATCCCATTGGCCATGTGCTTCGCTCTATCGCTCTGGCTTCGCTTAGTGGGAGAAGGTAAACTCGGCTCTAATCAAACATCCAAACACTGTATATAAAAGTGTGTATATCTTTCCTTGACGTAGCTTCAGAGTGTTCATTTAGTGCCACTCTACAACAGGGGAGAGCGTAGATTCAGATTCTCCAGTTCTGATAGGAAAACACTGCAGTGACAAGTGCAGCACCAATCACAGAAAAAAACAATGGTTCAGTAAAGAACATACACTTCGACCACAGACAGTTCTGTGACTTGGGCAGATGGATGTCCATGATTTCAAAGTCGCTTCAATGTTTTTCACGCTGCAAAAAAGAAAAAAGAAAGTAGGCTTGTCACAGTGTCCAGTTTAACCGGTGGCATATGGTGTATAAGCCAGTAGTGCTTAAAGGAGTAACATGGTGGTTGAATGTGACACTTGCCAGTTGTCTTTAGGCAACAACAAAACAAATGTGCATAATTTTTTTATTATTCAGTCATTTAAATGTATTTTAAAACATATTTTTCTAAGCCTATGTTTCCCATTATAAAAGTTCACCCAAACTGTCTGGGCGTGGTAATAAGAACGGTCAGTTACCTATGACTGACAGACCGTGCCCCGTTACCATAGCTACCTCCATGATACGCGCTCATCTTGGGAGACTGAATTTTCACAAGCTAGCTAACTTAGTATATCAAGTATCGACAGCTAAGGACATTGACTTATATCCAATAATAATTTTTGCTAGCCAGCCAAGTTAAGATAAAACCACAACTATGAAAGCAAACTAGCTAGCTAACGTTATCAATAACATTACATTATGAAAGCAAAATACATAGCTAGCTAGCTAACGTTAGCTAGCTAGCTATAAATGAATATAAGCAACCAGAGATAGTCTAATAGTCCTTTAGGTTCACTCATTAGAGTCCCTAAAAGGCACTCTAATAAGTGAACCTAACGTTAGTCAAATATTTGCATTGTCTTGCCTGTAAGCCAGTGGCACAAACTATGGGTCATGAGTTATCCATTTAGAATGAGCTATCACAGCAATCTGACTGACTGTAGGGATGGCAAAACGTAGTTTTAGAATGTCGCCAGCAGTGTATGCGTGTGAGCTCGACAACACAGAAAAGGTAGTTTGTTGCCTTTTCAGTGGTGATAGAAGTGACAATAATTAAGTGGTGTTGTGCTGTTAGCCTTTACTGATCGCTGTACAAGGTTAATGTGAAGTAGCTAGCACAATCGGATAGCACTAACCCATAAAAATGTACTTTGAATGATACTTGCTCAATCGAACGGTAAATCTGAAAAACATTCAATTATAGTCAGCGGCACCAATATTTTCTTTTACACCCTCAATAAACGGCACAAGTCCCAGTAGAAGATTGAATGAAACCTTTTAAAGTTTTATATTTTCTCAAATGTTATCGATTCCGCTTGGCTACAGTGAGTGAAACTAGGCGATCTGAGCGTATAGTTTCTATGTAAATTACGTCAGAAGGATTCAGCCTTGTTGTTTGCTACCTAAACTTCACAGCACACTTGTAGCAGGATGGTGTGTCCAGTCAGATTTCTTTACAGGGTGTGGAAAGGGGAGTGGTTACTGTACTTGTGACGCACTAAGTTGATAACATTCTCAACTGGTTGAAAATAGGACGATAAATTTAAAACGCATATTTATCCAAAAATAAAGAACGGACATATTTAATACTTTACTCATCGTGTTTCTTCAATGCCTCTTGTGCAAATAGCACATAAAACCGAGAAAGTGTGAAAACCACCATGTTACTCCTTTAAGTAGTTATTGCTATACTGCCAAGACTGGTACTTTGAAATTGTAATTTAAAAATAAAGTAAACCTAAAAAAATAAAATAAAAATGCATCAGCAGAGCTTAAACATTGATATTATGAAATTACAATTATGAAGTATGTTGTATTCACATAGGGTGGCACGGTGGTGTAGTGTGTAGCTCTGTCACCTCACAGCAAGAAGGTCCTGGATTCAAATCTGGCCTGGACCTTTCTGTGTGGAGTTTGCATGTTCTCCTCGTGTCCGCGTGGGTTTCCTCTGGGTACTTCGGTTTCCTCCCACAGTCCAAAGACATGCAGGTACATGCAGGTAGGCTAATTAGAGACTGTAAATTGCCTATAGGTATGAGTGTGTGAGTGAATGGTGTGTGTGCCCTGCGATAGATTGGTGACCTGTCCAGGGTGTATTCCTGCCTCTTGCCCAATACAGACTGGGATAGGCTCCAGCACCCCCCTACCCAGAATAAGAGGGTATAGATAATGGATGGATGGATGTATTCATAATAAATTATACATAATGCTCAGTACCATCAGGTATAGCTAGTTCTCCTCAGCTGCCTGTAGGCAAGTATTAAAATAATTTTTATTTGCAATGAAAAACTGTGCATGTTTTATCAACATTATGTAAAATTGTGGATACATGTACTCTTTATTCTGTACACTGACACTTGGAGAATATTCACATCAAAGATCACAACGTGCAGTTTACTCAGGTTGCATAGCTGTAATGGCTTCTGTTCAAATAAAATGTTATGTCCTAACAAATGCATGCACTTACGTTGTCCAATTACCTATATTTATTTAAATCAACAAAGTTGATTTACTTTCTGCAAAGATGACTTGTTGGCTCACTGGAATTAGGTTCTGATCAACTGAGAGCTGATGATGGGCCTTCCCCAAAGATGATGTTTTTTTATTTAATGAAGTCAGGTTCTCACTAACTGAGAGCTAATTATGGGACATCTCCAGAGATGACTTGCTGTTGTTTGTATAGTGATGTCAGGTTCTCACCAACTGAGAGCCAATGACGTGCCTTCTAGAGAAGCTGTTTTCTTTCCGTAAACGAATGCGCCATATGAATGAATGCACAGGCTATGATTATCTATTTGTGACCTATCACCTGAATAGAGATATAATTTACTCCATCATTTTGTCCACTAATGAAATGATTGGCAGCCAATGCAGCCAGAGATGATTTAGAATCAGAGTCAATTGGAAGTGAAGGTGGACAAAAGAGGCATGCATTCAGACTACAGAGTCATTTGATGAGACAGTTGGACTGCTATGGGAAGAATGGCTAAGCAATCTTTTACGGCATGCTGTTTCATGACAACAACAAGGAGCTAGTAGAAGTTCTACATATGATTAGAAAGGTCTGCTCATCTAGTATGAGGTACTTATGAGCTTATTGATAGCTCATACGGTTGCGGAGATACGGTATGGTAACCAGCACGTTTGCTTTAAAAGGGTAAATTAAGTCATCTCACCAACTGATAGCAAATTATGGTACATCTCCAGAGATTATTTCTCGTTGTTTGTTTAGTGAAGTCAGGTTCTCACCAACTCAGAGCTGGTGATTGGCCTTCCCCAGAGTAGACTTATAGTTGGTTCAGTGAAGTCAGTTTCTCACCAACTGAGTGCTGATAAAGGTCATTCTCCAGCAATGACTTGTTGATTTTTTAGGGAGGTCAAGTTCTCATAAACAGATTTGATGTTGAGATGACTTGGTTCACTGAACAACCAACTGAGAGGTGTTGATAGGCCTTCTTCAGAAATTGCTTGTAGTGGATAGCCCAGTGAAGTCAGGTTCTCATCAGCCGAGTACTGATGATGGGCATTCTCTGAGATGAATGGTTGTTTGGAGAAGTCAGGTTCTCACAAACAACATCTGATTGTGGGCCTTAGTCAAAGAAGATAGTTTGTTTTTGGTTCAATGAAGTTAGGTTGTCACCAAATAAGAGCTGTAGATGGGCCTTCCATAGCGATGACCTGTTGTTAGTTCAGTTCAGTCAAGTTTTCACCAACTGACAGCTGATAATGGGCATTCTCCTCAGATGACTTGATGATTGTTTAGTGAAGTCAGGACCTTACACACTGAGATCTGATTATGGGCCTTCTGCAGAGGAGACTTGGTAGAGGGAAGTCAGGTTCTCACAAACTGAGAGCTGATGATGGGCCCTTTCCAGAGATGAGTTGTAGTCATTAGCTAACTGAAGCCAAGTTCTCATCAACTGAGTTCTGATTAATTATTCATCCCCATCCTAAAGTCTTTATCAGCTTCATCACACGATTGTAATGAATTCATTTTGTGTGATTATATGTACAAAACAATTTGAGCTATTTGTATCAAAGTGTCAGTCATTCAGTTGCTCAAATGCATGCCAGAGGAGAGAGCGAGACATGACCAGGTACCAAAACATGCTGCCTTGGGGAGGTTTTGTGAAGAAAAATGGTACAAACTGCCTGTATGACTTTACTTCAATTAAAAAAAAAGAAATCAGATAGACGAGCAGATAATAGACGAGCAGTGTTGGGCTGAATGGCCTGTTCTTGTCTTATGTTATGTTATGTTAAAACAAAAAGAAAACAAAGAGACACAATAATTGATTTATTACCATTTAAAAATCATTGCACATATGAAGACACATTTTTTTTACCACTGCCAGTAAAAACCGTTCAATACAAAGCTAACAACTAATTTGTATTCTAAATATCGTGGTGTCAGGTCTCACATTACATTACATTACATTCATTTAGCAGACGCTTTTATCCAAAGCGACGTACAAAAGTGCATTTTCATGATCGTAGACAACTGCTGAACACGGGTTCAGTAAGGTACAATTACTTATTTTGTAAAGCTATTTCTAGCCGAGAACAAAGAACACTATCCTGGTCTAACATCTGCAAAGCCAAACTAGGCAGAAGAATAAGCTAGAGTATTAGGACAAATACAATTTACCAAGAAGTGCAGGGATGGGGCAACATGTAACAGGAAAAAGGGTTTTTTTTTTTTTTTTTTTTTAATATATATATATATATACACAGCGTGGTAGTGGTTATTCTAGGTATAGTCTGAAGAGATGAGTCTTCAGGCCACGGCGGAAGATGGATAGTGAGGGGGAGGTTCGGAGAGGGACGGGGAGTTCGTTCCACCACTGGGGAGCTAGGGTGGAGAAGCTCTGTGATCCCTTTGGGCGGGTGGGAGGGGTTGCAAGACGCCCTGCTGCCGCAGAGCGGAGTGGTCGAGCAGGCACATAGAATTGAGTCATGTCCTGCAAGTAGATGGGGGCTGTCCTGTTGGCGGCAGTGTAGGCAAGGGTCAGGGCTTTGAATCGGATCCTGGCAGCGACCGGTAGCCAGTGAAGTGATCGCAGCAGGGGAGTGACGTGCCCTTACATGCTTGTTGTTGGCCTATCTTGTCTGCACACATCTTTGCCGGTCTCTCAAAGATGTCTCAAAAAAAAAAATTTTTCCACACATCAAAATGCTAAACAATAATTGTTTATTTCAATAATTCAGTAATTTCAATAATTGTTTGTTTCCCCTATTCGGTAAATGAAGAACTAGACTCTGACAGGAGAGACATAACGATCACATGACAGGACAATTTATCTTGAATAAATTCTAAATTAAAAACAATTTTGTTGCAGACACGGGGGAGAGTCTAAATGTAACAGTTTTTGGATTTTGCTTATTTTCTCTGGAAATATTTAGCCTAGCACTGTGAAATTTTACTTCAAACAGCATTTCAGTGGTGAGCTGGATTTTTACCATTACCTCCACGCTTCCATGTAGCCTACTGTTGTAAGTCAATGTAGTGACCTGTGAATGAAGTTATGTTTTACAGCATTGCAAAAGGATGCATTTATCTTATTGACAACAGACCATTTAATTTCAAACAAGAATCCTCAAAAGCAGTGTACGAAAAGGTTTCAATTTATGATGCATTACATTTCTACCAACTCTCCCCTATATCCTAAGTGAAACTAACATGGATGATGTTAACGTATAGAGTGTGCTAAAAACTACCTGGCTATTGTTAAGTTTCGCAGCCTGACCATGAAGTTCGCTGAACTACCATTAATTGACATGTTTCACTCAAATACACACAAAAATGTTATGGGTAACAAGCATGTCCAGGGTTTCCCCCAGAAAAGTTGTTAGGCCCGGTGGCAAGTATCTTTTGACAGGGCCCAGCGGCCCGGCCCGGTGCGGCCAAGTGTCTTTTTTGACGGGGGCACGGCAAAAGTCCTGATTGGCTACTGAATCTTACCACAAGCCTTGGAATGCTGGGCATATTTAAACATTTAAAAAACTGTCTAAGGTTTTTTGGCTTTTACAGTAGGCTACCTTTCCTCCTTTACATTGTCCCTAAATGGCACAAAGTAAGTATCTGTGTTACTGACTGTTTGTCTAGCTAGCTAAGTTAGCTACATGACTACGTTGTCATAAAATTTTTCCCAACTGTGAAAACTGCCTGACTTGTTTACATTTTGGACAGATGTGGCTCCTCAGTAAATCTATCGTTGTTTCCGTCGCAGCACTTTAGACAAAAGCAATATAGACAAAATCCTGAAATTTCTTCTTAACGTGAAGAGTGCCTGATCCTTAACTGTAGCGTTTTTTTCCCCAAAGATGGTATTTCTGGATATAGGCTAATTTTGTGTTAACACATTTAATACGGTTGCCGATCAGGCACTCTTCACCATAAGAAGAAATTTTTCCGATATTACTTGTGTTGAAAGTGCTGCGATGGAAACAACAATGGATTTACTCTGTAGCCACATCTGTCCAAAATGTAAACAAGTCAGGCAGTTTTCACGGTCGGGAAAAAATTTATGACAACGTTGTTGTGCACATCAATGTCATCAAGCTAACGTTATTAATAAACAAGTGAAGTTGTTATTTCGATGGCGATTAATAAGTCATGTAATGTTACAATATATCGAACGTTACATTCATGCTACTATTTTAACGTTACCTACACACTGCTTAAGTTAATATAAAAAGAATGTACTTACCGATGAGATGAAGTGATAATGCAGTTTGTAACGAGGTTAGTTAGCCAACTAAATAAAAAATTGTGGCTTGCTAGGTAACGTTAGCTTGTGTTAGTTGGAAGCGTCAAGTGTTGAACGTCACTCTACGCACAATGAGGGTAAAGAACACTGATCTCAGACCTGCTTTCCTACAGTGCGTTCACGTTTTAACCAACAGATGTCGCTGGTGAGCTTTTCAACCGAGCCGCCCCACTGTAACTGTAGTTTTAAAATCTTCTGAAAAATACATTAAATTTTTTTTTTTTTTTTTAATTCCCCGATGCTTAGGCCCGGCGGGGGGTCAACCTAGCCCCGGCGGGCCGCCAGGCTTGCAAACACTGGCGGAAACCCTGATGTCCCTATTTACATCTTGTCACTAAAATGTATTTTCCTCTCCTTTCCCATTAAAATAAGAGTAGTGATAATTTGATCTCAAGCCACTGTTCTAGTTCGTTTGTGAGTCCTGCGATCTAAGTATTAACTGTCAGATATGGTTTTGAGTGCTCTCATTTCCCATCTGGTGGTGGTTGTGTGAAGAACAAGTAGTTCCTCAGGAAAAACCTTTAAAAAATGCTAATTTGCCTTAGCCTGGAAGATCTCTCAGGGCAGCAGTGCCCAATGAAACCCTAAACCACAGTATAGTCTATGTTTGACACCCCCCTCCATTGGGATGGAAGGTATGCCATCCCGCCAAGTTACGCCTTGGCAGGGCGGCATGCCTCATACCTATATAGCACCGAGAGTTTGGCACTTTTCAGGGTTCCCCACAGAAATAACTGCAACAGCCACAAACTCTCAGCCCTTAAAAACATTAATTTCGGTTCATCCTGACTCCATTTCAACAGACAGAATTAATTAACAACTTCCCATGTCCACACAATAAAGCCCCAAACTAAGGGGATTTTACGTTTTCTCCTTCTTCTTTTTCCTGCCAGAAATGCTCCTAGCCCACAAAGAATATGTGTACCCATTGGTCATTTCATGTACACCAGCCAATCCTTCACCAACACCAGCCAATCAAAATATCGCAGTCTGCACTTTAACCACATTGTGACTGTTTTATGTCAACTGTTTGTTTACTGGAGAACAGAATGAAAACAACAAAGAAATGTGTCCCTGTCCAAACACATACAGACTGCACTGTATATTTACTTCTTTAATTTGTTTACAGGAAATCAGAGAGAGCAATGAAATGGCTTTATACTTACATCTATTTCCAGTATCAGTGCATCACTCTACTCTTTGAAGTGAGCCATCAGCACCAGCAGAACATATGGAGCTGCCACACTGGTATTGCTTCGGGTCAGAACAGCCTTGACTTCACTATTGGTAGGGTTTTTCTTGAGGAACTCCATGATATTTCCTTCTCCATTTCCTTCAAGAGATGCTTCCAGTTTTCTCAAAATGTTGATGTCTGTTAACATCTCAAAATGTCTACACATACTCCTAGGGACAAACAGGTATGGCCACTGAGATTTCAGATATTCAAGTGTGTGCGCCGGTGTTGTGTTTATCATCTTGCGCTGTAAGTAGTACGTTGCCTCCATGAGATTCTGTACTTCTCCTCTTTCAATCCCAGACAAGCCCTCACGAGAGAAGAACTCCAAAAGTATCTTCTTTTTCTCTTCCAGTGTGCTTTCTGTTTCTTCAGGTGGAAGGTCTGGCTGCCACCGTGTGCAGCTATAGCTATCTGCAGGGCCTGTGTTTTGCTTTGCCCCTGTGGTGACAGACCTGCGCCGTGCCAAAGTGTTATTTCTATTTAAATGCTCAACATGAATTTTTATTTGACTCAGGAGAGATGCATATCCTCCCCCTATAAATTTCCCTTCTATCATGTCAGCGAAGGACTGTGGAAATTCGTTGACAATCTTGACAGAAATTATGAGGCACTGCGACCATGAAGGGTTGGCCTCATACTTCTTCATTTCGTCCACCAAGACCCAAACCATTTGCCTTCTATCTGCTGGTGAGGGCCTTTTCCCACTTTCAGTGGCAGTACGAATACTTGGTGGCATTTTTTCCCAGGGTATCTGGAAAGTTTCTGGCCAGTTTTGCTTTACTGGTGGCCGTGTGGAATGTGATGGTGAAGGGCTACTGGATCTCGAGGAGCTTGACAGTGATGAACTGCCTTCTGGAGACTGGAGTAGGGGTGTAGCACAACTTATGGCATCTGGCAATGAAAACAAAAATCTATCATTATGAATATTGATTAAAATGATGGCATAATTAATTAAATAAAACAATAAGCATTTTAATACACTCTTTAATTTGGTAGTGAAGTAGTAAATGTACAGTACCTGCTAATTTCCATGCATTTAAAAGTTTTCTGCACTGGATTGGTCGAATAAACTCTGCAATGTCCTGCTCTCTTATGTACTGCAAGTCATCTTTGCTTTCCACTCCCTGGTGTAAGATCTTTTCAACCAACAGAGCGTCTCTTCTGGCACACTTGGCAGGACAGAAATGACTGCGTCCTTGATGCTCTCACTTATGTCAGACATTCTGAAGGAAAGGAGTGGTGAAGGGCTATTAGAGACAGACCAAACATGTTGTACACAGGCAAAGGGTAATAGTCAAGCAGGTTTGCATGTTCTAGGCAGAAATGTGGTTCTCTGAGCCCATCTTTAGGCAGTAAATCCCCTGATCAAAAAGGAAATCAGACTGGCATTTCTCTGTGACAAAGTAAACACAACTGTTGCAAACAAGAATCAGTTCTATCTTGCCAAAGACTAGTCCCTCATCATTCTTCTCCAAGACAACACACATGCCTTTTTTGTAGCTTGTGCCTTTAACGGTGACATTGTGTACAGCCACAGAGTTAAGTAGCTGGAGGCCTAAATGATCAACAGATTGTTTTATCTTGTCATTGTAATCATTTGGAAAAGAAATCTGTACCTCTATCAAAAATGACACAAGGTGGAAACACATTACCAGCACAGAGAAATGCTTGTAAAAGTTGATGCCTCTCTGCTAATGTGGAACACAAATTCTTGAAGTTGTGTAATTTTCGAGCACACTGTTTAAAATATGTGTGTTTACTCTCAAACCTAAGGGTCCATAAGTGAATAAGAGGCCCAAAGCAAAGTATCAGTTCAGGATAGTGACATAGGCTATATAATGATGTTTCGGCTTAAGTGGGTGATTAGGAAAACAATCCTGTCGACTCGGCAAATACTCCTCAATAAGGACTTTCAAGTAGGCCACCCGGCTAGTTGCAATGGCAGGAGCACAAACAACTCAACTCACAATTCAACTATTTGCCTTAGCTGCAACACAAGTTGCCAAACTTCATTTTCAACTGGATTTAAAATTTTGTCCCCAATCAAGAGAGGCAGAAGTCTAAGGAAACACCAATTCTGGACAGCATGTCCACTCAATTTCTCACTTCCTGGATTCATTTCACATGGCTTATTGCTGGCGTCATTGCCAAGGTACCTGAAGTGATTAAGCCGTCCATTCAATACATGTGAAGAATTTCTGATTTGTGACAAAATGACTTAGGTATAGAGCGAAGTCATATGCGACGATACCCTCAAATAAGTCATGGCCCAGACAAGGAGGGAGACCAGGTTGGCACGCATGGAAGTGGGTTAATTTGATAAATTTGGAATCAAATTTAATTCCCAGTGACAGTTTTGATGTACTTATGTTATGCTGCATGCTGTGCTGCACGCTGTCTTTGTATGATGCAATTGTTCTCTTTTCACCTGTTGTGAAGGGAGATGACAAAAATTGAGCACGGTCAACAGTACATAATCTGCAGAAATGGGTGCTTTTGCTGAAGTTTTCACTAAAGCCACCAATACTGTGTAATCCCAGATTATCTCCAGCTATGGCACACAATGTTCCTCGGTACACATGTCCATCAGGTAAGACTATACCTTTTTCCTCAAGGTCCTTTAAGTCTGAAACAAGTGACCCAAAGATAGCATCCGGACCAAAATATTTATAATCCTGTTCACGGCAAAGCATAACCAGCTGTATCTGATTCACACTGGATCTGTTGTGTGGTGGTATATCTGCAATAGTAAAGTAGACTGCTAGCACTTTATGTTTTTTCTTGCCAGAGCCTAGCGGATTTACCACTTCAAAAGCATCCTGGTACAGTACCAGAGCAAGAGATTCCTCGTACTTCTTAAACAGTACATTTGCTGCCACATTGCTACCATCCCAGATGTCTTCCAAGACATCTCTTGATCTAGACAAAGACTGTATCTCTTGCTTGTCGCTATGTGTTTGCTGCTTGACCGACTGACACTGAAAGAGTGATCGAAGTGTATCTTTTAACGGAATGTATTGAGCAAAACATTCCTTCCCTGAATCATTCTTTCCGAGATAAACTGATTTTTCAAAACTGTTTTTTGTCTTTGATCAGTTTTCAAGGTACAAGTGTTGCATGCCCGACACAAATCCTCGGATTTAAGAACCTCTATGACATTATTTCTCTCACTATCAGAGATGTCCAGTGATACCAGCTTTTCGTCCAACTTATGAAGTAAATGAGACTGACTGATATCATGCACTGCTTGAAAATCCTCAATAATTGACTGTATGACTGATGCTGGCAATAAAAGTTTTGCCTGCAACTTTAAATAAAAGAAAGCCAAATTGTTCAAGAAAAGGGATTCATCTGCTCTCTCTGGCAGCACCTTTGCTCAACTTGTTCATTGGTTGCCGTTAGTCTGGTCTCTGTTCCTACTGTTACATGGCCCAAAAGACTGGATGCTGTACAAGACTTGTGTACTCTTTATAAAATGAGAAGTAAAGGAAGAGACGACTGAAAACGTTCTCCCACACTGACGAAATGGACAAGAAACGGCCCTGCCCTCTCCGATATGAGAGTTTAAACTGGATAAATCATTGCATCTAACATTGCAAAATTCTACATGACAAGATCAAACTCGATTGCAGTTACCTGTGCTCTCCTCTTATCTTGATGCTCTCGACATACATGACATTCCAACTGCGTTATGTTTCTGAACGAACGGGTGCAGTCAAAAAAGGCGCATTTAAACGACGCGTTTGGAAGACTCGCATGTAGCCTACTTTCATATGCCTAACAAACGCATACTTCGTTAAGCATTGGTGACCACAATACTGACATGGAAACATGCTTTCATACTAAGCTATCGCTGGCGAATGTTTGGCCGTTATGATACTGACTAGTTTAATGAATTTGAAACGCACGTAGCCTACCTGCGCGATCCGGCGACCCTCTAGCCAGCTGCAACAAAAAATACTCGAAATACAGGGTTGCCTTGGAAAAGAAGATTTATGTGAAATACATTACATTACATTACATTACATTACAGGCACTTGGCAGACGCTCTTATCCAGAGCGACGTACAACAAAGTGTACGTATTCTGTTGGAAATCAAAAACGAACAAATTGTAATATAGTTACTTTTAAATTCGTGTAGCCTATTAGGTGTGACACTCTAAACTTTGCATTGCTTTGTTAGCAAATTATCTCCCACCACTACTAACCAATGGCTTCCCAATATCCTTTGCCATTTCCAGTTAATTACTGCTAATTCAAACGGTGTTATGCAGTTAAGAGCAAAACGCCCACAATGCTGTTCTGTCTCCAGCAATGTGCTGTAGGCCTATATCAATAAAACAGCACGTTAGAATTTCCCTGTAATTTTACATCAATTTCCTACAGTGTACCAACAACGACTATATATATGTTTACTTTTATATTTATTGATTTTTATAGATTTAATCATCTGAAAGTGAAATATTCTTCTGCGGGCGTTTGGGCATATTATTTTACCGTTGTCAAGCAAAACTCTGGTTCGTAGTTCTATTTGCACCGTTGTTAAGCAAAATCCTCTGGTCGTTAGTTCTATGAAAACAATGATTTTATCAAGAAAAAATAGTTCCTTCTCGTTTCATACCATGCAATTAGTTTATACCATGTATAAAGCTACCATACGTTTTTTGTCATTACATTTGTTGTGTTCAATACTAGATGTTACAGGCATTGTATTACTTTCCCGAGAGTAGTTGGAAAACTACCCTAAGGATGTGACGTGGGTGAAAGCGTGTTGACGAGGAGGGATTGGGTTAAGATGCATACAGTCCTGCTCTCGAGTAGCCTAAAGCTAATTCTGATACTCCGTGCTTGCCTCTAAAGCCTCCTGATTCTGCAACACAACAACATTATTTAATAAAACTACCACATGTAAACCATATGTCACTCAAATTCATCTGCCTAACACTGTCTCGCTTTTTAAATGATGTGTTCGCGCAGTGTAGACATAGCGTCTTTCTAAAACGGATTTTGAATGCAGCTAGCTTAATGATAGGGTCGCCGTCACTTGTCACGTAGCCAATATTGAAATTCTTGGTTTTAGGTCAGAATGGTCTCACGGCATGCTTGTTATCTCGGCTTGCCAGCTAGCTAACTATTGAATTGTATTCAGAACAGCGGTTACGATGAAACCAATCGTTCACAAAAATACGGATGAAAATGCGTCCCATAGCCATGAGTTAAATGCGCAACGCCAATTCTATTGTCCAAATAAGGGACGATTCCATTTGCTGAATGCGTAAAATAAAGCTAGCAACAACAGTAACTAGAAATGTGTTTCAACTTTGCCATCAGTTGTGAAATTGGACATTGAAAGGGGGAGAGTATGTAACAACAATTCAAAAGCGAAAGAATAATGTTGCTGCTTAAACTTCTTTAGAATGCTGGATTTTGTATCGCATTGATTTTAGAACTGTTTAATGGCCGGGGTGTCCCTTTAGTGTGAAATAACTTGTTGAGCGCTTTAAAAAAAAAAAAAAAAAAAAAAAAAATTTTAAAACCTGGACTGGAACACAAAAAAACTGGATTGGAAGAAAATGAAACCTGGACTGGAATTTAAAAAATAAACTGGACTGGAAGAAAACAAAACCTGGACTGGAATTTTTTTAAAAACTGGACTGGAAGAAAACAAAACCTGGACTGGAATTGAAAAAAAAAACTGGACTGGAAGAAAAAAACCTGGACTGGAATGAATAAAAAAACTGGACTGGAAGAAAACAAAACCTGGACTGGAATTTAAAAAAAAAACTGGATTGGAAGAAAAAAATATGGAGAATAATGGTGGGGATTTTTTTTTTTGGAGCTACCTTTGCGTTCTCTTGCAATACTTTTGCATTATCTCGCAACGCTTGACATTCACAACAGTTACAAAAAGCCATGTTGCAAATGAGTACACTCCCTCTGAGCAAAATTTTTTTCTGCTTCTAAATTATGACCATCACAAAAAAGAAAACAAAATTGACATGTATGAAACATATACTTAACCGCAACATAGAAAGATATGTCATCAATAACTGTAAAATCAGTGAATTAGCCAACATTGAGTGCCTTGATGTTTGATGGGGAGTGCTGAGCAACTTCAAAATTCAATTGAGCACCTTTGGGTCCTTGATATGTTCCATTGGTATCTGGTAAACCAGTGTTGCTGAAACACTACATCATATAGGAACCCCAAATATTTTTATTTGTAAAGAGATATAGCTGAATTTCCTGGATTTCCATTTATGATGTGCACTGTATATAAATGAAAGTAGTCATGTTTAGTATTTGGTTGCATATCATTTGCATGCTATGACTTCCTGATGTCTGTGACCTATCAACATCGTCAGAGTCTGGATATCTTATATTCAGGTTTTCCTACAAGCGGTACTAAAACTCTTTGCATTTGAACGGATCTCTATGGGAATTGGGGGGTGGGACTAGATTCAGCTGTAAATTATGCTGATACAGTATATAACACATTTGTTGGGTAAATGGCTTTAAGTCGTAAAGGTCCAAGGTATCAAATGAGCCTCAAACCATCATGCTGTTGTCAGATATGCAGCAGATATGCATGGGTCACTTCAAGAGTTGTTTCTCCTGAATAATTTGCCCATTGGGTTCAGTAGGACAATTGTTCAGGAGAAACAACGCTTGAAGTGATCCATCCATATCTACTGCATATCGGGCGGCAGGTTTAAGGTTTGAGGCTCATTTGATACGTTGGACCCTTGATGACTTAAAGCCATTTAGCCGACTCAAGAGTTTTTGTATCGCTTGTAGGACAACCTGACAATAAGATATCCAGACTCTGATGATGTTGATAGGTCACAGACATCAGGAAATCATGGCATGCAAAGGATATGCAACCAAATGTAAAACATGACTCTTTTATTTGCCATTATGTTAATTTGTCTAAAACGCTGAAATCGGCTGCTGTAATTACTACATGTGAAACCAAAATGTATAAGAATATCCTTTAATAAAAGCTCTGAGTCTCCGCTTTGACCACGTGTGAATTGTTTGATTACAAACAGAGAAAATAAAATATTAAATTAGAAAAAAGGAGAAAAATGCAAGTGGTTTTAATGTTCTGGCTGATTGGTGTCTGCTGCTATTCTCCCGTCTAGCTAAGCAAAACAGCGATCTGCTAAGCCTATCAAAATGCCTTATAAACTATATGCACTGAAAGTGCATCTTGACAAAATAATAGAATGGTAAGCAGGACAGAATGGTAAGAACAGGACAGAACTGTAAGGTGGTAAGATGAAAAACACAGGCCCAAGTGGCTTGAAACAATTTTGAAAACATTGAGTAGCATTGCTTTGGAATACAGCTTCTTTAATTTCGGTGAGGCAAGGTATAGTTTGTAGTACAGTAACTTGGCATCATTTTGACATCAATACTTTTAATGGCAGGCCTAGATTTAGCCAGTTTGAATGAATTAGTTATAGAGTGTTTTGTATGTGTGAGTAACTTGACAGTTTTGTACGTTGAAAATGTGTTGCTTATGTGATTACATATATTAATCCATTACACACACAAACAAAATCACTATTTAGGGGCTCAATTTCGGTTACCCTGTTAGCGGCTCAGCACTCTGAATACTGAATGACTGGGAGTCACCCTTTGCCAACCTCAACACCACTCCGCGGCGGCAGTCAGCAGTCTCCGCTCCTCCAGGAAGGCACGTGGCCTGGCCTCCCTCCTGCTTGGCTGTGGGACACTGCCAGAGTGGGGACTGTGTTGAAGCAGACATGCTACACACTGGCCACCGTGGTTATTTTCACTTCCGTGTGCCTGCTCAGTCTAGTTAGTATTTGGACTGTCTAGCTGGACTGCTATTGGTGTTGTAAATACAGTTCATGTTTTCATAATGGCCTCAGGCCATATAAATAGAACTCCCAAGGGCAGCTTGTGGCCAGTCTTGCCCGTGTGTTAGATTCAGTGCTCTTCTCCTGATTATGGCTTCTCAGAAAAGGTCCAATGGGTCTGTCTGGTTCTGAGATCCCTACAATATGATACTATTGGGAGACAATAGCGATCCACAGATTGGATCAGGACATCCCCAAACACAATAAATATTAAGGAAGAAGTTATGAATTGTTCATCAACTGGTTCATCATATTGATACTGGTGTACCTTTATAATGTTAAATTTTCAAGTATTTGTTTTTTTAATTTTTTAATTTTATTTATTTATTTATTTATTGGTTAGTCTGGCTTTTAACTGAGTTTTATGCATTTATCTGTTTTTTATGACAGTGTTTCCTCAGTTCCTGTTTTATTGAATGCTGTTATTATTGAGTGTTTTATTAATTTACAAAATCATTGCGTTGAGTATGGAATCGGGGGGGGGGGGGGTGTTATTGTATTGTGTTAAGCACTTTGTGTTACATTTAACTTCTATGAAAAGTGCTATACAAATAAAGTCTGATTGATTGATTGGTTTGCCTGTGGTATTCTGGATTGGTGACATTCAAATTATTGCTAGTGTAGACACTTTCAACTAGTGGTAGGACTTCACACTGGCTTACTTTATTGTGAAAGAAATTTATAAAGTTTGGTATTAAATTTTATGGCTAAATTCACATTGCCAACATGGGTTTATAGATCACATTTAATAAAGCATGCTTCATAACCCTGGCCAGTGAAATGAGACCTGAGCCCTCTAGTAAGACCCAGAGATTTTGGGTCCTTCTGGATTTATTCTGTTCTTCAAATGGCCTCTGATGTTAGTTATGATGTTAGTGGGAAGGGTTACATTTGTAATAAGTCAGGAGACCTGACAGACACAGAAAAACACACCTGCATACACCTGAAGTCGAGTTCCAAAACTGGGATTAGGGGACCCCCTAGTGGTTTACTTCATCAAAATGGGGAAAAAATATCATTTAAGAACTTTTTTTTTTTTTTTCATATTTCCACATTTTAAGATTTCAGAAAAAAACTACTTGGATTCAAATTAAATGATTAAAAAAAATATTTATTTGTCCTAGATAACATTTAGGTATTGTTTGATATTATATTAAATCACACTTTAGGTACGTTTCTAACATGTGCTAATATGCTAATTGCAACTTGTAATAGGTATGGATGTCAAAATTTAGACTTATTTTTATTGAGGGGGCATTTATTTTAAGGATGGCCAAAGACTAAACATTTTAAACTGGCATTAAGAACAGATTAGTTTAAAATTTGTTCAGTACCCTGGAAGTTGAGATGCTAGCACTTTTCCATTCGTAGGCTTACCTGATTGTGCCCAGGCCTACCTGAATGTGGGCTGACTTAGCTGAAGGCGCGATGCCTACCTGAATGCAGGCAGGCCTACCTGAATGCGGCGATGCCTACCTGAATGTGCCCGGGCCTACCTGAATGTACCCGGGCCTACCTGAATGTGCCTAGGCCTACCTGAATGCGGGCTGGCTTACCTGAATTCGGCGATGCCTACCTGAATGTGAGCTGGTTTACCTGAAAGACCTACCCTGCAGTACTACAGGAAGGAGCTAGCCCCTGTTGGAGGAGAGCCTTATCTCACGCTGGTGTGTCACTGGGGGGTGTAGAAGGGACATGAGTGTCCCAGGCCAGCTTAAACCCATGCCACAGTCAGCTAATGAGATGACTGAAGCTTGATGTTCAATGCTCTGCATTTGTACCAAAAGGCTGGAGGCAAAAGGGATTTCAATTGGACAGGACAGCAGAGAGAAAAAACATAAGCTTCATAATGATTACACTCGATGACCAACGTAATACCATATACCAGATATGATCGTACTTTATTTGTTTACAGCCAAAGGACAACATACAGATGAAAAAATAGTGCTTAATTATTATACATACACAGCCGTATTTCAGTAGTACATAGAGAAAATTGAATAAAACCTGTACTGAAGAGCTAATTAGTCAATCAATCAGGTTCAATCAGAATTCATTTGCACATGCATAAGATTTCACAGATGATTGGTAGTAACTTTCGGTTTTTGTCACCAATTGGTAAATATGAAAAGTATATAGATTATAGTGTGTGTAGAAAAATTCTGATTTAATTGTGAGAGGGGAACTGATCAGAACAAGAAGGGAAGGTGTTCTAAGCTTGGAAAGGATTCACCTGAGATGTGTAAAATCATTAAAGCCCAAACCAATTCAATTGTGAAATTGCTCTCCTAGCAATTGGGTTGAACTCCCTCTCCTTCAGCAAGACATGCAGATGTTTAAATTATCGTGAAACTTACAAACATTATTCCATATGAATATTCTTCCCATTTTGAAAAAAATCTGAAAGAGTCTATATGCATTTCCATATGCAGAGACTATATGCATTTCACTCTTGCATTTCAGGTGAGCAGAACTGGCAGACATAAGGTTCATAAGGTACATCCTCATATTGATTCAAATATCTGATTGTCAAAAATGGACTAAGTGTGCCAGCTCATTAAGTGTGTCAGAAAATAAAACTTAGTTACATGATTATCACCAGCAGGTGGCAGAGTGCCATGCACAAAAGACATGAAACTACCGAAATGATTGCCACAATGTGCACAGATGTGGTCATTTTTGCACAAATAATTTCTAATAAAAATAAGACTTTCATTCACATTTACATGGAGAAACAGTTACAAAAGGATGCCTTCTGGAATGTTACATAAGTTCTGTTTAACATTGGCTGCAAGGTCAGGAACAAGGGCTTTGAACCAAATATGACAGGAACATGCTGCAGCTTATCAAAGGGGTTTTGGCTCACATTTCAAGTGGACAGACTTTGATGTCACTTCTAAACGGCCACCTTAACAGCAGCTGGAACAGTGCAGAGAAAATAGACTAAGTGTACATTAATGATAAATGTACTGATACATCCTTTACACTGGACATGCAGATATACTTTTTTCTTTCTTATTTTCTTAATGTGTGACGTTATTGATCTAACCAATGATTTGCCCCCAAAGACATGCAATAGTCCTTTGAAGCAAATCATTGAGGTTAATTCTGGAATCTGACTTCAAGGTGCTTTAGGCCTTAACTTTTGCTCGAAAGCAAACAAAGAATCATCTTCTGAGTTTGGCTAAGGCCTTAAAATCAGCATAACAGGCAACAGTATGAAGCACCCTATCAAAATCTTAAAAAATCTGCACAGTGTTTCCTTAGCCAATCAGACTGGGTGTAGAAGAGTCTCTTCTCGCTATTATGACCTGTTATTAGTAGTATTTGCACAGCAAACCACCAAAAAGTGTTTGTACTTTTAACAAAATGTATAGAGCTAAATCATTCTGTGTTATGGCACACATGAGTAAGTAACACTATTGACATGTTGTGACCTTTCTGTCTTACAAGGGTTCCAAACCTTGCCGAGTTGCTGAGCTGTCTAATATAAGGCCCTGGAAAAATACCGGCAGATAATTGTGCCCAACTAGAAAAGCTGTAATGACCCTCATGACCAGCATGGGATCGAAGCACATGTCCTGTTCATAATGGCTCAACTGCCTCTGACTGGGCTTCAAGATTCACCACCGGGGCCCGAAACAGAACTGCGCATTCAACTCCTGGTACTTTACAATAGTAACCATGGCAACTCAACCAAATAAAAACAATTAAATGAAAAAATATATATTATTTAGGAAATTAAATATCAATAAAATATTAACAAGACTACAGAATAGTCCTGTTAGGTCTCATTATGGTTGCATATCAGAACACAGGATCCTGATTATCCTCATTTCCAAAGAGCATGTTGTTTAATATCTGCTTTGAGGTTTGGGAAAAAGACGAAAAGATGTGATTGGCTATGCTCTGTAAAATCCTTGATTTGTACAAGGACAATATTTTTAAACTCAAAATATTACTTATAATATAATGTACCTTCAACAAAATAAACCCATGCAGCCTGATATTTTCTTACAAAACTTGATGATATACAAGGCAATGCATAAAAAAAGAATGAATATTCTGTACCACATGAAGAAACACAAAGCTTCACATTACCAGCTGAGTGTCCAGTACAACTAGTACATTCAAATACAGGTCCACCATCAAATACTGTCGTCTAGTAGACCACATGTGTTTACTGAAGGTTTGTTTGTTTTAAAACCCTAGTTGGAAGCTTATTACCGCCTGTGTACATAAGAGGAAATAGCACAATTTGTTCTCTACTCTTTTTTAGGGGAGGGGGTTAAGGACAATCCATGAGTGCTAGCCTTGGTGGGTGGTAATTAGGAGCTGGTCGAGCGTTTCTTAGCAAAGAGGTGGGTGGGGTCCCGGGAGCGCAGGTTGGGCTGGATCTTGAACATGGGGGGCCCCATGGGCCAGCGCCAGCTGCCTCCTGCCCCCACTGGGCCAGTGCCACCGGCCGCGCTCGGGGGGCAGGCCTTGGTCTGGAGGAGCTGGAAGAGCACCCCCATCTCTGGCTCCAGGCGGGACACCAACCCGACCCTCACCTGCTCCACGGTGTCCTCATCACACGTCAGAAGACTCTGCAGCAGGGTGCTGTAGTACCTGTGGGGAGCCCGGAAGGGACGCAGACCAGCGGTCACCACACATTCAAAAGACCAGCCAAATGGACAACTGCTGGGCTCCCTCCATCAACGTACTGGGAACAATTTGGCATCACAAGTTTTAAGTGACATACCCCTTTGTGAATATTGCTAATAGCTAATCTGAAGAAAAACGTTTTCACCAAACAAAAATGGCAAGTTACTCACATATACAAAGCACTGTCTGTAAGTCACAAATTAAAACTTAGTTGTTAGCTAAGTAAAAATAGGTATAGATAGGTTTGTAAGATTCAACATTTATTTAATAAGCCTCAATATTTAACCCCCCCCCCCCCCCCCCGGTATTTCTGTAGTGTGAATGATTGTACTTGTCTTGGTATAAATGCCTGTTCGTAAACTTGTAAGTATTTGTATGAAATCAAAGTCTTCTTGTTTCATAAATTAATATAAATGTGTTCTTCCATGAGGCTATTTGTTAATTGACATTTTGATTTGACGCAAATTTTGAATGACCACATTGTCTTCAAAAGGTATCATGAAAAAAACACTTGGCCAAGTTACTTGAAATAATTTAGGAAACATTGAATAGCATTGCTTTGGAATACAGCCTGTTTAATTTGTGAGCAATAATAGCCAATATTGTTTCTTGTAACTTGGCCTAATTTTGATATCAATACTTTTGGCATTTCTTTTTGTACTAAGTTTGTTATGAGTAAGTAATAATAGTAATGCATTTTAATGTAAATACATGCATATACCCACATAAATACATGCAAGCATACATACATTCGAGCTGAAAGAAAGACATAGGCATGGATTCAGTAATTTTCATTTGCCAGGTTTCTGCCCACTTCTGGATTTTGTAGATTCCAAACTATTAGCTTGGCCCCCAGTTTTGTATCATCTGCAAATTTCACTAATGTACTTTCTACGTCCCTGTCAAGGTCATTGATATAAATGAGGAAGAGCAGTGGTCCCAGCACCAATTGTTGTGGGACTCCACTTCCCACAGTTCCCTGTTCAGATAATATCCTTCCTATTACTCTTTGTGTTCTACCTTACCTTTCTTCCAGTCCTCAGGCATTTCTTCAGTTTCTAAAGACTAAGTCTAAAAATACCTGGCAGTGGTTTAAAGATGATAGCACCCAACTCTTTGAGTACCCTTGGGTACATGCCATCAGGGTCTGCTGCCTTATTTGTTTTAAGCTTATGCAATTTATCCAGTACTTCTTTATCCTCTACCTCAATATCTGCTAAGACATTCTGAATACGTCTTCCAGTCTATTAGTAACCTCTTCTCTAGTAAAACTCTCAACAATATATCTATTTAAAACTTCAGCAATATCTTTATTCTTATAAAGCAATGCTCCTTCTTCATTTCTCTGCATCCTCCTACAATTTCCTTTTCCTACTACAGTACTGAAAGAAACGTTTAGGATTACCTTTTGCATCTTGGGCAATTTGTGTCAAAGAGCCTCTTAGCTTCCCGTAGTTCTTTTTTAACCTTAGCACACATTCACAATATTCAGCCTTATTGCTCTCAGTGCTGTCGTTTTTATGTATCTTATACAGTTTTTTTTCTCTAAGTCTTCCGTATGGCTTTGTTCATCCATTGGGGAGAGCGCTTCTTCAACTTACTTTCCCTTACTTCTGAAATAAATTTGCATTGTGTCTCAAGAATAACCCTTTTGAACCTGCCCCACTTTTTCAATGTTACTTAAATGTACTCGCATCTTGTTAAAACTGGCTAGTCTCTTCTTCTTCTTCTTTCGGCTGTTCCCGTTAGGGGTTGCCACAGTGGATCATCCATTTCCATCTCTTCCTGTCCTCTGCATCTTCCTCTGTCGCATAAACCACCTGCATGTCCTCCCTCACCATGTCCATGAACCTCCTCTTTGGCCCTCTTCTTTTCCTTCTGCCTGGCAGCTCCATCTCCAGCATCCTTCTCCCAATATTTCCAATGTCCAAACCATCTGAATCTCACCTCACTCACTTTGTCTCCAAACCGTCTAACCTGAGCTGTCCCTCTAATATACTCATTCCTAATCCTGTCCAACCTCCTCACTCCCAACGAAAATCTTAGCATCTTCAACTCTGCCACCTCCAGCTCCGCCTCCTGTCTTTTGGTCAGTGCCACCGTCTCCAAACCATACAACATAGCTGGTCTCACTACCCTCTTAAAAACTTAAGAGGCTTGTCTAAAAATTGTAATTTTGACCGTAGAGGCCTTGTTAATTTGCAGAAATACATCAGAATTAACAGCAGAATGATCGCTAGTCCCAAGTGGCTCGAAATTCTGTGCTATGCTACAAATTCTGTCTGGATCATTACATACCAGATCATTACGCACTAGATACAGAACTGAGTTCCCTCTTGTAGGCTGATTGACATACTGTGCCAAAAAAGGTCATTTATAAACATATAAAAATTATTTCTCCCTTTTTTATTGTCCTGTCATCAATTTCCAATTAATAGCATGGTAAGTGAAGTGACCCATAATAGTACTCACATTCCTGACAAGCTTGTTTTATGTTTCCAAAGAGCATTGAGTTCACACTACTGTCTGAACCTGGAGGCCGGTAACACACCCCTACCATAAGGTGGTCAATTTCTGGAATTTCCTGCATGGGAAGATTTTCTTTTACATAGAGAGCTACACCCCCACGTCTCTTACTGGATCTATCCTTCCTAATGAGTTTGTACCCTTCTATTTTATATTTATCCCCATCCTCCTCCCCAAGCCATGTCTCTGTAATCCAAACTATGCCATAGCCCCCAGTAATCATAGCGGCCTCAAGTTCCAAAAAATATTTTTTTATTCTTCTAGCATTTAAACAAAGACGTTTCAGATTATTACTTCTGCACATCCTCTCCCATTCCTTCACCCCCCGCTGTCCCAAGCCACCCTTACTAAAATGTAGCTTTAAAAAGATTTAATTAGTGTTCACAATATTATAGGTAGCCAGACATAGGTCAAATACAAATTTGTTTTGGATTCAAATACTTTTCTACGCTTTACTGATCTTGTTTGGTGTATTGGAACCAATGAAATACTCTCCAAAAGTGTAAACCCCACCTTCTGGCCATATTGACAAGCTCAATTACACCAGGCAAGATCAATAGAGCATAAAAAAGTATTTGAATCCAAAACAAATACATATTTGACCCAGGTCTGTAGGTAGCCTTGACAGCTTCCATCTGGGCAGTCTGCACCTCCCTAGCCTTATGTTAGAGATGAGGAAATAAGGGTCATACTGTGTTTGTGTGTGTGTGGTGGGGGGCTTACCTGTTGGGAAACTGGCTGGGCACCTGGGCCACCTCCCCCATGGCCTCTGGGTTGCTCTGGGCGACAGAGCAGAGGTCTAGTTTGCTATAGCACTCCTCCTGAACCTCTGAGATCATCTTCTGGAAGGATGAGCAGCGGCGGATGGTAAGGAACACTTTGGAGGTGATGCCATTGGCTATGCACTTCAGGCTCTCCTTCACAAAAGTCTTGCCCTGTGTGACATGCATCATGCAACACATAAGGCAAAGAAATTCTCATGTTCTGTTCATCCAGTCCCCAGTGGTATCAACTAATACTAGTAATATTCAATTCAATTTTATTTGTATAGTGCTTTTTACAAAGGGCGTTGTCAGAAAGCAGGTTCACAGAGATATGGGCCTGAACCCCCCAGAGCAGGCCGGGGGCAAAAGTGGCTAGTAAATCTCCCAGGCTGGTAACAGGAAGAAACCTGGAGCAGAACCTGACGCAGAGGGGAAGCCCATATGCCACTGGCTAGCACCGGTTAACTGGGAAAAGGCTGATTAAGATAAGATAAGATAGACTTTATTAATCCCCAGGTGGGGAAATTTGGGTGTTACAGCAGCAGATAAAAACAACATATCACACATAGACATAAAAGACATAAAAAGGGCTTATACTAATTTGCTTTAAAAATAAAAATAAAAAAGTGCTTTTTTCAGTGCAGCAGAAAAGTCCTTTAAATATTGTACTGTAATACTGTACATGTATAATAAACAAAAACATGAGAGCACATAAATATCAATGACAAATATGTACATGAAGTATGCGGTGCTGTTATGTGTGGAATATGTAGTAGTGCTATGTACAGTATGGTATTACGCCAGCTGTGGTATTTTTTAAAAACTGCTAAAAAAGCCCTTGCTACATGCTTTGATAAGAAGACGGCTCCAGTGGGCCAAGCTCCATCAACACTGGCCCCAGAAAGACTGGAAAAAGGCTTTGTAGCAGATACACATCCATTGAGACCAGAAGTTTATAGTTGCCGTTGCACTGCAGTCAGGGAAACTGGTTTCTCTCTAGGTGCACTGTGTTCTTCCTCTAGTTATGATGCATTTGTACGATGGTTTCTATTGCTAGACACCACAAGATATTTGTCACTGCCTCTAATGTTATCCTCCTTCTTCCTGGAAGCACTGCACCTGGAAATCTTAAGCTTCTTTTCAATTTCTCGCTGGGAAAACCTTGCCACAATACGTTTACTTGACTCGGCACATCTAAGCCTAACGCGTTCTTCTTTGCCATATTTCTGGCAACTGTAATACCTATTTTACTTGCACTGTACAGGCGAATGGTATTAGGCTACCTGGGTATTAAAAAAAAAAAAAAAAACTTAAGGTAGATGAGATTTCAGTAAAACTCATCTTTTTGTGTAATAGTAGGTAAAATGTAAAAATAATGTTTATACTAGTACTATAGTATACTATACTAGTTTTTTTATTCAATAAATGTGCATACATTAACTGAATTATTCCCCAGTTTAGTCGTTATACCAATTCCCCGTGTGTATCACACAGTCCTGGTCAATGCGCTATCCTCTGCTGGTCTGCGGAGGGTGTAGACTACCACACACCTCCTTCGATACATGTGGAGTCGCCAGTCACTTCTTTTCACCTGACAGCGAGGAGTTCCACTAGGAGAATGTAACGCGTGTGGAGGTTCACGCTATCTCCCCAGATCCCCTCCCTGCTGAACAGGCACCCCAACCAACCAGTAGGAGTCGCTAAGGCAACGATCAGGGCTCATACCCTCACCAGCTTCCCACCCGCGAACACTGCCAATTGTGTTTGTCGGAACGTCTGACCAAGCCGGAAGTACTGCTGCCGGGGATTGATCTGCGGTGGTAGGCAAGTGCTTATACTTCTACACTATCCAGACTGCCCAATGTACAGTTACTTTTAAAAACCACAGGTGGCCTAATACTTTTGGCCTGCGGTGTAGGAATAATGTTTTTGTGGTCGATGAACTAAGCCTAAATGCATTCATGGTGGCCTGATTTTTCAGACATGACAAACTATTTCAATGAAATAAGCCAAGGCAAGGAAAGCCTTATACCCCTGCAGATTACTGATTTAGATTCCACATTTAAAAGTAGTCTTGTCTGAATTTGAAGTTTAGGGCAGAACAACATTAAATTTTGTTCTTGTTGGCAAGTGCACCTAATCTTTTCTTCTTCTAAAAAATACAATTTGATTCTTGGGTATAGCTCTGTACAAACAGGTCAGTATAGTGTAGCTCAGTACAATCGGCTCAGTATATGTAGTGCAGCTCAGTACAATTGGCTCAGTATGGTGTAGCTCAGTACAATCAGCTCAGTATACGTAGTGTATCTCAGTACAATCGGATCAGTATAGTGCAGCTCAGTACAATCAGCTCAGTATAGTGTAGCTCAGTACAATCAGCTCAGTATTCAGTATAGTGTTGCTCTATGGTGGCTGTTGACAAATGTAAAGTATGCCGGCACCTGTGTGTCAAATTTGGCAGCACTGTGGAGGAAGGACCTGCAGATTTCATGCATGCCGTCGGTGTTGCAGGTGGAGTTGTCAAGACAGGCAAATGCACTGCAGCCCACCTGCAGGGCCCCGTTCAGACAGCGTGCAACATCAGCTGTGGAGAGACAGACAGAGAGACAAGTGTTGTTCTGATCCAACATGCACATGAAGTCACCAGGAAAATCCACAGGAATTTTGGATAACTCAGTTTTAAAAAACACTTCTCTTACATTACATAATTCGTATTCAGAGCAAGCTGGTGCAGTGAACAACTGATTGGAGTACAGCCCCATATACCATTGGCTTGGCTACTGAGTAGTAGCCTACCATAGTTCACTTGACCAGCGTTAACTTTCTTTTTTAAATCAGATTCACCCATTTAAACTTCGCATAGACAAATAACATACACACATACATACACATTCTATTTACTATTGTTACTAAACAGGTGATGAACGCACGCGTGCTTGACTCCTCTCATGTGACCAGCAGAACTGTGGCGTAAAGATTCGCGTGCTCTTACATGATTGTTTTCAAAAAGAAATGTATAAAAATTAGAAACCCAAGTCGCCATCAGTGCACAAGTGTCTCCAATGTACCGTAGACGCCATTTCAGATATAAAAAGAGTCGGGACATCAACGAAGCCACCAGAATATAAGGAACATAGTGAACGCATACTGAAAATCCGGTACTTACATGGGCTGCTGGCGGAGAAGCGCGCTGTCCTTGGAGATAAGGGCTCGCTCTCATCCTGCTCGTAGGCAGCAGTTACCAGCACAAGCGTGAGGATTAGCCCACTCATTCGCAGCATTTTTAAGCAAGGATACTCAAGGTTTCTGGATGTGACAACAAATGGCGCAAGGCGGTTTCTTGTCTGGTTCAGAAAGTTTGTAGTTTAGACCTACAGTGACGATTGTTTACCAGTGTTATGCTTCTGCTGTTCCGCAATGCTTCGTCCGAGCGCAATTTGCAGTTTATATAGGACTCTTATATCAACGAAAACTTGACGGACTTCACAAAACGTCAGTTTTTGGCCAATCAGATTACAACAAGCTGGACACAATGTGATTCTGTGACGACGTTTAAATCGATTTTCCAACTAAGTGCCATTCAGGAACTTTTTCGTCCTTATCTTGAGCCATTATCTTTTAAGTGTCTGCTTAATGGTTATCGACAGTGACACGTTCCATTTACGCAACTGTTTAATGAATTACCTTGACTAATAACTAAGGCAGGAAAGGTTTAGCCAATCTAGGTATGACACAACGCCTTGATTACCCTATAAGACTTGAATAATAAATCAATAATGAATTGTGAGTATTTAACTCACACAAATAAAGCATTCATAAATTCTCAATCAAAATTAAGGCCGACAAGTAATGTCTTCATAGATATGGAGGATGGACAGATCTGCTGCCTGTACCATATTGACCACATTATTATTTTTTTGAAAACATATTATGAAAATCGACAAATTAGCAAATAGGCCTATCTCTTTCCCCCAGCTCTTTGAACTCAGCTCTTTAAAAAAAAATTTAATTCTGTTTTATCCGATAATATGGATGTTAATAGCCAGAACTGCTTAGAAGGTCCAATGTGATAGGCAAAAATTTAGTCGTGACGTCATCAACATATTTTTTTCAACATATTTTTTCCTTGTCTTCTAGTCAAGTCGAATGGCGGTGTCTGTGACATCATTATAGCTATTTTAAAAGGTATTTTGACTAGTCAAAATATATTTGCAGATATCTTGAAGTATCATTATGATTAGTCACATTGTGATTATGACGAGTCAAAATGCATTTGTAGATATATAAAATGTAATTATGGATAGTCAAGCAAAGCTAGAAATATTAAAAGGGCTTGCCATACGAATCCATTCACGTTATGTTGTAATTAATAAATAGTTGTGCGCAATATCAAAATAAATGCTATTCACAAAACATGTTGCTTTTATCTCTCTAGCATATGGAAAATTATTCTACATGGTTATTTGATCATTATTTCATATTTAATCATTATTTCTACATGCTCACTTTCCTTTTTACATCACTTTGGTACAACGTGATCAAGTATGATGGAGAAAGAGGAACTGTGGTGGGTTTCCCTAAAGAACCTTTTTAAATGCTGTTGCCTGTTGCCCTAGGCTTACTCTTTGGGGGCTGGTCCTCTGTAAAGCTGCTTTGTGACAAAGCTCCTTTGTTAAAAGCGCTATACAAATAAAATTGAATTGAATTGAACTGAAATGCCTCAGGATCACTCTTAAAATAAACAGTTTCCCAAACACATTTGTTCATACTTAAAGGTATATGTGGGATTTTGTGGCCCTTGTAGACTCTGTGTTTGTAAACCCCACTCACCTTAGTCCTCAACCCCACCCACACCTCCGTTGAGGACACACTCTCGAGCGCTACAAGCAAAATGTCAAGCGAAAAGATGAGGTGGTCAGAGATACTGAAAATAGCATTTTTAGCAACATGAATGATTCCATATAGATGGTAACAATAATTATGCAGTGTTATAATTATCTTTACCCTGAGTGCACCCCTTAGTGCATGGGAACATCGTACAGTAGCTACTCCGTACTGCTGGTGCAGTTATGTTATGGTTTTCCTCGCTTGATATTTAGCTATTCTAGGCCCTGTTTCACAAAGCAGGATGACTGAGTTTGCATGTAAACACAGAATCACATGGGGAATAAGTAATATTAGCAGGCCATAGGTCAATCATAGTTAGCTAATATACTTTTAAAGTGAATGACCTTTTCATGAAGGTATTCATAGCCTTTTCAAAGTTTTTAGTAACTTTGTTAGCTTTGTTAGTGAAGTTGGCTACACATAACGTTAGCTAGACAGAATTCATTTTCCCTTATTGAAATAAATGTAGGTGAATTACAGAGCTAGCTAAGGTGCAACTATAAACAGTAACTGCAGTTCCCATTGCGGTGAGACGTCTTGATAGACGAACAGAATTCGATGCAAAAGCTACCCAACTTTGGCAATCTAACTGCATAAGGTAACTAGCTAAAAGTAACAGTACTGACACAGCCTGCAGGATGGGGTGGGGTCGGATGATAGGGGATAGGGGGGTGGGAACATCAGGGAGGCGGTGATGGGTCGGACTTAATAGTTAGCGTGTAATCTGCTAGCAATCCAGAAGTGAAACCAAGCATGGACATGAGATCACAGCAGTGAAAGGTTGCTAGCTAGCTACAGTTTCATGGTTTCGTTTTTCAGCTTGTCTGTGTTAGAAGCAGCATAGAAAATGGACGACTGTAGATTGCTTTTTGCTAACAATGGCAGTTTGTTCATTTTGCAAATTTGGTGTTTTAAAATGCCGTATGCTTCTGTTGCTAATTAACGTTGATTGTGGCGCCCCTATTTAATTATGCCGAGGTGTGCAGATAAAATTCTGAGACAACGATATCAATTTAATCCAGAATAAAGTTATGCAGTGTAAAGCTAGGACTTTTGCGATAACTCTGATTCTTTTCAAAAGAAAAGTCCCAAGGATCAATATAATGGAATTAAACTGTAACGACAGTTATTCTAAAAATATTTACTATTCCTTTTCATGATGGCAAAGCGCATAAGCGCTTGTACTCCATCTTCGTTCCATGCAAATAAAGGCTCTGGCTCACAAAACTTGGATCAAACTTTCAAACTAGGTGTTGCAGATCAAATTTGAACCAAGATTCAGCAACTACATTGCTTATTTCTTGCCTCAGATGTTTTCAGAAATATATTTTAGTGGACAGTTTATGTGGAAAAAGAGAAAGTTTATCAACGCTCTGCCATATTGTTCTGTTTTGAAAATGTGAGCCAAACCAAGGTCCGGCCAGTGTCTATCCAATCAGGTCCTGGCAGTAGGCTAAGTCACTTGTACATATTGATTCCATAGAGGCATCCACCCAATGGAACCCACCTACACTATTTGGCCATTAAGCTGCAAACTTTGGGGTCCGGCGCATCACCAGATGTCCTCGCCGGGTCCGGTGTGAACGCCCCTCCAGTCAGATGTAGGGCTCCATGGCTCCATGTCTCTTCTTCCTTCATCGCCCCCCAGACATTCCCGCCCCCTGACTCCCAACATCCGACTCCACCCCATCCTGTAGGCTGCAGTAAGGGGTACTTGAGTTTATGACATCGCAACCTAGTTTGTCCCAAGTACCTTGTGCAAAAAAAAAAAAAACTTGGCCTGTATTTTTGGGCAAATACAGGCCGAGTTTGGATTTGAATGCAGGGCCATATTTTATCTAAGGTAAAAAGCCAGATGAACTCGAGTCACGTTACTGAGTACATCAGGTCCCCTTTTACATTACCTATTATTCCAGGGGCTCCGGCCAGCAAAAGCATGTGGTGCTAATACTGCAAATTAGCAGTCTGGGTGGTCTGCATTGCAAATATATCAAAGAATGTAAGACAAATTCTGAAAATAATTCAGGTAGTTTAAAATGATTTAGCCTACTGAACGAAGAAAATACACACCCAACAAAGGTAGAATCCAGCTTTCCCAAGGCCAGACCTCTGCCTTCTGCCCCGTCAGCTTTTCAAAAACCTTTTGCTTTTTTTCATTGGTCTGTTTTTTGCGATCGAAACATTTGCTGTGAATTGTTTTACAGTACAACCAATAGTAAGGTATCCCATGCCATATACACTAAATAATTCCCCATAATGCATTGCCATTCACAGTAATGCACTGTGTAATGATTTCACAGTATTATACTGCTCAATATACTGTAAAATACTGTCCTGTTTACAGAAACTGTGTACAGTTTAGCTTTATGGCAGATCTTGCTCAGCGGGCCATGGCTGAGATTGGCTGTTAGCTTTGCTAAATCTCACTTTCACTAATTAAACAACAACAACAAAAAAAACCCTCAAGCACCCTGTTACGTCCCCTGCCTCTGCTTGCCTGGGTAGTGCAGGTGGAGGTAGTTGCTTAATTACCTAATTGCCTGATTGCCTCCACCTGCCTGTGGCCCAATATAAGCCCAGTAGTATGAGGCAGGAGAGTTTTTCTTTTGGGGCTTTTGTGTCCAGATGCTTTATTTGGGATCTTTCAGGTTTCTTTTGTGGTTTTGTGTTTGTAGTTTTTGTGAAGATCGTTTTGTTTGAACTTTGTGGGTTTTCCTGTGTTTTTAGTTTGTGCCTTAGTTTGTAATTTATATTGATAAATGCCTGGATTTGTGTTTTTAGATCAGTTTTTGGATTGTTTTTGGGTGCATTGGACTTGTTGTTGTGGCTTTTCGAGCCGGGCTGTAACGCACCCCAAAGACCAGACCCAAAGCCCCCACATTCCAGCCATAGCTGTTTATGAAGCTTTGTTTAATTCTGAAAAATGTTTTTCATTTAATTAATTTCCATTAACTTGTACATTAGTTCAATTGATATTGTATTATAATTTGCTATCACCTTTCTGCAGTGAGTTCTGTGGTAGTTTGCTGATGGTGTTAAATTATGTGCAGTTTGAATTATTGATTGTGAATTATTGATTGATTGATTAAAACTGAAGACTAAGAGGGTTGAGTTTGGTATAGGTTGGTGTTCTGAGAAATGAACACTTGCTATTGGCAATGATTTGTCAATCATTCACCGGAAACAATGAAAATTTGTGGACAACTGAAAAGCTGAGGTCCCAGGATTCAGGTCAGCTTTAGTCACAGGTCATCAAACATGCACATGTACTCACTCACACACACACACACACACACAAACAAGCATGCAGGCATGCACACACACCACACACACACACAAACATGCACGCAGGCACGCACACACACAGGCACGCGCACAGGCATGTGCGCACACACACCCGCACGCATGCACACACATGCACCACACGCACACACAGGCACGCACGCAGGCACGTGCACACTCACACACACCACAGACGCGCACACACTCACACATACACACAAACTATCACACCAGCACACGCACACACACATACACCACACAGGCACGCACGCAGGCACGTGCACACACACACACCACAGACGCACACAGACGCGCACACACTCACACATACACACACAAACTCGCACACCGGCACACACACACACATACACCACACGCAGGCACACTACTGTGCAATACTGTTTGGAGGGAAAAAGTACTGTTCACTAACACCAAAACCTCATCCCAACTGTGAAGCAGGCTGGAGGGAGCATCATGGTTTGGGGCTGCTTTGCTGCCTCAGGGCCTGAACAGTTTGTAATCATTGAGGGAGCAAAGAATTCAGAATTGTATCAAGACATGTTACAGGAGAGTGTCAGGCAGTGGTTCTTCACCTGAAGCTTAATATAAATTTGGTGATACTACAAGACAATGACCCAAAACACATGAGTAAATAAACAACAGAATGTTTTAAACAGAAGAAAATTCATGAATTTACCTTTTGTAAGTCACTTTGATGCACTGTACATATGGGAAGCCAGGCTTTCCTTGGCCATGGAACAAGTCTTTATTTTATAACAAATTATTATTTTGCAACATATTCCAATGTTCCTTCACATTTTTATCACATCTCACCGGATAATGAACACGCATTGTGTCAGACACCATTCTGTGTACATGGGACAACTATAATATGGCAGTTAGCCCTAAAGGCCCTGCCTTGTTCTTTCAAAACCAACAAGTGTGGAACACAAAAAATGTTCTTTAAATTTAAAATACACCAAAAGATGAAGATGAAAAAAACACTGACATTTCGGCCAAAGGAAAAAACATAAGTATATCTTGGTTATCTTGGTTGGGCCACCGTAGGAGACACTGCCAGGCTCAAGACTCATTCCCTTTGTCACTCCACCATCGCAGAGGGGGACGGTTACCAGGAAAGGCAGAGTGAGGAGGATGTGTTCAAACTAATCACAGAGGGGGACGGTACCAGGAAAGTCAGAGTGAGGAGGATGTGTTCAAACTAATCACAGAGGGGGACGGTACCAGGAAAGTCAGAGTGAGGAGGATGTGTTCAAACTAAAACACCAACATGTTCACGCAAAGGCAGCTTTGTGGGATGTCCCTCAATCACAGCATCACCCCGATTTTTATAACCGGTTTCTGATGATTTGAATTGTAATACCATGCACTTAGTGAATTTTGATACCATGTACTTAGTGTCTTTTAATACCATGCACTTAGTGACTTTTAATACCATGCACTTAGTGACTTTTAATACCATGCACTTAATGAATTTTGATACAATGCATATAGTGAATTATAAATCCATGCACTTAGTGAATTTTGACACCATGCACTTAGTGAATTTTGATACCATGCACTTAGTGACTTTGAATACCATGCACTTAGTGAATTTTGATACCATGCATATAGTGAATTATAAATCCATGCACTTAGTGAATTTTGACACCATGCACTTAGTGAATTTTGATACCATGCATATGGTGAATTATAAATCCATGCACTTAGTGAATTTTGACACCATGCACTTAGTGAATTTTGATACCAGGCACTTAGTGACTTTTAATACCTTGCATTTCGTGAATTTTGATACCATGCACATAGTGAATTTTGATACCATGCACTTAGTGAATTTTGGATTTCTACTTTAACTTCATCAAGTCTTTATGAAGCATAACCAACACCTACAAATGTATAATTCATTATTTAAATGAATCTTATGCTGTATTCATTAATCAGATATGGAAAACAAATGTTCAGTTAAATATTAAAACTAAAATACAATATTTTGAAGGCTTTTTCCTATGGGTGTATCTGTCTCTGTTGAGCAGAAAGGCCTCGATGGCTGAACAAATCAGGGTGCAATACCCTCATCCACATCTTCGTTTTGTTTCCCAAGCCCAAAGCTCAGTGATGGGTGTCAGGGGATGTAAACAAAGACAAGTGTGTCCTTTTCCTTGCTTAAAAATAGGGAAGTTATTTTAAGGAACATTCCTTAAGGGCATATTTACTTTTAGGTTTAACACTCTTTCGCTTTATTTTTATCAGATCAAATGAAATTGCTTAATTAGCATGTAGTGACGCAGGAACAGGGTGGAGTCAGTGTTTTCTCCAGCTGCTTGTGGCCAGCAGACCTGCGCAGGGGCCCCGGGGCCATATGCACCAGGGGCCGGAATTTGGGTATTTTTAGAAATAGGTGAGAGAAGGAAAAAAAAAATAGTCAAAGGTTCTAAAAATAGACTGAGATAATTCATGCAGAGTACTGACCTGGCATTGTTCATCTATGAGGGAACAGAATTAAGCAGTGATGTGTCATGGAAACAGGCCTTACAGCATGCAGGTCCTGTTTCTGTTCATTCATTCAGCTGACTAATTGAACACTTCAATGCCTGACCGGCACCTTTATGCTAAGTGACTTCAATATTACTAATTTATATGCCTGAGTACTTACGTATTCTAGGTGAAACACTTTACTCAGGTGTACAATTGATATTATCTTGGGTCAGGCAGTCTGCTAACCAAACAAATAATGTAATATAATAAAGGACTTTCAGTGTTTTTGGATTAATTTATTAATATGGACTGTTGGACCAATGCACCAGAGTGTGATTAAATTAGGGCTGCAACTAACAACTATTTTGATAATCGATTAATCTGTCGATTATTTCTTTGATTATTCGATGAATCGGATAAAAACACAAAAACTAATTTTATTTCCATCATTTTATCCAAAAAACAAAATGTTATTCCAAATTGACAATATTAACACAAATAACATACCTAAATGTATGCTATGCAACATGTGCAAAAGATATATGCTAGTTTTTTTTACAAAGTGCACAAAAAACAGGTATTCTTTTACGTTGCTTGAATGGACCTGAGCTGTTAAAATAATAATAAATTATAAATAATAAAAAAGAAAAACGTAAAACACAAACTAAGTGTTAACAGGCTTTGCTACATAAAATAGCTTTAACAACAGGCCACAGACTATGGAGGTAGATTGTTTCTGTAGTAACACTTTCTCAAACACTCACTCACTCTCTCACACGCTCACTCTCTCTCACACGCACTCACTATCTCTCTCTCTCACACACACACACACATACACACACCCTCTCTCTTTCTCTTTCTACAGGAACTTTGCATTGCAATGCAAAAATGTTAGCATGTCCACATGCTCCTGGCTAATGCTAGCTCTCTTCTTGGAAACTATGTTGCCTGCTGCAGAGAACAGCCGCTCAGATGGTGTTGAGGTGCCAGGGATCCATAAGTAGGACTTTGCTAGCCTGGCCAAGGTTGGATATCTATCCTCGTTAGTCTTCCACCAATGTAATGGACTTTCTTCCTTGGCAAGGGGCTTCTCTCCAAAGTACGTGAGGACTTCATTCCTCACTTTGCTGTTGAGATCCTCAGCTTCCCGCTCTCTATTCTCTTCTTCACTGCTGGTTTCGGAATCGAGGAGTGAGTCAAGTAAAGAGACAGGAGTTGTGGGTTCAGCAGCTGTAGTAATGGTGGAGGTGGCACTGGTTTTGTCACAGAGACTGCCATGCTGCTGCTCATCCATCTCCCTTCTCACTCCGAGAGCCAGTGTTTGCACTTTGGTTTGCACATTCAGGACTTCGTCAGGTGTTAGAAACTTAAGTCTTTAAGGGCAGTGGAGAGGCTCACTGCGTTTGGTGCCGTGTCTGAGAAAGAAGTTTCCCTCTTCCATCGCTGTTGCAGCTGCTCCGTAGCAGTGAGTTGGAAAGCCCACATCGGGGCTGACTCGAAGGCAGCAATCTGGGTGGACTTCAATAGCCCCTTCACAAGTGGAGGTACTGCAGAGATTGTTATGTATTTCTCCCCACTCGTGAAGACAGTGGCACATTCAAAATCCTTAAGGGCAGTGGAAAGCTCTTCCAGCAGGCTCCACTGGTCTGGCTTCAAATCTAGGTACCTTTCCCCCCCCCCCAGGCCACCTTTGCTCAGGCAGTCGGCTTATCATATAGAACGTGCTGTTCCACCTTGTGCTTATGTCCTGAACAAGCCTGTGCTCAGGTGTGGCCATTTGTTGCTGTTTCTCTCTTAGCTTGTTGCAGGCTGCAAGGTATGGCCAGTGCAGCGCATAGAGGACCACCCATGCTTCTCCTCCAGTATGTTTGCCGTAGCCATAAGATTGGCACCATTGTCATGCACAATGGCGATTATTTTGCTAGGAGGAATTTCAAACCTGACTGCTATCTCCTCCAACCACTCTGCGATGTTGGATGCTGTATGTCTGCCCTGCAGTGGCATGGTGGTAAGGCAGATTGACTCCATGTCCCAATCATCTTTGATGTAATGGCATGTAATGCCAAGGTAGGCTTCAGTGGCTACACTTGTCCATACATCAGTGGTGAGAGCAATTTTGCTGTGGTTGGCTTTTATTACAAGGGTTGAGGGTGTTGATCTTTGCTCTGAAGCCATCATCTTCAACCATTGATTGTGGCCTCATGTCGGTGACAAGCATGTTTAGGACACTTTCTGTCAAAACAGCTGCTTGCTGTGGTGTGCATGGCACCTTATTCCCCATCAAGTAGCCACTCATGGTGAGTTGTTTTTTTCTGAAATGACAACGACAGTATGAGTATGCATAATAGCACATTTTACATAAAACTCAATACATGCCTTGTTGTTTCAGTTAATAATTGCTTATGTAAAGGCCAGTAACCCAAAGGCCTAGTACAGACAAGACACCACAATTATTTTCAGATATGCTCCAAACAATGCAATTTGTCCTAGCTCACTCCTTACATAGGCTACAGTACAGTGTCTCACTCCTAACTAATTTCAGCAAATTAACACTTTGAAATAGCTTAATCATTAAATTGCCATAATTGTATTAAGTGATTAGCTCTACCGGGTAGTGTTAATTAGCTTGCTAGACTAACTGAACGGTAAATGGACTGCATTCTATAGCGCTTTACAATTGATGCCTCTCATTCACTAATGTTAGCTATGTTGCCTCTGCTCTACCACTGACATTAGCCAGCTAGTTAAATACATTTGTCATGCAATATTCTGAAGTAAATTTGACTTAATAGACCATTCAAGCTGGATCGCGAGCAAACACTGGCTATTAGATAAACGAGAAGAACTACCTGCTGTGAGATTCCTCACTTCATAACACAACGCGTGCCATGGGTCTAAACTCGTTCAATTAATTAAGATTTTGTAGTAACTTACCCTGCTGTTGAGTCCCCTTCATCCATGGCTCCAACATGTTTTCGTTTCAGGTGTTCTCTCATTACCGTGCAGTGCAGATTTTTCCTGTATAACATCCGGAGAATCCGCCCCTTTCTCACCACCTACTCTGCCCAGCTCCTGGTCCAAGCAATGGTACTATCCCGCCTGGACTACTGAAACTCTCTTCTGGCTGGACTACCGGCATCTGCCATCAGACCCCTGCAACTCATTCAGAATGCTGCAGCTCGTCTGGTCTTCAACTTCCCCAGACACTCCCACGTCACTCCCCTGCTCACTACCCTCCACTGGCTGCCTCTTATGGCTCGCATCAGATTTAAAAAATTGGTCCTAGCATACCAGGCAGTCAAGGGATCAGCCCCAGCATACCTCCAAGGATCTTCAAACCCTACATGCCAGCCAGACCCCTCCGTTCCGCTACCTCAGGATGCCTGGCACCTCCCCCTCTTCGCACCTGCGCTTCCCGAATACGTCTCCTGTCTGTCCTGACCCCACGATGGTGGAATGACCTCCCCGTGGAGGTCAGAACAGCTGAGACACTGACCCACTTCAAGCGACAACTGAAGACTCACCTCTTCAGGCTGCACCTCTCCCATCCCTCCCTACCTCCCTGTAATCTCTAAATTAACTGTAAGCTTAGGGTTGTAACTAGGTAGCTGTTTCGTAGGTGACTTAGTTAATGCACTCGTCTTATCTACTGCTTGTATTTTTGTGTAGACTGCGTTGTTGCTGTTCTCGTTTGTGTTAGTATTAATCAGTTTATTCTTCAGGGTCCAAGTTGAAATATGCAGTTGTTCCCTGCACTTGGAACGGTACTTCTCTCTAGGGTTTCCGACACACCTGTTCCTGGTTATGGTTATACACTTTGTTGTACATCGCTCTGGATAAGAGCGTCTGCCAAATGCCTGTAATGTAATGTAATGTACAGTGGTGCTCCCGTGCCATGCAAGATCGGTTTTACATAGTTTGCAGCTAACACGCTTTTTACTGGAATTTAATGTGCTCCCATACTATAGATGATTTTGGTCTAACACTTTTCTCCGCCTGTTTCAAATGGTTTTTTTTATTGAAGCGACGTAGCCAGCTTCACAACACAGCGTGCAACAACACAGACCCAACGAATCGATAATGAAATTCGTTGCCAACTATTTTTATAATCGAATTTTATCGATTTCATCGATTCGCTGTTGCAGCCCTAATTAAATCCAAATAAAATGTGTCAGTTTATTGTAATCCTTCATTTATTCCTTTGGGTTTATACTGACAATGACTTTGTTATTTTTCCTGTGCTGATAACTCATGGATATTTTTGCATGGTTGTTCTTGTAGTAGTAAATATCCACAGCTTTCAGTATCATTAAAATGTGAATTTAAACATTCCACCTATGACACGTGGTAACATTGTCCCCTTAAGACCCTTTTGAGGTGGATTCAATTTTGGAATCCTTTGATCACCCAATGTGTAATGTTGTTGGTTTATGTTCATGTTCATATTGTTAGAAAATATGACAAATATGAAAAGCTTTTTGGCAGTGAAGTACCACAACACAGTGGTTGCCTCACAGAAAGAAGGACCTGAGTTCAAATCCCAGCTTGGGCCTGTCTGTGTGGAGTTTGGATGTTCTCCCTGTGTAGCGGTTGCATGTTCTCCCAGTGTGGAGATTGCATGTTCGTCCTTTTTTTTATTTTATTTTATTTTTTTTATTGACCTTTCAGCATTATTACAGGTTCATAAAGACAGTTGTCATTAAAAACACTGAATTATTTTGCTGTTACAATAAAACATCAATACTAAGTAGACTAAAAATGTAAAATATTGCAATTATCTACGCTGAGATTTAATCTCGTATCCCAAATTTAAATTTAAAATCCGCTGTCATTTAGGAGTCTGCACATATAGGGGACTGGTGATCTCCTGTATCTCTCAGTTCGACATCTTGGGATGGCCAGTTTGTTTGAGTTCCTTGTCTGACAACCTGTGAGCTCCTCCCTGAGGGGGGGTAGCCAGTCACTGAAGTTGGACTTTAGCAGCTTTCTGGCAAGGCCAAGACACAGTTGAGTGCGTCTCTCTGATAGAGTGGACAATCCGAGAGTGCAGAGAGCCTCTGGGTACCCTGAGTACCTCTGGCCAAGTATGGTTTTACAAGCCCGTTTCTGTGTGCTTTCCAGCCTTTTAGCCTGGTCTGTAGTCAGGAAACTGTGCCAGACGGGGACTGCATACTCCAGCACCGGGCGTACGTAGCCTGTGTAGATGGAAACCAGTTCTGGGTCTCGGACACCAAATTTCTTCAGGCGACGCAGAGCAAAAAGCTTCCTGTTCGCTGAGGTCAGCATGTGGTCCACCTGACTGTCCTAACGCAAATTACTCTGGATGGTGACCCCCAGGACCTTGACAGTGTCACAGACTTCCAGGATGTTCTGGTCAATGGAGAGAGTCGGCAGGGCTGGTGGATGCCTCATGTGGGTGACATGTAAAACTTTACATTTCTTTGAGTTGAGTTTCATTTTGTGCTCTTCTACCCAGATATCAAGACCCTTCAGGGTCTGTTGGAGAGTACAGGGTAGTTGGAGCTTCCACGTCTGGGCCAGAGTCATGTCATCCACGTATTTCCAGTGGTCTATTCTGTCCTGGAGGACCTGTTAATCAGTGCTAGAAAGACTACAGGCCCTAATACGGTTCCCTGTGCAACTCCAGACGTGGGGTATTCCCAATCAGAAAGATGTCCCTGGTAGCGCACTTTTTGACGGCGGTCAGTCATGAAGCTGCAGATCCATGGGATCAGGCCCGGTCTCACTCCAAGGTCAAGGAGGCACTGTACTGCCATTGTGTGATCTACAGCATCAAAGGCCTTAGCAAAGTCAGTTGTAATTAGTGTGCACACTGAGCCCGGAACCTCACAGGCCTTGTACGCAGAGTCCATCAAACTGACTAGATAGTGTGTTGTCCTGTGTGGAGTTTGGATGTTCTCCCCGTGTGGAGTTTGCATGTTCTTCTTGTGTGGAGTTTGCACATAAGGATAAGGAGGAGGGGAATATCAGTAACGGAAGACTACAGAAGAGATGCAGCCTAGGCTTTGGCCACGACCCCTGGTTCACAATTTGGAATCACTATTCATTTTGCCATAGGCTGTATTTGATCTATTATGTACATATAATCAGTTTGAAATATTGTTGGTATTAATAATTGAATTTAAACTGGTCTGATAAAAAATGCCAATATATGTTATATAATTCAGTTTTACTGAGCTCTCTAGACAGCATAGCTAGCTAGCTAAGTGGTTGGATGCTTAGCATTGGATTACAATCATACACCAGGATTTAGTAAATTTTAGTGTTTAGCAATCTATCTGCTTACTATAGATCTATTACTTACAGACTAGATAGTATTTAACACCGTACCAATCTAGTCTTGAAAATCCCCAGAGGTTCTGCCTCTACTATGTGACCTGTCAGGCTATACCACACATTGACTACTCTCTGTGTGAAAAAATTCTTCCTAATGTCTGTACAGAATTTACCTGACTTTTTTTGTTAATTTCCATCCCCTTGTTCTGCTAACAGAACTCAACCAGAAGAATCTCTTGTAGTTCACTTTTGTTGATCCCCTTTATGAATTTAAAAGCCTCAATCAAGCCTCAATCAAATCACCCCTGAATCTTCTTTTACTAAACTTGAATAGATTAATCATCTTAAGTCTTCCCTCATAACTTTCATTTTTCATACCAGGAATCAATTTGGTTGATCTTCTTAGAACTTTTTCCAGAGCCTCTATATCTTTCTTGCAGTACACTCCGCAGAACTGCGCACAATACTCTAAGTGTGGTCTAACAAATGTTTTGTATAAGATAAGTATAACTTCCTTGGATTTATACTCAATACTTTTGGCTATATATCCTAGCATCCTGATGGCCTTTTTTTTTTTTACTGATACAGCACAGTGCCTAGAATTTGAAAGACTTTGATCAGACTTTGATATAGTGCTTTTATCTAAAGCGCTTTACAATTGATGCCTCCCATTCACCCATTCACACACACACACACACACACCAACGGTGAAAGGCTGCCATGCAAGGTACCAATCAGCTCATTGGGAGCAATTAGGGGCAACCCTCCGACTGCCAGACAACCGCTCTTACCTCCTGAGCTATGAGCTGTAAATGGACACAAATAAATATAGTTTAAATGATTTATATGTATTTTCTCTGTACTTTTTTGTTTTTTATTTGGACGAGTGATTGTTCAATATTATGTAGTTGGTTGATGGCAAAATCTCATTCCGCAATTCATTTTAATAGCGAATACACCAGGTTGTGCCCAGGGTGGGCGTGTTTTTTACGTGCCACGTCACGCCGTGTGTCTCTATGCTGCTTGACTGACAGACCTCGTCACCTCATTATAATATCGTGGCCCGATTGTGCCACATTCTCAAATATAATATTGGAGCAAGAAAATAGGAAATATAAGAAGGAAAATACTAAATATAAATACAATGAATAAATGTATTTGGTGAAATTAAACAAAAATAAAAAATTAAATAATAAATCTGTGATTTGTGAGCAAAATACTAAATATAACAAATAAATTAAGTACAGAGAAAATATATATAAATAATTTAAACTGTATATATTTATGTCCATTTAATTATGTGAATGTAGATTTTACTATTTGAGAAGGTGGCACACAGGGGCCCCCCATAGGTTTCCACCCACTTCTGTATTTTATTTAAATCATTTTGGATTACTTTAGTAGATTCCAAACTATTAGCTGGGCCTCCCAGTTTTGTATCATCTGCAGATATGACTAATGTACTTTCTATGTCCCTGTCAAGGTCATTGATATAAAAATGAGGAAGAGTAGAGGTCCCAGTACCGATCCTTGTGGGACTCCACTTCCCACAGTTCCCTGCTCAGATAGTATCCCTCCTACTACTACTCTTTATGTTCTACCCTGTGGCCAGTTCCAAATCCACTCTGAAATACATCCTCTAATTCATACTGTCTTCATTTTACTAACAAGTCTCTCATGTGGTAACTTATCAAATGCCTTTTGGAAATCAAATTTTTGTATGTCTGACCATTCACACTCATATTCGATTCTGATTAGCCCCTTGGCTTTGTTTGCTTACTGAACCTTGTGTGTGACCATTCGTTCATTTTTGACCTCAACTCATTTTTTATCCTCTGCTCACCGTATAATGTTCTGGTTAGTTAGTGTGTTCCCAGCTGGTCTAAAATCCTTTCATTGGGGCACTTTACATTTTTGCTTTGTTATTTTTTCTTTATTGTTTTTGAAGCTACTCAGGGTGAAGATTTAACACTCCGTAGGGGGTACGCTATTTAGGCTTTTGGTTTCAGACTATTTGCTAACTGTCTGAAGCTTAGCGTTCAAAGCCGCCTCGTGCCCAGTACCCTTTGAAGACTATCTACCATTCAGTTCGATTTGGATAGGCAGATGGGGACTGGAGTTGCTGGTCGGTTTGCAGTGCTTTTCTCTTACCCATTCCCCACTTATTTCCCTTATCCTTCACCCTGTTACGGTCTGACTCCAGACCAGGTCATGTCACACCTTTAAATAAACAGACTTTTACCATTATCAGACAAAGTTTTACTACGGTAACCTATTTTGGTTTTCAGAAAAGAGGACAGTGGTAACAAAAGTCACTGAATGCATCCAGGGTTGAAATACAGTAATTTCCTTTGCAATTCATCTGTGAATTTACATTTGTGTTTTGGCATTTTGGCATGTAGGCATGTATCAGTGGACTTTTTATGCTGTTCAATCATAATTCCCGATCGAACTGTCATTCCAGCTCAATCATTTAAATCAGGTCTTTAATAGAAGACAGAGCCATTATGCAATGATTGCAGATTAGAAATAAAAAGCAACAACATTTACCATACAAATATTTATTCCAGTTTCTCAAGTTTCCCACATGTAGGTACCATGGCCTACAAAAGACACTGAACTCCAAATCCCATATATCCACCTCAGAGTGACTCACTTAACCACGTGCCCTACCACAGCTTTCCTGTTACAGTACAGGCCTACTGTAAATTTGAAACGCGCAGGCTTCAATAAAACCGGTTGCCGTTGCTGTTTTTCGCTCTCTCGGTTAGGCGACATTGGCGAATATTTGCCTCCCGTTCACTTCCATTCTATGCGAGCGAAGGAGCGAATAAAACATTCGCTTCCGATGGCGAAGCAAATTCGCACTGGAATTTGCTTCGCCAGTCAAAGTTCAACTTTGGTGAACTTTGACTGGCGAATTCGCAGCCTCAACCAATAGCAAAGAAGTGTGTGTGGTTGACCCCACTTGGCTGTAATTGGCTGTAGTTTTCTTAGTGAGGCAGGATGGAGGAGACTTTGATAGTTGCTGTGGCTAACCAGCCACAGTTGTACGATGTTGCCCATGAAAACTACAAACTGTCCCACAAGAGAGATGCTTCCTGGCTGGCAGTGAGTCGGGAGACAGGCATTGAAGGTAAATAAATGGAAAATGTATCAATAATATAAATGCATATTTCGCGATATTTGTTAGCTAGCTTAACTTGACTACAAATCAGCAAACTGATTTCCGTGTGCGTCACATCCTGCACTGCCCACATTCAGCACGACAAAATACAAATTTCGCCTTGGCAGGCGATGGTCATTCGCACATGTGTGACCGCGCCCTTACCATTTTCCTCTCCCTGGTATCGTCACCCTTCTCCCGTCTCCCTCTCGTGTGAGTCCCCATGCCACGAACAGTTCGCAAGGCCTGCAACGGAGCAAGGCCCGAATATCCTTGGCTACCGGCTGCTGGAGTAACGAGGCACCCAAAGCGCTTCTATGATTAGCGGAGGTCAAAGAACCAAGAAAGCCACGCACGACCGGCGCATCCCGCAGAGCGAGTCCCACGAAGCAAGCAACCTGCTAGCGGACGATCCGGCTGTGTGTTTTGGAACAGAAAAGGGCGACCAGCTTCCCCTTTTAACCTTAACTCCCTCAGACTTCGCAGTGAAAACCAGGAAACATTTCCATGAACCAACCAAAAGCAAAGGACACTCAAGTAAGGCTGTAACCCTGGGCTTAATATAATTAGCGACGGACCGAATGTATCCACGTTTATTACTGGATGTACGTAACTGTGACTGTTATTGTGTTTTAATATTAATGAAAATGTTCCATATGTTCGGTTGGCTCTAAGCCACCCACCGAGCTGCATTAGTTTTAATATATGTCACGCACATATCTTGCATGTGATCTATTTTAATTACTAACCAGTCATAACACGGCATGTTGATCTCTATCAACCACACATAGATAGCTTTTCAGTTACCCTGTGTCTGTTTGGTATGCTTCATAGGCCATTGTTTCTCACTAGCTTTGTCTAGATTCAAAAACCCCTCCTTTCATACTCCATCTTGTTCCTTTGTTCTCCGTGAACACGTGTCCACGGTACACAACCCCCCACGTAGGAGAACATCCAACACTCCTGACTTACATACTCACACACACAACACCTACACACACATGCACTCACATAGTTTATTACATCATCGTAGTGAATTGTGCTTTGCCATTTTCGGTACTTTGTTGAATAAACTTTATTATATTTACACGGTTGTCTGTATTTATATTACTCTTGTGTTGAATTGAGTCAGCCGCCGCTAATCCAAAAACTTATAGCTTCATCTCTTAGCTGAATCATTTATATTACTTTAGTATTAGCTGAACATGATATTATGATTTGGTTAAGATTGACTATAATGTGTGATTTTAATAATAATGAATTCAATTATCAATTTGAATTGCCAATTTATAGTTTGTATATTTAATTATTATGAGATTGATTATTATATGCTGGCGCCACCTGTGAGGATATTGATGTATATCTTCTACAGTTTGGTGCCCCACTATGAGAAGTAGCGGCATGTCCCCTACACACAATTATTGATGACATGTGATACACCTTCTTCCTCAACACACAAATCATGCCTACCTGATCCATGCCTCTTTTTGGGGGTTAATAAATAAATGCAGATACAAAAATGAAATATTTAGGCCTATGAAATAGATATTTAGGACTTTTAAATAAATATTTAGGCTTTTGAAATAAATATTTAGGCTTATTAAAATGTATTTCTATCCATACATGCACTTGCCGCATTAATGTAATGTAGGCTTGTTGCTCAAATAAAGTTGTACCAAATAAGTACAATACTATACATTTTGCTACAAAATAATAAAATATTAAAATATCTTATTTGTGAACACAATTTTCTAAACAAAACCATTTTATTAATGCATACCCAAAGCACTTGATGCACATAATTGTTCAAACATACATACAATGCAGTCATTAAAATATATATATATTTTTTTAAATTGGTGTAACGCAATGAAAACATGTTCTTCTTCTGATTTGAACGTGAAGCTTTGGGTTCTATCACTGTGTGCGTGTCAGTCTCTTTGGGGTCTATCACTGTGTGTGTGTCAGTCTCTTTGGGTTGTGTCACTGTGTGTGTGTCAGTCTCTTTGGGTTCTATCGCTGTGTGCGTGTCAGTTTCTTTGGGTTCTATCACTGTGTGCGTGTCAGTCTCTTTGGGTTCTATCACTGTGTGTGTCAGTCTCTTTGGGTTCTATCGCTGTGTGTGTGTCAGTCTCTTTGGGTTCTATCACTGTGTGCGTGTCAGTCTCTTTGGGTTCTATCGCTGTGTGTGTGTCAGTCTCTTTGGGTTCTATCGCTGTGTGCGTGTCAGTTTCTTTGGGTTCTATCACTGTGTGTGTGTCAGTCTCTTTGGGTTCTATCACTGTGTGTGTGTCAGTCTCTTTGGGTTCTATCGCTGTGTGCGTGTCAGTTTCTTTGGGTTCTATCACTGTGTGCGTGTCAGTCTCTTTGGGTTCTATCGCTGTGTGTGTGTCAGTCTCTTTGGGTTCTATCACTGTGTGTGTGTCAGTCTCTTTGGGTTCTATCACTGTGTGCGTGTCAGTCTCTTTGGGTTCTATCACTGTGTGCGTGTCAGTCCCGCACAGCAGCGCACGCAAGCACCATCAGCAGCTCAGTGGTTCTGACAGGGCAGCCGCACGTCGTGATTGTTTTGGAGAGCTAGCGCATCGAGAGATGAGAACATCCTCCCGGTGCTACAAATCTAAGTAAGCCGAAGATGTGCGTGTTTCTCCGTCTATCTTCTCCATTTCCTTTTCGGCCTAGGGAACTGAGCTAATTTGAAGCACTACTGTCAGTGGCCTGAAAAGCAGACCTTATGTAATTATCCTTGTCATTCTGCCGGGAAAATGAATCCCCGGCTTGCTTCAGGTGCAAAGCTTCTTTGTTTCGCTCCCAAACACCGGCTGACCTGATGCACCACTTTACTTCGCTGCGGCAAGAACAGGCAATGTTTGTTGAAATATTTCGGCACAAAATGGCTTTGTATCCATCAGTGTGTCTTGTGATGTAGGCTAATGCACACTGTAAACATAGGCGGTTGTGTGTGTTTTATGTTTACTAGAAGGAAGCGAACAGTCAGTTTTCAATTTTTACACTGACAGTGTTAAGTTGTTATAAAATTTTTCCCGACCTTGAAGAATGCCTTACTTGTTTACATTCTGAACAGATGTGCCTCATGAGTAAATCTATTGTTGTTTTCCCAGCACTTTCGACACAAGCAATATTGGAAGTGCTATCATAAAATTTCTTATTACTGTGAAGAGTGCCTGACCTGCAACCGTAGATGTGTTAACGCGGTGGCACAATTAAATCGAGAAATACCAACATTGGGAAAATGGCTACAGTTGAGGCCAAAAGTTCACATACACACTAAGATATTCAAACTCAGTTTTTCACAACTCAGCACAATTAACCTTACCATACATTTCTTTTAGCAAGTCAGTTAGGGCATCTACTTTGTTCACATCAGAGGTAATTTTAAAACAATCGATTAGAGACAGATTTATATCAGAATTCCAAATCAGAGTCAAAATTCTACATCCACCAAGTTGACTGTCTCTTTAAACAGCCTGGACGATTACAGAAATTGATGCAATGACTTTTGAGAAGCTTCTGATTTGGCCACTTAGGAATTAATTGGGAGTTAATTGCCACCTGTGGCTGTATTTAAGGGCCCACCTTTAAAGCCACTGCCTTTTTGCTCTTGATACCATGGGAAAATCCAAGCAACTCAGCCAAGACCTCAGAAAAAAAATTGTCCGGTTCCTCCTTAGGTGCAATTTCCAAACAACTGAAGGTACCATGAGCATCTGTACAAAGAATTGTATGCAAATATAAAAATCTTGGGACCATGCAGACACTGCATTGTTCAGGAAGGAGGCAAAAATTAACTCCCAGGGCTGAACGAACTTTGGCCCGAAAGGTTCAACTGAACCCCAAGACAACAACAAAAGAGATCATGAAGGAGTTGGAGGGTACCAAAGTATCTGCATCCACCATTAAGAGAATCCTACATCGCCATGGCCTGTAAGGGGGCACTGAAGAAGCCCCCTACTCCAAGACCAGCATAAAAAAGCCAGAATGAAGTTTGCAGGTGATCACCAGGACAAAGACGTAGCCTTTTGGAGGAATGTTCTCTGGTCAGATGAAAGAAAAAATGTAACTGTTTGGCCATAATGATCATCGTTATGCATGGAGGAAAAAGGGTGAGGCTTTTAATCCGAAGAACACCTTCCCAACTGTGAAGCATGGGGGTGGCAGCATCATGTTGTGAGGGTGTTTTGCTGGAAAAGGGAACAGTGCACTTCAGAAAATAGATGGCATCATGTGGAAGGAGGATTATCTAGAAATACTGAAGCAATGCCTCAAGACATCAGCCAGAAAGTTAATACTTGGTTTCAACTGGGTCTTCCAGCAGGACTTTGGGCCTCATTCACCAATATATTCCCAAGTTTTTTCTTAAATTTGTTCTTAAGAAAGATCCTAAGAAAAGTCTACGTCAGATTCACGACGTGTTCTTAAACCGCAGAATTGTTCGCACCTGTGTTCTTAAAATGATGAATCCCATTGTCTTCGTAAAAAGCGTGTGCTAGTTGTTCCTAATTAGCATAGGTAAACGCCCCTCCAATCCCCATAAAAGGGCATGAGACTACAGTGCCGGGCACACACAGAAATCACACACAGAAATTGAAAATAAAAGTTGAGAGAGAAGTCAAGAATGCCCAAACGAAAATCTAAAGATGGTGGAGCACCGGTCTCCAAACGTAAGAAAAACTTCAGTAGTTCTGAAGTGGAGGTATTGCTGCAGGAAGTGAACAGCAAACGACTTGTCATATTTAGTAGCGTCAGTAGTGGATATAAAGTAACACAAAAAAAGATGCATGGGATGCTATTACTCGTTCAGTAAACGCTGTATCCGGAGAAGGTCACACAACTGATGAAGTAAAAAAAAAATGGTTTGATGTCAAATCTGAGGCAAAAAAAAAAAATGCTGGTGGGAGTGGACACAAGGAATTGCGTGTTATGCATTCAAACAACAAAGCGCTTCTCGTCACATTAATGCCGCAAATTAAATCAACTGGCATAAATAAACTGCATCAGAGAAACTAACTGTTTCAACCTGTCGCTGCACAAAACACTGCACAAAAAATGTATTGCCAGTCATTTTGGTGTGACTCCCCTCTGATGGTGTCACCCGGTGCGGTCCGCACCCCCCTAGTGATGCTTCTGAATAAGGTGTTCTCTTCTTCAACATGTCCATGTGTTTAAAAAGTGTTTCCTAAGTGCTTAGTTTGTATTCACAATTTAAACATTTGCTTTTGCAGGATAGACCAAACATTGTATAATTGAAACCCCCCAAAATAAAAGGTCACTACAATGGTCTAATTTTATCATTTATTTGGCCTACAGATGAACTCCCGCTGAAGCAACCACCATCTGAGGTGGAACCTGGCACCTTAATGCTTATTAAAAAATATTATAAATGATAACAATATTATTGTAATTTAAATCCTATAATATTATACAACTCTGTAGAATTGAAGAAAACGCAATAACTAATAATTTTGCACATGTCAGCACTCAAATGTGCGTAAGTGTGCTCTTGAGTGTGCGTAGATTCAAATCCCAAATAAGAAAACATTGGTAAATGTCAGAATCTTCGTGAAACTGTGTAAGTGGGTTTGAAGAAGAAAATTCTTCTTAAGAACGGTTGGTGAATGAGGCCCAATGATCTTAAGCATACCTCCAAAGTTGTAACAAAATGGCTTTAAGACAACAAAGTGAAAATATTAGAGTGGCCATCACAAAGCCCTGACCTGAATCCCATAGAAAATTTGTGGACTGAACTGAAAAAGCGTGTCCAAGCAAGGAGGCCCACAAACCTGACTGAGTTAAACCAGTTCTGTCAGGAGGAATGGGAAAAAATTCCAGCAAAGTATTGTGAGAAGCTTGTGGAGGGCAACCCCAAGGGTTTGACTCAAGTTAAGCAATTAAAAGGCAATGCCATAATGCTACTAACAAAGTGTATGTAAACATTTGACCCACTGAAAATCTGATATAGTACATAAAAGCGGAAATAAATTTGTCTCTTAGCTATTATTTTGAAATGACCTCTTACATATAAAGTAAATGCCCTAACTGACATAACACAGGAAATGTATGGTAACATGAAAGTGTCGAGTTGTGAAATTGAGTTTGGATGTCTTTAGCTCAGGTGTATGTAAACTTTTGGCCTAAATTATTTTAGCTCAAACCTTCTATGCATCAAAAAAAAAGAAAAAAAAAACATTTGTCAGTCATGCTCATCTGTTTATACACTGCCTGGCCAAAAAAAGAGTCACCGTTTGGACAGTGCCCACTGTACAAGCCTCTTATGATCTGGGGTTGCTTCAGTTGGTCAGGTCTGGGCTCAGCAATGGTATGCGGCAATAAAATGAAGTCAGCTGAGTACCTGAATGTACTGAATAACCAGGTTATCCCATAAATTGATTTTTTTCTTCCCTGACGGCACGTGCATATTCCAGGACGACAATGCCATGATTTACTGGGCTCAAATTGTGAAAGAGTGCTTCTGGGAGCATGAGGAATCATTTTCACACATGAATTGGCCACCAGAGTCCTGACCTTGACCCCACTGAAAGTCTTTGGGATGTGCTGGAGAAGACTTTACGGAGTGGTTCGACTCTCCCGTCGTCAATACAAGACCTCGGCCAAAAATTATTGCAATTCTGGACGGAAATAAAGTTGTGACGTCGCATAAGGTTGTTGAAACAATGCCACGATGAATGTGCGCCATAATCAAAGCTAAAGGTGGTCCAACAAATGACTTTTTTTTTGGCCAGGCAGTGTAGTATCATCATAACGAGGAGTGTTTTAAAACACATAGCGATGCAACCCCTTAGAAAAAATGGGAAAAGAAGAAGTGTAGGCTACATGTGAACTTTAAATATGGACCCTGTAGCCTCACTTTGACAAATTTGTCATTGAACTGGCTCACGTTTAGTTAATAAAACTCAAAAGTAACTTCCGCATCCAGTCAGAACTAGAATCATTTTCTGGAGCCTACATGAGTATACTTCATGCACTAAAAGTTGCTCAAGCATAATTCAGGGGTGTATCAATAGTTAGTATGTAAGAAAATTGAAGTGAGCCTCAGCCATGTTCTTGGGTTCATGAAACTGTCTGCACAGGCAAACGTGTTATTATTGAGAAATCATTGTAAATTTGATATCACAAATCTAAAGTTTGTGAGATATCACAAATCTACAGTTTGTAAGGAGATATCACAGTCCTACAATTTGTAAGGAGATATCACAGTTCTACGGTTTGTAAGGAGATATCACAGATATACAGATTGTAATAAGATATCACAGATCTACAGTTTGGTAGGAGATATAACAGTTCTACAGTTCGTAATAAGATATCACATATCTACAGTTTGTAAGGAGATATCACAGTTCTACAGTTTGGTAGGAGATATAACAGTTCTACAGTTCGTAAGGAGATATCACAGATCTACAGTTTGTAAGGAGATATCACAGATCTACAGTTTGTAAGGAGATATCACAGTTCTACAGTTTGGTAGGAGATATAACAGATCTACAGTTCGTAAGGAGATATCACAGTTCTACAGTATATAAAGAAATATCACAGCTCTACAGTTTGTAATAAAATATCACAGATCTACAGTCTGTAAGGAGATATCACAGTTTTACAGTTTGTAAGGAGAGATCACTGTTCTACAGTTTGTAAGGAGATATCACAGTTCTACAGTTTGGTAGGAGATATAACAGATCTACAGTTCGTAAGGAGATATCACAGTTCTACAGTTTATAAAGAAATATCACAGCTCTACAGTTTGTAATAAAATATCACAGATCTACAGTCTGTAAGGAGATATCACAGTTTTACAGTTTGTAAGGAGAGATCACTGTTCTACAGTTTGTAAGGAGATATCACAGTTCTACAGTTTCGTAGGTAGGTAGGTTTTGTATGTTTTTAGAGACAGTGAGCTGTACGGGATGCTTTGTCTTTAGCGATGGTGAGTTCACATATACAGGAGATTTTGTATAGGAGTTTATAGACAGTGAGACAGTGTGCGTGGTATGTTTTATCTCAACAAAAAACACATTTTCAACCTACAAAAAAGGTAGACAGTGCATACAAAGCACTGTCTATAATGCATCCATCTATTATCTATATCGGCTTGTCCTGGGCAGGGTCACTAGGGGTGCTGGGGCCTATCCCAGCATGCATTGGACGAGCGGCAGGAATACACCCTGGAGAGGCCGCCAATCTATCGCAGGGCATGCACACCATTCACTTACAAAATCATTCCTAAGCACAGTTTAGAGTCTCCAATTAGCCTACCTGCATGTCTTTGGACTGTGGGAGGAGACCGGAGTACCCGAAGGAGAACATGCAAACTCTGAACAGAAGGGCCCAGGCCAGGATTCAAAGCCATTATCTTCTTGCTCTGAGGCCATAGTGCTCAGCCTGCTGTTAAAAGTCGTGATATCAAAATGAGGCCAAGTTACAACAAATAATCTTGACTTATTTTAACTCACACAAATTAAGCAAACAACGTTGACTCTGAAGAAGACGCTAAGTCAAAACATCAGTATTATTTAAATAAATGTGCTTTATTTTGTATGAGTGCTCCAGTGACTATTTTGGTAGTGTCTCTGAAGAGCCCGGTGCATATTTTGTTACATGCTCTGCCCCATACCGAGAGTACCTTCTCTGTTTTATAAGCTTTGACTTTTGCTCATTTATTTCATTATGTTTTAAAGGTATTTAGAGACTGAGCTGTACAGGGTGCATTTTAAAGGTATTTAGAGACTGAGCTGTACAGGGTGCATTTTAAAGGTATTTTTTAGAGACAGCAAGCTGTACACGGTGTGTTTTATTGGTATTCAGAGGCAGCAAACTGTACTGGGTGTGTTTTATTGGTATTCAGAGACAGCAAACTGTACTGGGTGTGTTTTATTGGTATTCAGAGACTGAGCTGTACAGGGTGTGTTTTATTGGTATTTAGAGACAGCAAGCTGTACAGGGTGTGTTTTATTGGTATTTAGAGACAGAGCTGTGCATGGTGTGTTTTATTGGTATTTAGAGACAGCAAGCTGTAGCGCGTGTTATGTGGTTTGTGGGACCTACCAGGTGTATCTTTGCTGAGCTCTACACAGTGACGGTGCTAATGGAAGCAGCCATGATGGGTGCTGACATCGATGGGTATATGCTAATGTACCTGGAGGTGGCTCAAGTTTGAGGCTCATTTGCATATACTGTGTCCTCTTGTGCGTGAAGAAGGTGTTTCTTTTGGTGTGCCTTCCTATGACCTTTGACCTTGCCTCTCTCTCTGCAGTTCCACTGTGCATGTCAGCTGACTGATTGCTGCCTGCACTAAATCTGCACCAACTATAACAGCGTGTGTTGAAAGCTTCCTCCAGACATGAGGGCCAAATCTCCAGGTGCTTTCAGCTCCATTACTATGTGTGTGTGTGTGTGTTTCTGTTTGTGTCTATGTGTGCTTGCATCAGTCTTGGACTGTATCAATTTTGCAAGCTTCATAAAAGGTTGTCAGTATTTAAAATCATTTTATCGTAAGACACCAGTGTCTAATTTTTGTGGTTATTTGGCTTTAAAATTATACGCTGGCATCTAACAATAAGATTGTCTTTAATTTTTGCTTTTATCAGTCACTGACTCTAGGTGCTGCGCTATAATCCACGTGCCGTTGTAAAGCTTAGACTCTTCGCACTTTGATGCAAGAAACCCAGTAAAACCACTAGATATAAAAGAGATAACATGGCAGTCCCCTTCGCCAAAGGTGGGCTGAAATTGTCCCCAGATTGGTGATTACAGTGTTTGTAACCTAATAACTGTCTGCAACTACTCAAACAACTGCCGATACTACAGTAATTGACGTCACCAAAATCCCATTCAGAGCCATAAGCAAAGTCTTTCAAATGTTGTTTTACGGCTTCCAGCTAGCTGAAAATGTGGCTTTCTATTCTGCTGCATATCCAGTTGCTTTCACTTCGCATTTTTGTATTGCGTATGAGTGGAAGCTTCGGGAACACTTTATCAATTATTGATCGGAGGTATGTTTGTTTATTTCCAATGCTTGTGTGAAGGAAACTGCAATAGTGATAAAGGGCACTACATTATTTAAAATTATGATTTTATACTTTTGTGAACGGTTCAAATTTTCTTCCTCGTGGGCTTGCACCTTGTTGTGATCAGGAGGATTGTGTACCTCTTTGACCCTATGAGCTACGTCAATGAGAAGAAACTCTTGGCAGGGTTTGGACAGGTCTAAGGTGAGAAGCAGGCACAGTCAAATGAACTGCTATTGTAGAAAGCACTGCCTGCTCACATACGTGTGTGTGTGTGTGTGTGTGTGTGTATGTGTGTCTGCATGCGAGGCTGTTGGTATAAGAAATGAGTTCCCTCACTTCACACTTCAGCTACTAATAAAATGGGTTCTGGGAGGCTCTGCCTCATTTCATACAGCCACTGTTTGCATATGCAAATTGCAGCAGCCTGCTTCCTACTTACAACCCGGACTTACAGCAGCCTGACTGCTGAGCACAGGTCAGAGTGCACAGCAAGGTAAAACCAAGTGTTTGATTGTTTCTAAGTGAATTTAGTGTGATAAGTAACAATTTTGTGTTTGTCATGTTTTTGTATAGAGGAGCTGTCCAAAAGTATACCTTTTAACAGAAATACAGGGCTTAGCCAAAAAGAGAGCTGTTTGTTTTGTGGAGTCCTAGAGTGTACCACCTTCAATGGAATTTGCTTCTGGTTTGGGATATGGCTGGGAAAAAAATATATGCACAGTACTCCAATTTGGAGAGGTTTGGTGCCAACTTTGGGAGCTACCTTTGGGAAAACACATGTTGAATTTTACTGCTTTGTTCAATCCACGCCAAGCTTTTATTCTGGTGTTGTATACATCCTGCTGTATACATCCTGGGGTATGACTGGTAAAAAGAAATCAGGTTTCGTCCAGTGTCAGAAGTACATATAATCACGACAGAATAAAGAAAATACAAAACAATTTTTTGATTTCTTTATTGTTTTTCAGAATTGGGGATTCTTACAAAAAGTCCTGGGTTTTAAGTGTGTTCTAAGGGGTTAAACAATGGTTCAGTAGCTGCTCACTCAGTAGGTGACTCTTTGAGTGTTGAGGTTTTGCTGTTGTCAGACCTGTCTGTCTGTCTCTGGCTGTGTGTCCTGCAGAGAACCGGACTATTTTGAGAAGCACTGCTGGCCCCTTGTGTGATACCTGATTCTGAAGGAGGACGATCACTACCAGAGAGCCTGCAAAGAGCAGGAGAAGGAGGCCTGGTTATACCATAAATGGCAGAGTAAGCGCTTCTGGAACTTTCCGGCCTCCTCCTCCTCCAACTCATCCTCATCTTCCTCATCCTCTTCTTTCTCTGGCTCCTCTGCCATAATTTAATTTACTTCGCCCAGAGAGAGACTCCACCCTTCAGGACTAGCCTCCTCCTGGACCTCCCCTGTGTCTGGGCCTGGCTTTCTGAGCTTGGGCCCGGGGGGACAGGGGTGCAAGAGCCAGGCCCAGAAATGCTGCAGACACGGGACCAGCCCACATTTCTCCTCCTTCGTTTAGACATTTTCGGACGGCATCTAAATTAAATGCTTTTCTGTGTCTCTGAATTGTGCTGGAACGCAGAACCGTCTTCAGAACGTGGACTTAAAATTGGAAAGTGTTGCATTTAACATACTCTTCTGTGTAATTTCTGTATGAGCCAAACCCTGGGGAGCACAACCGGTGGAAGGACATTGTCTCATCAGCCAACCACTCGCCCTCTTAGCATATGTCACCTATTTACCTTATGGTCATTGGAGGACAGTTCACCATGTTGACAGTTCACCAGTTCTTCCGGTTGAGTTCTGTTAGTAGAACAAGGGGACATAAATGCAAATGAACAAAATGTAGATTCCATACAGGCTGTTACGGCCCAAGACAGCCGAGTTTCAGTAACCGGCTGTCCGTCCATAGCCAAACACGTTTAAATACACCACAACATTCTTTACCAGAATACAAAGTATATATTTATTACAAACCCAATAACCCAATACAATACAAAAACCCACATACAAACAGGTAGACAGGACAGAACCAGCAGATCTAACCTAACACTCACTGTCTAAATGGAACATAACTTCTGCCCTCACTACCGTCGAGGATGGGACGAGACAAAGAAGAAATTAAAGGGGAGAAAGTGAGTCTTCTGGTCCGCTGCTACCCTACACTGACTGACTAGAACAAAAAGGTGCAAAAGAAAAGAAAACCTTACCACATGGTCTATGAAGTATACAACGTGATATTTTGACAAAGAACAATGTTGACTGTTAAACGAAATAACAAGACACAGTAGTCGCAGCTTGTAGCGTCTCTACAAGAACAATGAGAGAGAGATCGAGAGAGAGTGCTGTCCCGATATCGCCATCTTTTATGGGGGAGGAAATTTGGCAATTTGCACCTGGAACCGACCAGCGCACACGCCTGTGCACTGCAGCCTTTGGAGAGCGACTCCTACTGGAGAAAAGATGATAAATTACTAAAAACGAATTACAGTAAAAATAATAACTAGGAGCATATAACACCCCCACCCTTAAGACAAAAAAAAAACAAAAGTTAGTGTTTTTTTTTTTTGTAAACACCTTTTTCCAAAGACTCAGATTAGTCTAATATAGCATTACCAAAAGCGAGGACCACAGACAAAAGTGCACAAAAGTAGTACACGCAACAAAGTCCACTCAGGACAGCCAAAGCGTCACTAAAAACAAAAGCGCAAAAATAGTGCAAGCCATCAAAGTGTAACAACCGACACAAACGCAGTACTGCTGACAAAAGTACACACAAAGTCCCACTCTGGGCACACAAATCAAGTACTGTCAACAAAAGTGCACAAAGCAACACAAAAAGTGTAACGGTTGTAACACTGGCAAAATCCAATTAGACACCACCTCATCTTGATCAAAATCAGATGAGACAACCGCACCTTCATTCAAAGGAACAGGTGAGGTTTGGAGATTGGGGTCATTCATTTCAGCCCTGGACAGCACCACTGGCTTCACATCACTCACTAGGAGGAACAGAAACAGACGGAGTGACAGGCTGTTTTAACAGCACAGAACAATGAGCCTCAACTGGAATTAACAAAGTCCAGGTCATGGACGAGACCACGCAAGCACTTAAAGGAAGCCAACAAATTCCAACACGTGGACATAAAGCTATCCATATAATTAAGGCAAGCAACAAATATCCAAATACCAGATTGCTCCAAAATGTTCAGAATCATTTCAAACAAAATTGCCACATACAAAGTACCCCTGGGATACATTTTCGTTTCAGACACTGCACATTCAAAGAGAGAGGACAAGCTGGGATCCTTCCTCCGTTCTACAACAAGCTGTCCACGAGACAGAGACATTTTACCAAGCCCTTGATCACAGGGACTTGCACATTCAGCCTTAGTGACAGGAGTGGCGAAACCGTCGATTTGCGGAGGGGCTGTGCACAACAAGGTTCAGATGTGGCTAAAAATGTGTCACAAAGATTAATTTCATCAAGACCACCATCCAAACCAATATCAGGGTTTTCTTTTCTAAGGCTCTATGCCATAGTGCGTGTAACCGCGCACGCAGGAAACACCTCCGGGTATTTCTGTGCCAACTCATCAGGGTTAAGAGAAGCAACAGGGACAGCAACTACCTCGGGGTCTGACGACACCTTTCCCCCAGCCAAGTCGTTACCCAGTATAACCGACACACCTTTAACAGGGAGGCCAGGCCGCACGCCGACAACAACACGTCCAGTCACTAAAGTAGAGCTTGGGGCGTGGTTTTTCCTCTAACTCTCTCTCGCCTCAGGCGATCACTCTCACCTGTTCCGGCCGCATTCTCACACACTGGTTAATCAGTCATTTCATTCACCTGTTCCCTGTTTGCATGTTCACGCTCTGTTCAATTATCTCTCATTTCAGTTTCCTGGTTCACTTGGTATATATTCTCTGTTTCCCTGTTCTTCCGTGCCAGATTGTGCCTCTGTTTACAGTGCCTTTCCAGCATTTACTCTCTTATTTGTTTGACTCGTGTTTAGATCTTGCCTGTTTTCCCGACCACCGATTTTTGCCTGCCGTCTTTGTTTTGCTGATTTCCTGTTCTGACCTCCACCTGTTTACCGACTTTGATTTTTGCCTTCCGATTTTGTACGTTTGCCCCGGTGAATTTTTCTGGTTTTGATCTTTGCACGAACTGACTACGAGACCGCCTGCTGTATTGTGTACTTCCGCATTAAACATCACCTATGGGAGTTTCACCACTCTGTTGTCTGAGTCTGCATTTGGGTCCACCTCACCTCGACCCGTGACACATGCGCTCGCTTCTTACAATAAAAGCAAACCAAAGGACCTCCTTTTGCTTGAGCATCTGTGTGTGTGCTTTCGGCTGAGGATGGCTTGGACTTGGGGGGAGCAGAAGTACCACTAGACCCACTATCAGGGCAGCATCGCACACTCTCGCAGCTTGGGATTTTCTCAGAGGTGACAAACACGTTCTTATGTGTTAGGACATACTCATCATCAATTACTGCAGCGTCCGCAGCTTTATTTACTTTACTCTCGTTTAAATATGTGGCGACTTTCTCGGGCAGGCAGTTTTTAATCTCCTCGAGTACAATCAAATCACGCAGATGTTCAAAAGATACGACGCCCTGTGACATACACCACCGATCGAAGAGGGAATCCTTCTCTCGGGCAAACTCAACATACGATTGGCTGCCAGGTTTACGATGATGGCGAAATTTCTGCCGATAAGCCTCAGGGACAAGTTCATAAACTTTCAATACAGCAGCTTTCACCAACACGTAATCGAGGGACTGTTCTGTGGACAGCGCCAAATACGCCTCTTGTCCTTTGCCTGTAAAAACACACTGCAACAGCAACGTCCATACACTTTCGGGCCACTTGAGTGTGTTAACCACACGTTCAAACAAGGTAAAAAATTTGTCAGCCTCATCCTCCCTAAAAGGCGGGACCATCTGCAAACTACGGCTCACATCCAACTCGGATGACACAGTAGCAGCCTTTCTGGCCTCTAGCTCCAACTCTTTTAGCCGACATGCACTTTGTAATTCAAGTTGCCTTAATGCGAGTTCATGTTCTGCACGTTCCCTTGCTCTCTCCCTCTCAAACTCCAGCTCCCTCATGCGCAACTCCAAGTGCTTTAACTCCGAGTCATGCTCACGACTACGAGCATCATCAGACTGAGATTATAAAATAGCCTCACCAAACAAACCTTGGGTGGGCAAAACCTCAGTGACTCTAGCAAGAATCTCTTTCTTTGTGACATCACCACAGACATCCAAAGAATAGTGGGCGGCTACACTTAACAGCTCCTCCTTATTCAGCCTGTTGAGAACTGGCTGCCTAGGATTTGCTACAAACTCCGCCAGGTGAAATTTAGACATGGTTAAAGAGGCGTTGAGCAGAGAAAAATACCAAAGAGACAAACTCAAAAAGGTCAAACGGCACTGAAATATTGAGCAAGTGAATAACACAGAAGCACACCATACAAAAGCGACTACCCAATGTGGTGCAACAAAGTATCAATAAAAGATACCTGCAGATAGGAAGATACAATGAATCAAAAGAGAAGATCCGTGTATCAGACACAAGGCATTAAAGCTGCTGCAACAGCAGAATGAACAAAAAGCTATTGCACGAAAAAGATGGCACGCCAACCATCCAATCCAAAAAACACTACAATGGTTAGGAATGGAAAGGTAATCCCGGATGAGCCACCAAAAACATGTTACAGCCCAAGACTGCCGAGTTTCAATAACCAGCTATCAGCCCAAAAGCCAAACACGTTTAGGAAGATTTTTTTCACACAGAGAGTTGTTAATGTGTGGAATAGCCTGCCAGTTCATGTAGTAGAGGCAGAAACTGGGGATTTTCAAGACTAGGCTTGATACAGTGTTAGATACTATCTAGTCTGTAGGAAATCAGAGCACTAATTTAGTTAGGAAAATGGCAAGCACTGTTGGGCTGAACAGCCTGTTCTTGTCATTATATTAAGTTATGTTATGTTATGTTATATGCAGATTAAGCCAGGTTTAACCACGTGAGCAGAAGTCAGTGATCTGTCCCTGTTTCCACATTACATGTTCTACAGCACAGCTCAATGTAGCTGTGCTCTCTCCTGTTCCACACTCAGATGCCTGTGCTGGCGCGTAGGATGCAGGTGATGCAGGTGTTGCAAGTGCATGCTGCAGGTATGTTGGTCCAGGGCTGTACACTTCCTCAGTGTTCCTGATGGAGCAACGTGTCTCTCTATTATATTGTTCTGTGGGGTTTTCACACTGCAGGGGAAAGACTGTCCAGATTTTGTTGGCAGAAAGTCAAGTCATCCCAGTGGATAGGCAGGTAACATTCCTCATACACCAACAGCTAATTTATTATTATTATTTTTTAAATATATTTTTTGGGCTTTTTCAGCTTTACTTGGTAGAACAGTGTAGAGAGAAGGAAGAATTAGGAAGAGAGGGAGAGGGAGAGACGTGTGACAAAGGTCAGCGGTCGGATTCAAACCGCTGATGTCACGGCTCACATTGAGCATGTGGATAGCGCTTTACGGGCTGTGCCACTAGAGGCACAGCCCATAAAGGCTAATTAGGCTAATTTTTTAAGTGCATTTTTACATGTCATTCTTACATGACATCATCCATTATAATAAATGCTGTCTTACATGACACCATCCATGATGATCAATGCTGTCTTACATGACACCATCCATTATAATCAATGCTGTCTTACATGGCATCATCCATTATGATCAATGCTGTCTTACATGACACCATCCATTATGATCAATGCTGTCTTACATGACACCATCCATTATGATCAATGCTGTCTTACATGGCACCATCCATTATGATCAATGCTGTCTTACATGACACCATCCATTATGATCAATGCTGTCTTACATGACACCATCCATTATGATCAATGCTGTCTTACATGGCACCATCCATTATAATCAATGCTGTCTTACATGGCACCATTCATTATAATAAATGCTGTCTTACATGACACCATCCATTATGATCAATGCTGTCTTACATGACACCATCCATTATAATCAATGCTGTCTTACATGACACCATCCATTATGATCAATGCTGTCTTACATGACACCATCCATTATGATCAATGCTGTCTTACATGACACCATCCATTATGATCAATGCTGTCTTACATGACACCATCCATTATGATCAATACTGTCTTACATGACACCATCCATTATGATCAATACTGTCTTACATGGCACCATCCATTATGATCAATGCTGTCTTACATGACACCATCCATTATGATCAATGCTGTCTTACAAGACACCATCCATTATGATCAATGCTGTCTTACATGGCACCATCCATTATAATCAATGCTGTCTTACATGGCACCATCCATTATGTTCAATACTGTCTTACATGACACCAGTCATTATAATCAATGCTGTCTTACATGGCATCATCCATTATGATCAATGCTGTCTTACATGACACCATCCATTATGATCAATGCTGTCTTACATGACACCATCCATTATGATCAATGCTGTCTTACATGGCACCATCCATTATGATCAATGCTGTCTTACATGACACTATCCATTATGATCAATACTGTCTTACATGGCACCATCCATTATGATCAATGCTGTCTTACATGGCACCATCCATTATGATCAATGCTGTCTTACATGACACTATCCATTATGATCAATGCTGTCTTACATGACACCATCCATTATGATCAATACTGTCTTACATGGCATCATCCATTATAATCAATGTTGTCTTACATGGCACCCTTGCTGTTGCCAAGCAGCCTCCATCCTGTGCGGCTGCCATGCTCAGCTTAATTTTGGTCTTTTGAATTTGAAGGGCCGAAATCACCGGAAGCCTTATTAGTCCCACCTGTGGCCCCTGTGGTATAGCCATTCTGGGACAGGAACACAAAACAGATGTTACAGCATAATGGGTGCTTTAATTATTGAGTTAACGTTGGTTTAGAGAACATTCTCAGAACATTCAGTGCATTTTCACTTTTCCATGGTAAAAAACACAAACCCTGCAGCAGGTAAAAATGCCTTCTGGACAGTATTCTTTGGCAGCCCCCATGTTTGGCTGGCACAGGAAGAGGTGGGACCCCTTATTATGGGCGGGGCTGCCAAGAAGATCCCTGCTGTCATATTTGCTCACCTGTGCCCTCGCTCGGACGTTTGATCCACACCTGTCAGTGTGCCTCGAGGGTGTCGGCTGATTTATGTGTGATTACAGTACGTGGTGCCACATTCCTGCTAATAAACTGTGTTTTTGTGTGTGATTACAGTACGTGGTGCCACATTCCTGCTAATAAACTGTGTTTTTGTGTGTGATTACAGTACGTGGTGCCACATTCCTGCTAATAAACTGTGTTTTTGTGTGTGATTACAGTACGTGTTGCCACATTCCTGCTAATAAACTGTGTTTTTGTGTGTGATTACAGTACATGGTGCCACATTCCTGCTAATAAACTGTGTTTTTGTGTGTGATTACAGTACATGGTGCCACATTCCTGCTAATAAACTGTGTTTTTTGTGATGTTTTCTGTAGTTTGTCCTGGGTGGAAAAGCCTAGAAGCTCACCCTCACAGCCCATCCTGAGCCTTGCCAGTGTTGCCTGGCTTCTGTTTAGTAGGTAAGCTGAAAATATCAGTAAAAAAAAAAAAATCAATTTAATGACAGTAAAATAATTCTTAAAAGTTACATTTCAAAAAGAAAAACAAAAAGATCTGCTTTATGATCACCCTGATAAAATGAAAGCTGTGTCTGTAATTAGTAAAACAGAGTAGAGAATATTCCTGTTTCCATTTCTGCTTTTGGACCTGTTTTTTTGGTACAGAGAGAAGCAGCTCAGGTTTGAAAGTACCCAGGTCAAACCACAGTGATTACACACTTTGCTTCGTCGCCAGGACAGGTCTTCGCTGTACAATCACAATGATAAGGAGATACCTTATATCACCTCTGTCTGAAGTGCTTCAAATGTTTACCTCTCAGAATTACACCAGATTCAGATTTTTTCACTTATGTAATAGTTTTATGTATTTTGTTGTGAAAAGCAAAAACTAAATCTATGTATTTTTTTTATTGGATCTTCCAAAGCTGAAATGCTGTACCCTGCATCTTTGGTGATGTAAATTATGTTTGTATGATAAATATGATTGCTGTGTTGTAATGTGCACATTTTCAGTGCATTGCTTGTTTTTGCTTTGAGTGTAGCAGAGCATATCCCATTTTCCAAGTAAATCGTATGGTCCTGAAAATAGAACTCATAAATAAGGCCAACACTTGCACCATGTTAGCAGAGGAGCAGCCCTAAAAAATGAAGGACAGTGCTTCTCTAGACCTATTAGGGGAGGGAATAGGAGGGGGTGGCCATTATGAAAACCAGATCTTTGACCTTCATAAAAGTTTAATATTTACACCGCAACACTGGAAACGGTCTACAGCCTCATTGAAAAGTTGGGTGAGCTGAGTGTTTGGTCACGATATGCCATGCCAAATGAGTGACTCCTGCCATGAAGGTGCTTTCATAGCTTCTAGTGCTGACAAACTGCTGTTTCAGTCCTTTGCCAGCAGAGGGCAATAACGCACCTGTAGCTCTGTTCACCAGAACAGCCCACAGGTTCTCCCCACGAGTTCTGCGAGAAGCTGATCTTCATTGTGTTCATATGTTTACTAAAAGTCAGAAACACTGATGTATGAAAATGATGAGGCTTTTGCTGTGATGATGCTGTTTGCTCTCCCACTACCAGACCTGGGTCAAATACAAATAAAAATTTGTATTTGTATTTGTATTTGTATTTATATTTGAAAATGTTTGTAAGTTCATATTTGAAGTATTTTCAAATATATTTGTGCATGAAATACTTTGTATTTGATGTATTTAAATTATTTTAATGGAAAACCAAATACTCTCACAAATAGTATTTAAAAATACATTCCTTTAAATAAATACTTTCCTGGGAAAGTATTTATTTGACAGTATTTAGAGCCTTTTCAAAATACATTAAAGTACAAATACATTAAAGGACATTTCAAATATATACCAAATAATTTGATAAAATTAATTATGATTAATTATAAAAATAAAGTATAATAATATTAGCATTATTATTATTGTTGTCTTTAAAACCAGGATTTATCTCAGAATACTATTGTCAGTAGCCTATGCAGAATACTACACTGTCAGAAATATTTAGCTTAAAAATTTGCAATTATAACATGTAGAATGATCAGATGTGATGATTTCAAAAATACTGACCCTGCTTTGTACCTGTTGTCAATTGGCAAATCAAGCCAGCTAGCTTTATATACCCCAACCAGACATGCAGTCAATGGAGAGGATGGTGGTTGCAGAGACGGCGGGCAAAACCAATCTCCAAGTGGTGTGTGTTAAGAGTGTTTAAGCCATGCATATTCACTATCAATTAACAATGGAAATTGGTACAATTGGACTGGGACCATCAGCAGTCACCTCATCAAAATACTGTCCTCTAATTAAACAAAATGCTCAGCTTTCAGAGTTTTTGCATATCCAGTGTCTTTCAACAGCTTAGTGCAATTGCGCATGGTGCATCACTGGCAGTATTTTCAGATAATTCCATTAAATCAAACACTTTGTATTTGAAAATTCATTATTTTAAATGTTTTTTTAATAAATATTTGAAAGTAATTGCAAATGCTTCTTAAATATATTTTCAAATACATTTTGTAAATTAAATACTCAGTATTTGTAAATGCTGTTTTTCAAATAATTTCTATATTCAAATATGTATTTCACCCAGGTCTACCCACTACAGAGGATTTAAGCTGTGTTACAATACCTTTCTGATTATCAAGTTGGGATTGCTGAACTGTACAACAGCAACTAGACTGTAGGGTAGATAGTTATGTCAGTTCTTTCTATAACATTTGCAAACCCTAATAAATCAAACTGAAGTTTGCGTTGTTGAGTACTTAATTTGGTGCGATAGCAGGGAATGAGTCTTTGCATCTGAAGAGGATGTCATCAATGCATTCTGTGATTGTATTAATTTAATCCATAAACAAATCACATAGTGCCTCACTTATACATAAAGAATTTCCATTCATTTCTGACATGCGCAGGATGGGGGGGGGGGGGGGGGGGGGGGGGCGATGAGAGAGAAAAGGAGACAGCGATTAATTTAAACCCCCCAGTTGCAAGTCCCTGAAACTCATTAAAAGTGGCTGCAAACCAGGGGATTGGGGGAGTTGGGTTCAGCTGAGTTGAATTGAGTTGCTGATATGAGTGGAACAGGAGCTTTGAGTTCCTGAACAAACACAGAGAAATTAAATTCTATTTATACAGGCCCTGTGGGCTGCTTCCACGACACAGGCCCCGTGGAGCGTCTGTAGAAGTGTTCAGCGGTTCTGCCGCTGGAGCCCCATTGAGCGACTGCAGAAGCGTTCAGCGGTTCTGACGCTGGAGCCCCGTAGAGCATCTGCAGAAGTGTTCAGCAGTTCTGCAGCAGGAGCCTCATAGAGCAACTGGAGAAGTGTTCAGCGGTTCTGCTGCTGGAGCAAACTCTGGCTGCTGTGTAATTACCTGGCTAGAGTGGGCTCCAGGGCAAGAGCAGGCTCCAGGGATAGTGGGCTCCAGGGCTAGAGCAGGCTCCAGGGATAGTGGGCTCCAGGGCTAGAGTGGGCTCCAGGGATAGAGCGTGATCCAGGGCTAGAGTGGGCTCCAGAGTTAGACTGTGCTCCAGGGCTAGAGTGAGCTCCAGGGCCAGAGTGACCTCCAGGGCTAGAGCGGGCTCCAAGGCTAGAGCAGGCTCCAGGGCTAGAGTGGGCTCCAGGGATAGAGTGGGCTCCAGGGCTAGAGTGAGCTCCAGGGCTAGAGTGGGCTCCAAGGCTAGAGCAGGCTCCAGGGCTAGAGTGGGCTCCAGGGATAGAGTGGGCTCCAGGGCTAGAGTGTGCTCCAGGGATAGAGTGGGCTCCAGACTAGAGTGGGCTCTAGGCCAAGAGTGAGCTCCAGGGATAGAGTGGGCTCCCGGACTAGAGAGGGCTCCAGGGCTAGAGTGGGCTCTAGGCCATGAGTGAGCTCCAGGGCTAGAGTGAACTCCAGGGCTAGAGCGGGCTCCAAGGCTAGAGCAGGCTCCAGGGCTAGAGTGGGCTCCAGGGATAGAGCGGGCTCCAGGGCTAGAGTGTGCTCCAGGGATAGAGTGGGCTCCAGACTAGAGTGGGCTCTAGGCTAAGAGTGAGCTCCAGGACTAGAGTGGGCTCCAGGGATAGAGTGAGCTACAGGGCTAGAGTGGGCTCCAAGGCTAGAGCAGGTTCCAGGGCTAGAGTGGGCTCCAGGGATAGAGCAGGTTCCAGGGCTAGAGTGAGATCCAGGGATAGAGTAGGCTCCAGAGTTAGAGTGGGATCCCTGGAGTGGGCTCTAGGCCATGAGTGAGCTCCAGGGCTAGAGCGGGCTCCAAGGCTAGAGCGGGCTCCAGGGTTAGAGTGGGCTCCAGGGATAGAGTGAGCTCCAGGGCTAGAGCGGGCTCCAGACTAGAGTGGGCTCTAGGCCAAGAGTGAGCTCCAGGGCTAGAGTGAGCTCCAGGGCTAGAGCGGGCTCCAAGGCTAGAGCAGGCTCCAGGGCTAGAGTGGGCTCCAGGGATAGAGCGGGCTCCAGGGCTAGAGTGTGCTCCAGGGATAGAGTGGGCTCCAGACTAGAGTGGGCTCTAGGCAAAGGGTGAGCTCCAGGGATAGAGTGGGCTCCAGGACTAGAGTGAGCTCCAGGGCTAGAGCGGGCTCCAAGGCTAGAGCAGGCTCCAGGGCTAGAGTGGGCTCCAGGGATAGAGCGGGCTCCAGGGCTAGAGTGTGCTCCAGGGATAGAGTGGGCTCCAGACTAGAGTGGGCTCTAGGCCAAGAGTGAGCTCCAGGGATAGAGTGGGCTCCCGGACTAGAGTGGGCTCCAGGGCTAGAGTGGGCTCTAGGCCATGAGTGAGCTCCAGGGCTAGAGTGGGCTCCAGGGATAGAGCGGGCTCCAGGGCTTGAGTGTGCTCCAGGGATAGAGTGGGCTCCAGACTAGAGTGGGCTCTAGGCAAAGGGTGAGCTCCAGGGATAGAGTGGGCTCCAGGACTAGAGTGAGCTCCAGGGCTAGAGCGGGCTCCAAGGCTAGAGCAGGCTCCAGGGCTAGAGTGGGCTCCAGGGATAGAGTGGGCTCCAGGGCTAGAGTGTGCTCCAGGAATAGAGTGGGCTCCAGACTAGAGTGGGCTCTAGGCCAAGAGTGAGCTCCAGGACTAGAGTGGGCTCCAGGGCTAGAGTGGGCTCTAGGCCATGAGTGAGCTCCAGGGCTAGAGTGGGCTCTAGGCCAAGAGTGAGCTCCAGGGCTAGAGTGAGCTCCAGGGCTAGAGCGGGCTCCAAGGCTAGAGCAGGCTCCAGGGCTAGAGTGGGCTCCAGGGATAGAGCGGGCTCCAGGGCTAGAGTGTGCTCCAGGGATAGAGTGGGCTCCAGACTAGAGTGGGCTCTAGGCAAAGGGTGAGCTCCAGGGATAGAGTGGGCTCCAGGACTAGAGTGAGCTCCAGGGCTAGAGCGGGCTCCAAGGCTAGAGCAGGCTCCAGGGCTAGAGTGGGCTCCAAGGCTAGAGCAGGCTCCAGGGCTAGAGTGGGCTCCAGGGCTAGAGTGTGCTCCAGGGATAGAGTGGGCTCCAGACTAGAGTGGGCTCTAGGCTAAGAGTGAGCTCCAGGACTAGAGTGGGCTCCAGGGATAGAGTGAGCTACAGGGCTAGAGTGGGCTCCAAGGCTAGAGCAGGTTCCAGGGCTAGAGTGGGCTCCAGGGATAGAGCAGGTTCCAGGGCTAGAGTGAGATCCAGGGATAGAGCAGGCTCCAGAGTTAGAGTGGGATCCCTGGAGTGGGCTCTAGGCCATGAGTGAGCTCCAGGGCTAGAGCGGGCTCCAAGGCTAGAGCGGGCTCCAGGGTTAGAGTGGGCTCCAGGGATAGAGTGAGCTCCAGGGCTAGAGCGGGCTCCAGACTAGAGTGGGCTCTAGGCCAAGAGTGAGCTCCAGGGCTAGAGTGAGCTCCAGGGCTAGAGCGGGCTCCAAGGCTAGAGCAGGCTCCAGGGCTAGAGTGGGCTCCAGGGTTAGAGCGGGCTCCAGGGCTAGAGTGTGCTCCAGGGATAGAGTGGGCTCCAGACTAGAGTGGGCTCTAGGCAAAGGGTGAGCTCCAGGGATAGAGTGGGCTCCCGGACTAGAGTGGGCTCCAGGGCTAGAGTGGGCTCTAGGCCATGAGTGAGCTCCAGGGCTAGAGTGGGCTCCAGGGATAGAGCGGGCTCCAGGGCTTGAGTGTGCTCCAGGGATAGAGTGGGCTCCAGACTAGAGTGGGCTCTAGGCAAAGGGTGAGCTCCAGGGATAGAGTGGGCTCCAAGGCTAGAGCAGGCTCCAGGGCTAGAGTGGGCTCCAGGGATAGAGCGGGCTCCAGGGCTAGAGTGTGCTCCAGGGATAGAGTGGGCTCCAGACTAGAGTGGGCTCTAGGCAAAGGGTGAGCTCCAGGGATAGAGTGGGCTCCAAGGCTAGAGTGGGCTCCAGGGCTAGAGTGGGCTCTAGGCCATGAGTGAGCTCCAGGGCTAGAGTGGGCTCCAGGGATAGAGCGGGCTCCAGGGCTTGAGTGTGCTCCAGGGATAGAGTGGGCTCCAGACTAGAGTGGGCTCTAGGCAAAGGGTGAGCTCCAGGGATAGAGTGGGCTCCAGGTCTAGAGTGAGCTCCAGGGCTAGAGCGGGCTCCAAGGCTAGAGCAGGCTCCAGGGCTAGAGTGGGCTCCAGGGATAGAGTGGGCTCCAGGGCTAGAGTGTGCTCCAGGAATAGAGTGGGCTCCAGACTAGAGTGGGCTCTAGGCCAAGAGTGAGCTCCAGGACTAGAGTGGGCTCCAGGGCTAGAGTGGGCTCTAGGCCATGAGTGAGCTCCAGGGCTAGAGTGGGCTCTAGGCCAAGAGTGAGCTCCAGGGCTAGAGTGAGCTCCAGGGCTAGAGCGGGCTCCAAGGCTAGAGCAGGCTCCAGGGCTAGAGTGGGCTCCAGGGATAGAGCGGGCTCCAGGGCTAGAGTGTGCTCCAGGGATAGAGTGGGCTCCAGACTAGAGTGGGCTCTAGGCAAAGGGTGAGCTCCAGGGATAGAGTGGGCTCCAGGACTAGAGTGAGCTCCAGGGCTAGAGCGGGCTCCAAGGCTAGAGCAGGCTCCAGGGCTAGAGTGGGCTCCAGGGATAGAGCGGGCTCCAGGGCTAGAGTGTGCTCCAGGGATAGAGTGGGCTCCAGACTAGAGTGGGCTCTAGGCAAAGGGTGAGCTCCAGGGATAGAGTGGGCTCCAGGACTAGAGTGAGCTCCAGGGCTAGAGCGGGCTCCAAGGCTAGAGCAGGCTCCAGGGCTAGAGTGGGCTCCAGGGATAGAGCGGGCTCCAGGGCTAGAGTGTGCTCCAGGGATAGAGTGGGCTCCAGACTAGAGTGGGCTCTAGGCAAAGGGTGAGCTCCAGGGATAGAGTGGGCTCCAGGACTAGAGTGGGCTCCAGGGCTAGAGTGGGCTCCAGACTAGAGTGGGCTCTAGGCCAAGAGTGAGCTCCAGGGATAGAGTAGGCTCCAGGGATAGAGCGGGCCCAAGGGCTAGAGCGGACCCCCGGTGATAGAGTGAGCTCCAGGGCAAGAGTGGGCTCCAAGGCTAGAGCAGGCTCCAGAGATAGAGTGGGCTCCAGGGCTAGATTGGGCTCCAGGAATAGATCGGGCCCCAGGGGTAGAGCGGGCTCCAGGGCTAGAGCAGGCTCTAGGGCTAGAGTGTGCTCCAGGGATAGAGTGGGCTCCAGGGATAGAGTGGGCTCCAGGGCTAGATTGGGCTCCAGGAATAGAGCGGGCTCCAAGGCTAGAGCAGGCTCCAGGGCTAGAGTGGGCTCCAGGGATAGAGTGGGCTCCAGGGCTAGAGCGAGCTCCAAGGCTAGAGCAGGTTCCAGGGATAGAGTGGGCTCCAGGGCTAGAGCGAGCTCCAAGGCTAGAGCAGGTTCCAGGGCTAGAGTGGGCTCCAGGGATAGAGTGGGTTCTGGGCCAAGAGTGGGCTCCAGGGCTAGAGTGGGTTCTAGGCCAAGAGTGGGCTCCAGGGATAGAGTGAGCTCCAGGGGTAGACTGGGCTCCAGGGATAGAGTGAGCTCCAGGGATAGAGTGAGCCCCAGGGATAGAGTGGGCTCCAGGGCTAGCATGGGCTCCAGGGATAAAATGGCTGGAGTCCTGTTTGACTGCGCCACACAGGACTGGATCAGCAAAGGCATTTTTAACATTTTTGCCCATGTTAATGGTCGTTTTTAAGAAACCAAAAAAAAAACTTAAATTGGAAGAGGAAACTTGTCCCCATTTTGCTCAAATGAAAAGAAGAAAATGAGTTTAGGTATAGCTGTGAAATTTTATCTTCTTCAGAAATATTGTTTTAATGACCAAATGTGCTCTTTCTTTTGTTTTGGCATCATGGCCTGGACACAACCTGTCTCAGCTATTGGAGCTATTTTTATTACAAGTTGAAAAATTCAATTTTATCTATTTATTTATTCAATTTTATCTGAAAATAATCAAGTTTAAAGTAATATTCAAATTCATAATCAAATTATTTCCCTGCAAAACAGATTAGATAGATAGATAGATAGATAGATGGATGTTCTTTTTTGTCCACAAGGGAAATTCATTTTGCTCAGGTCAGTACACTACATACAGTCAAGACAATAAACAAATAAATAAATAAATAACACCACCGTAAATACAGAAGGTATGATTCTAAAAGCAAAGATTTTTTAAAAGAAAACTTTGCTGGGGTGCTTGATAACAGCAACGTGAGCCTGCTTTTATTAACGGAAACGCCGTCTACTGGGCGGCCATTACCGAATAGCACGGAGCAGGCGTGTTCCTCCTAACTTTGTCTGGGCCGACCCTAACAGTTGGCAGACCCTAACAAGTACTTAACCTAAGTTACTGAAATATACCACGTATTTTAGTAAGATGGAGGGCAGGCTATCAAACGTGAAACTTGAAAGGATTAATGGCACAAAAACATTTTCATACTCTTTTCATGAGTCAATGCTACCACCCACACACAGCTGAGATGTGCAGTCTCTCAATACAGATGACTGTTCATCCTTCAAGTGCCATTTTAGTAAATACCTGCTATTGAGGAAATGCCTACTGTTTGGTTGGTTACAGTAATACAAAAAAATGATGATCTTATCTATAAATTATTCTTAGGTCAGTCAGGTCAAACGCGGTTTTTCAGTTTAATTGTAAAACAATTAACAATGTGAAACAAAGTGGGAGTTATCTATGAATGTAGCCTTTGTTGAAAAAAGCCCCTGTGACATGTTTCTGCACAGTCACATTGACTCCTAAAGAGCTGTGAGAGGCACAGCAGATTCATTAATGACCACAGCAAGCGGCTCATAGCTCTCAGGCCATCAGCCACTCTCTCTCATTACATTACATTACATTACAGGCATTTAGCAGACGCTCTTATCCAGAGCGATGTACAACAAGTGCATTAGTTCAAGGTGCAGAGGTGCAAAAGAAACACACTAGAGTGAAGTAAAGATCGTAGTGCCAGAAGTGACCACATAGATCAGGACTCCAACCCTGTAGAGTAACCTGTTCAGCAAAGAAACAACAATCCTGCCAAGTACAAACTAGCACTGAAATCACATTTGCCTAATCAGAATCAGACAAAAACAATCCTGCCAAATAAAAACTAATGTGATCGTATTAGCCTAACTAGGTACATTGAGCTAAACTATAGGCTAGGGAGGGGTGGGGAGAGGTGCAGCCTGAAGAGATGAGTCTTTAGTCTGCATTTGAAGGTAGTCAGATTCTCTGCTGTTCTGACCGCCACGGGGAGGTCATTCCACCAGCGAGGGGCCAGGACAGACAGCAGACGGGAGCGGGAAGTACAGACACGAAGAGGGGGAGGTGCCAAGCGTCCAGAGGTGGCAGAACGGAGAGGTCTGGCTGGTGTGTAGGGTCTGATGATCCTCTGGATGTATCCTGGTGCTGACCCCTTAGCTGCCTGGTATGCAAGCACCAAGGTCTTAAATTTGATGCGAGCCATAACAGGCAGCCAGTGGAGGTCAGTGAGCAGGGGGGTGACATGGGAATGTCTGGGGAGGTTGTAGACCTCCCTCGCTCCCTCTCTCTCCCTCTTTTTCTCTTTCTCTCCCTCTGCTCTCTCTCCAGCTCTTCCTTCCTCTCCCTCTCTCTCTCTCCCTCCCTCTCAAATGTTTTCAAATTGAAAATGTTTTATTGGCATGGCAAGATATTTCTTATATTATCAAAGCACAGAGATGAATATATACTGTACAAAGGAACACATAAACATAAATCTAGAGAAACGGTGTACAGACAAATATAGGCCGACCCTAATATGCTCTCTGGTTGTCCCTCTGTTTATGCCAAGCTGTTACATAGTTTGCAGCTAGTCCAATACATTTGGTGGACATATAAAGTTTTTATAAATTCTGGGTAGAAATTCTGCCTTATGTCAGATTATGGGGATTCTTTATATACACCTCTTGGCATTTCAGCTTTGGCTTTGCTCCTGGCTTTGTAGTGATAGCAGAGGTGGTCACTTGTTTTTAAATGTGATGGCTCAGTTCTGAATATTAATTAGTAGTGGATATTGGCTAATTCTGCCCTGCATGCATTATTTGTGGTTTTCCTCTGAATCTGGAGGATACTTTCACAAAACTCCATATGCAGGGTCTCATTTGAATGTTTATCCCATTTAGAAAATTTGTGTTGTGTTTGTGGACGCCACACCTCACTGCCATACAGTGCAAATCATTCAATATGATTTTATTTGAAGATTTTGAGGCAAATGCCAATTGGAATTTCTATTTGAGTTGACTTTTTAATGGCATAGAAAGCCCTTTTTACTTTCTCTTTCAATATATTCACAGCCAAATTAAAACTTCCAGTAGAACTTTTTCCGTGATGACTGGATTTTTGTTGGAACACAATAAGTTTTTTTAGGGTTTATTGTCAGGGTCCAGATTGACAAATTGACTGTAGCAAATCTGATGTAGATGCTCTTCTGTTGGTGTAAGCCGAACCAGGTCATCTACATAGAGAAGAAATTTAACTTTGGAGTCATATAGTCTGAGGCCAGGTGCTGTAGATTTTCAAAGTAGTGTTGCCAATTAATTTATGTAAATATTAAAAAGGTTTGGTGAGATAGATGAGCCCTGCACCACGCCACACCCCTGGGAGAAATACTTGGTTTGTTTGTTGACAATTTTAACCCCTTAGCACATGCCAAAATCTGACCATTCCTTGCCCATTTAAGGGGTACCCTATTTAAAGCTTTATAACTCCAGATGTGAACACCACAGAGACTTGAAAAATGGCTTAAATGAAGCAAGACATTTGTACCATTTACAATTCTAATGTAGATTATTTCTTCCAAAATTATGAATATAAACTAAAGTGCCACAAATGCAATTGTCTAGACAAACTCTGCACTGTTACTGCACATACATGTAGTGTAGCCGTTTGCTCTATTGTACTGTATGCTGTCTGAAATGCATTGCATTACTGTACCATATCACATACAGTTAATTTGGAGTTACTGTATGCTCATATTTTGTAAAATGGATGGTTTACTGTAATCCCATCAGTACTTCTATTTTTGCAGAACTGAGAGATGACCACCTAATGGAGGCAGAAGACAGCTATTTTCAGAAGAGCAACAGATGGCAATCATCAATATGGTCATAGCCAACAATGTCAGTCGCTTGCGTGAGATACAAAGAAGAGTTATTGAGGATTAAGCTTGCGTACTCAAAAACGTATGTTTTTTATTTATGCAGGAGAAACAATGTGTCCTTTCATGCAAGCATAACAAACTATACACCATTAGAAATGTAATTTAATTGGGTAAAAAGCTTTTCAGTTGTGACTATAATATCTTGCCACTGGCTGTCTGGGAAGAACTTAAAATGTACAGCTTGAGTTGTTGCTGGTGCACGGTGGGTCCAATTGGCTATACTGGGGGACTGCTTGCCCAGGACTCATCAGAAAAGCTTGTAGGTGAGCTCATCTTGTTTGAAAGAGTCTATCTGAACCGGAGATTTATATATGCCCCACCTGCAACATTTATATAATACTTTTGGCATGTTTATAACAGCGAAACGGACAAAAATGATAATTCCTCAGGAGAATTGCTAAGTAAGCAAAGTACATTCTATTGATGCTTCCTCGGTCAACTAAGAATTACTGTGGATTTTGCTCACTGTATCCTTGCCATGATAAAAAACACTGACTTTACAGTTATTCAGATGAATTCTTGTGTAATATATACCAGGCCATTACAGACTTTACAGAGGATGGCTATGAATACGGATAAGATTTCATCCTCGGAATGTAAGTTAGGGTTAGGGTTAGAGTTAAACTTTTTGGTGGAATGTTGTTTTAATGTCATCCCATCCCCATTACATACAGTAGAGTAAAGAAAAACACACAAGAGTTAGTAAATACACATTCAGGTATGTGTACCACAGTGTGTCACAATGTTTTTACATTATTTTTAAATTATTTTTTTAAACCATCATAAGGGTAAAAATGTATTTGCTTTGTAATACACAAAAAAACATTTTATGAATTTTTGGAGAGATTCTGGATGTTTTTGGATCCAGAGATATTTTAGACCCCTGTACTGATGGAAAGACAGTAATACCAACTTGAAAATTATGTTTCTGGAGTCAAAACAGTTGATTTGTAGTGAAATACATACTTATAATTTCCAGCAATACAGCAATAGACAGTTTGGATAACTTTGGAGACACCAGAGTACTGCTTACATTTTCCCTCATAGATCCTTAATAGTTCTGCAAATCACTTGCAGACTTGATGTCAAGGAGTTTATGATCCAGGATATGTATAGTTACCTGTATTATGAATGGGACCTCTTAGTATTTTATTACAAACTACAAAAGAACAACATTTTTTCCAAGATAATAGCATTTGTGACCCTTTATTTCTGCCTAAATTATGAATATAAACGAATAACATGTTATTGTAAATAGTACAATTGTAATGCCTCATTTAAGCCATTTTACAAGTCTCTGTGATGCTCACATCTGGAGTCATAAAATTTCAAATAGGGCATCACTTAAATGGGCAAGAATTGGCCAGATTTTCCATCTTTATATGTTTTACAAACACTGGCTGATCCAAAAGAACAATTTCAATGCAAAACTTAAACATACGACAGAACACATATTTAGATATAAGTGACTAAGGAGTCACACAACCATAATGGCCAACATGAACCCTGATTAAGCATTCACCTCCTTCAATATAATACACCCCACCTGCAATACATAATACCCCACCTGTAATAAAGCAAACCGCACCTGCAATAAAGTTTGCCCCATCTGCAATAAAGCATGACTCTGTTTAAGCATGCCCCACCTGCAATAAAGCATGTCCCTGATTTAGCATGCCCCACCTGCAATAAAGCATGCCCCTGTTTAAGCATGCCCCACCTGCAATAAAGCATGTCCCTGATTAAGCATGCCCCATCTGCAATAAAGCATGTCCCTGATTTAGCATGCCCCACCTGCAATAAAGCATGCCCATGATTTAGCATGCTTCGCCTGCAATAAAGAATGCCCCACCTGCAATAAAGCATTCCCCTGATTTAGCATGCCCCACCGGCAATAAAGCATGCACATGATTTAGCATGCTTCGCCTGTAATAAAGAATGCCCCACCTGCAATAAAGCATGCCCCTGATTTAGCATGCCCCACCTGCAATAAAGCATGCCCCTGATTTATCATGCCCCACCTGCAATAAAGCATTTCCCTTATTTAGCATGCCCCACCTGCAATAAAGCATGCCCATGATTTAGCATGCCCCACCTGCAATAAAGCATGCCCCTTATTTAACATGCCCCACATGCAATAAAGAATGCTATGGTTTAGCATGCCCCACCTGCAATAAAGAATGCTATGATTTAGCATGCCACACCTGCAATAAAGCAAGCCCCTGATTTAGCATACCCCACCTGCAATAAAGCATGTTCCTTAATTAGCATGCCCCACCTGCAATAAAGCATGCCCCTGATTTAGCATGCCCCACCTGCAATAAAGCATGCCCCTGATTTAGCATGCCCCACCTGCAATATAGCATGTCCCTTATTTAGCATGCCCCACCTGCAATAAAGCATGCCCCTGATTTAGCATGCCCCACCGGCAATAAAGCATGCACATGATTTAGCATGCTTCGCCTGTAAAAAAGAATGCCCCACCTGCAATAAAGCATGCCCCTGATTTAGCATGCCCCACATGCAATAAAGCATGCCCCTGATTTAACATGCCCCAGCTGCAATAAAGCATGCCCCTGATTTAGCATGCCCCACCTGCAATAAAGCATGCACATGATTAAGCATGCTTTGCCTGTAATAAAGAATGCCCCACCTGCAATAAAGCATGCCCCTGATTTAGCATGCCCCACCTGCAATAAAGCATGCCCCTGATTTAGCATGCCCCACCTGCAATAAAGCATGCCCCTGATTTAGCATGCCCCACCTGCAATAAAGCATGCACATGATTTAGCATGCTTCGCCTGTAATAAAGAATGCCCCACCTGCAATAAAGCATGCCCCTGATTTAGCATGCCCCACCTGCAATAAAGCATGCCCCTGATTTAGCATGCCCCACCTGCAATAAAGCATGCCCCTGATTTATCATGTCCCATCCGCAATAAAGCATTTCCCTTATTTAGCATGCCCCACCTGCAATAGAGCATGCCCCTGATTTATCATGTCCCATCCGCAATAAAGCATTTCCCTTATTTAGCATACTCCACCTGCAATAAAGCATGACTCTGTTTAAGCATGCCCCACCTGCTATAAAGCATGCCCCTGATTTAGCATGCCCCACCTGCAATAAAGCATGCCCCAGATTTAGCATGCCCCACCTGCAATAAAGCATGCCCCTGATTTAGCATACCCCACCTGCAATAAAGCATGCCCCTGATTTAGCATACCCCAACTGCAATAAAGCATGTCCCTTATTTAGCATGCTCCAACAGCAATAAAGCATGCTGCTGTTTAAGCATGCCCCACCTGCAATAAAGCATGCCCCTGATTTAGCATGCTGCACCTGCAATAAAGCATGTCCCTTATTTAACATGCTCCACCAGCAATAAAGCATGCTGCTGATTTAGCATGCCCCACCTGCAATAAAGCATGTCCCTTAATTAGCATGTCCCACATGCAATAAAGCATGCCCCTTATTTAGTATGCCCCACCTGCAATAAAGCATGTCCCTTATTTAGCATGCCCCACCTGCAATGAAGCATGTCCCTTATTTAGCATGCCCCACCTGCAATAAAGCATGTCCCTTAATTAGCATGTCCCACCTGCAATAAAGCATGCCCATGATTTAGCATGCTTCGCCTGCAATAAAGAATACCCCAGCTGCAATAAAACATGTCCCTGATTTACCATGCCCCACCTACAATAAAGCATGTCCCTTAATTAGCATGCCCCACCTGCAATAAAGCATGCCCCTGATTTAGCATGCCCTACCTGCAATAAAGCATTTCCCTGATTTAGCATGCCCCACCTGCAATAAAGCATGCCCCTGATTTATCATGTCCCATCCGCAATAAAGCATTTCCCTTATTTAGCATACTCCACCTGCAATAAAGCATGACTCTGTTTAAGCATGCCCCACCTGCTATAAAGCATGCCCCTGATTTAGCATGCCCCACCTGCAATAAAGCATGCCCCAGATTTAGCATGCCCCACCTGCAATAAAGCATGCCCCTGATTTAGCATACCCCACCTGCAATAAAGCATGCCCCTGATTTAGCATACCCCAACTGCAATAAAGCATGTCTCTTATTTAGCATGCTCCAACAGCAATAAAGCATGCTGCTGTTTAAGCATGCCCCACCTGCAATAAAGCATGCCCCTGATTTAGCATGCTGCACCTGCAATAAAGCATGTCCCTTATTTAACATGCTCCACCAGCAATAAAGCATGCTGCTGATTTAGCATGCCCCACCTGCAATAAAGCATGTCCCTTAATTAGCATGTCCCACATGCAATAAAGCATGCCCCTTATTTAGTATGCCCCACCTGCAATAAAGCATGTCCCTTATTTAGCATGCCCCACCTGCAATGAAGCATGTCCCTTATTTAGCATGCCCCACCTGCAATAAAGCATGTCCCTTAATTAGCATGCCCCACCTGCAACAAAGCATGCCCCTTATTTAGCATGTCCCACCTGCAATAAAGCATGTCCATGATTTAGCATGCTTCGCCTGCAATAAAGAATACCCCAGCTGCAATAAAACATGTCCCTGATTTACCATGCCCCACCTACAATAAAGCATGTCCCTTAATTAGCATGCCCCACCTGCAATAAAGCATGCCCCTGATTTAGCATGCCCTACCTGCAATAAAGCATTTCCCTGATTTAGCATGCCCCACATGCAATATAGCATGTCCCTTATTTAGCATGCCTCACCTGCAATAAAGCATGCCCCTGATTTAGCATGCCCCACCTGCAATAAAGCATGCAAATGATTTAGCATGCTTCGCCTGTAATAAAGAATGCCCCAACTGCAATAAAGCATTCCCCTGATTTAGCATGCCCCACCTGCAATAAAGCATGTCCCTTATTTAGCATGCTCCAACAGCAATAAAGCATGCTGCTGTTTAAGCATGCCCCACCTGCAATAAAGCATGCCCCTGATTTAGCATGCTGCACCTGCAATAAAGCATGTCCCTTATTTAACATGCTCCACCAGCAATAAAGCATGCTGCTGATTTTGCATGCCCCACCTGCAATAAAGCATGTCCCTTAATTAGCATGTCCCACGTGCAATAAAGCATGCCCCTTATTTAGTATGCCCCACCAGCAATAAAGCATGCTGCTGATTTTGCATGCCCCACCTGCAATAAAGCATGTCCCTTATTTAGCATGCCCCACCTGCAATAAAGCATGTGCCTTAATTAGCATGCCCCACCTGCAATAAAGCATGCCCCTGATTTAGCATACCCCACCAGCAATAAAGCATGTCCCTTAATTAGCATGCCCCACCTGCAATAAAGCATGCCCCTGATTTAGCATACCCCACCAGCAATAAAGCATGTCCCTTAATTAGCATGCCCCACCTGCAATAAAGCATGCCCCTGATTTAGCATGCCCTACCTGCAATAAAGCATTTCCCTGATTTAGCATGCCCCACCTGCAATAAAGCATGCCCCTGATTTAGCATACCCCACCAGCAATAAAGCATGTCCCTTAATTAGCATGCCCCACCTGCAATAAAGCATGCCCCTGATTTAGCATGCCCTACCTGCAATAAAGCATTTCCCTGATTTAGCATGCCCCACCTGCAACAAAGCATGTCCCTTATTTAGCATGTCCCACCTGCAATAAAGCATGTCCCTTTTTTAGCATGCCCCACCTGCAATAAAGCATGCCCATGATTTAGCATGTCCCACCTGCAATAAAGCATGTCCCTTTTTTAGCATGTCCCACCTGCAATAAAGCATGTCCCTGATTTAGCATGCTTCGCCTGCAATAAAGAATACCCCACCTGCAATAAAGCATGTCCCTGCTTTAGCATGCCCCACCTGCAATAAAGCATGTCCCTTTTTTAGCATGCCCCACCTGCAATAAAGCATGCCCATGATTTAGCATGCTTCGCCTGCAATAAAGAATGCCCCACCTGCAATAAAGCATGCCCCTGATTTAGCATGCCCCACCTGCAATAAAGCATGTCCCTTAATAAGCATGCCCCACCTGCAATAAAGCATGTCCCTGATTTAGCATGCCCCACCTGCAATAAAGCATGCCCATGATTTAGCATGCTTCGCCTGCAATAAAGAATGCCCCACCTGCAATAAAGCATGCCCCTGATTTAGCATGCCCCACCTATAATAAAGCATGTCCCTTAATAAGCATGCCCCCCATGCAATAAAGCATTTCCCCTATTTAGCATGTCCCACCTGCAATAAAGCATGCCCCTGATTTAGCATGCCCCACCTGCAATAAAGCATGCCCCTGATTTAGCATGCCCCACCTACAATAAAGCATGTCCCTTAATAAGCATGCCCCCCATGCAATAAAGCATTTCCCCTATTTAGCAAGTCCCACCTGCAATAAAGCATGCCCCTGATTTAGCATACCCCACCAGCAATAAAGCATGTCCCTTAATTAGCATGCCCCACCAGCAATAAAGCATACCCCACTTGCAATAAAGCATGCCCCACCTTCAGTTAAGCATGCCCCTGATTTAGCATGCTCCACCTGCAATAACGCATGTCCCATCTGCAATAATGCATGCCCCTGATTTAAAATGGTTCTGGGATTGGACTCTAACCTCTATAGAACTTTCCATTAAAAATCAGAAGAAGAATCATCTTCAGATTCCACGTGCTACCAAATAAGAGTAAAAGGAAAAAAGGAAATGTTTGTGTGTATGTCTATGTGCTTGTGTGTGTATATGCTCACAGCACAATACACATGCTCATTCACCTGTGCGGGTATGCTCACAGACACAATCAGATACACCCGCTCATTCACACCTGTGCGCATATGCTGATAGACACAATAACATACACACACTCATTCATACATGTGCTGATATGCTCACAGACACAATCAGATACACACGCTCATTCACACCTGTGCGGATATACTGAGAGACACAATAACATACACACACTCATTTATACATGTGAGAATATACGCGTGCACAGGCACGCACACACACACACATGCAAACACACACACACACACACACACACACACATGCACACAAACACATAGACACACGCACATACACACGCACATGCACACACACAGACACACGCACATGCACACGTACACACACACACACACACACACGCACACACACACACACACGCACACACACAGACACACACACATGCACACGTACACATGCACATACACAGACACACACACATTACATGCACACGTACACACACACGCATATACACAGACACACACACACTACATGCACACGTACACACACAGACACACACACACGCACATGCGCACGGACACATGCACATACACAGACACACACGCACACACACACACGCACACACGCATACACACACATACACAGACACACGCACACGCACACACACACCTTCACATTCCCCTGTGATGTGAAGTCACAGTGATGAGTTGGCTGTGAAACATGTCTCATTTTTTAACTGAAATTAAGTTTTTCTGGAAAAAAAAAAACTTATTTTCTGTTTTATTCCTGTCTTTCTGTTAGCAGGTTGTTGCATAATTACTGAATAAATATATCAAATTAGTCACCTTCCTTACAGCTCTACAAAAATCCATTCTGGCTGGTTGTCAGAAACTGTCTCCATCCAAGTGGCCTGTTCGCAGTAGTGTATCTTTCTCCACAGCCAGTTTGATGGCTTAAAATGAATCTGATCATTTTGTGATGTTGTACCAGATGTTTACATCTATCATGCATTCTAATCTTTGCATCTCTTGGCCCCCTCTCTATAAATCAATCATTTTCAATTTGTCTTTAAATATTTTTTGTATTACTGTTAAATGAACAATACTGTAAACACAGAAAGGCAGGCACACATGTTGTTGAATAGGACTGAAGTGGGTATCCTCCCTTTTGATGCATCTCACTGAAAATGCTAAAATATTTATTGTTGGGGTCCAAAATTTCAGACATAAAATGATTGATAAGCAATGTGAGATTGATAAGTTAAATCTTTCCTACATAATGGCACATCAGACAGACCATGGCATAGAATTTAGAGGTACTACGTAAATTTATATGATATGTTATATTTTTTGCAGCTCATTCTGTCTATTTTAGTAATGTTGTAAATGAAGCACAGCAATTGGACTTGAGCATTATACTTCTGGCAGCAGTGTATTTGGCTTTCTAAAACACAGAGCATTGAGGGATAACTGTGGTTTCTGTTTTATTGTACTGCTAGGGCCAGTTCAGTGAGAAATGCTCAAAAAGATAACAGAACAAGATAATATTTTCAGAGAAATAATTTCAATTCCATTTAGAACAAGCTTAGAAAACCTAGGCAGTCCGGCAGCCCCATTAACTGACACATGTAAAAACTTAACATTGTTTTGACGCAGTTATGTGTAGCAGTACGAATATTATTATTCTTACATTTATTATGTCAACCATTATCATCACTATCATCATCGAGGGTGGGGGGGGGGGGGGGGGGGGGGTGGTTGTCTGTCAGGGCACCTGCCTTGCCTGTAGCTTGTAGTTTTGACTGAATGTGTCTGACCCAACCCACCCCCCACCCCCATCCTTGCGTGAAAATGTAGACATTGTAATGCTGTGTTTTGAGTTACACAGTATTCACAGTACAGTTTATGCATTTTCTGTTACAGAGGGCCCTGGACTTTGATGCAGCTGCACAGCCTCATGGGTTCATTTCTATTGGTGAAGCTGGATTCAGTCTAGCTAAAACCAGGCGCCGGGGCCGAAATGTAATAGGACAAAGAGCCCTTGTGAATGTCCCTGGGCAGCGCGGGGGAAATATCACCTTGTGTGCCGCCATTAGTCTGCAAGGAGTTCTCCATCACCATGCCACCCTAGGTCCCTACAATACTGCACACATAATCACATTTCTGGATACACTACATACTGCAGTTCTATAGGACGGACCTGTGTGATGTTTGTTGTCATCTGGGATAATGTTCGTTTCCACCGGGCTGCTCTGGTCCGGGACTGGTTCACCAACCACAATAACTTCACAGTTGTATACTTGCCCCCTTACTCCCCATTTCTCAATCCGATTGAGGAATTCTTTTCGGCTTGGCATTGAAAAGTGTATGACCACCAACCACATGCCCACCTGCCTCTTCTGCAAGCAATGGAAGAGGCATGCGGAGACACTGAGGTGGGGTCAGTCCAGGGTTGGATACGGCACACAAGGTGATATTCTCCTCGATGCCTAGCCGGGGATGACATTGCTTGTGATGTGGATGAGGTGATGTGGCCAGACCCTAACAGAAGGTGGGATCCACAAACCATCCACCCCATCCCTTACAATCCCTTACAATATTATTTTTTGTTTTACCATTGCACTGTAATTTTACTGTAATTAGTTTTGTTTCTGTGAGTTTACAGTAACATATTGTATTGATTACTGTACTGTAATTCTACTTTTCTTTGTGTGTTTTTTTGTTGTTGTAAAAACCGTCAATGGCAAAAAAATAAGCTGTATATTTTTCTGAAGCCTTACTATTTTTGTGTTCATTGACATTAGAGTAGATGTTAGATTTTGATTACAGAGTTTCATTTTGACATAGAAGTGAGATGTTTATCTCCAAGTGTTGTGTCTTATTTGGATTGTGTGTAGAGTTTTGACACAATGAGCCAAATTCCGCAACTAGTGTGTAAGCAATCGCAAAAAACTGTAACACTAACACACTCAGTGGGCACTTTGTTAGAATTGAGACTGTTCTGCAGGCCCTACCTGGAGCTAGATAGGTGTACAGAATAAATTTGCTGTTAAGTACATACACAAATAACTCTGTGTGGGTTGTTGTGTATGAATGCAAGGCATGCAAATTTGTGAAAATGCATATTTCTGTACTGGTGTGGGTGTATTTCCAAGCACATTTGTGTGAATATACACGTGGATGTGTGTATGTCCAAATATGTATGCCATGTGTGTCTGTGTGTGCATGTACGTGTGTGTGTGTGCATGTGTGCATGTATGTGTGCGTGTGCGTGTGCAGGTATATGCGTTTGTGCGTTCGTGTGCGTGCGTGTGCATGTATATGCGTGTGTGAATGTGTGTGTGTGTGCGTGTGCACATGTACTTAGGTGTGTTAAGGGTGGCAGTGTAGTATAATGGGTAAGGAACTGGTCTTGTAACCTAAAGGTTGCAGGTTCAATTCCTAGATAGGAAACTGCTGCTATACCCTTAAACAGGGTACTTAACCTGCATTGCTTCAGTATATATCCAGCTGGATGTAAAATGCTAGGTAAAATGTTGTGTAAGTCATTCTGGATAAGACCATCTGCTAAATGCCTGTAATGTAAAATGTAATGTGTGTGCGTGCACGTGCATGTGCGTGTCTGTGTGCATTTGCGTGTGTGTATTTATGTGCAGCTGAAGTGGCACAGCTCAAAGAAGAACTCTCTCTCTTTGTCCCTCTGGCAGCAGAAAGTGTAGGCGGCTCGTTTATCATTTCTGTTACCTAGGGGGGATTTACATAACGACCCACCTCTCCATTCCCTGGTTCCACTGCTGCTCTGATCCGCCTATCAACACACACACAAACACGCACACATACACACACACAGAACCCAATCGCACCAGCAACCAGCACATCCTCTCACCATTGCCATAACAACCATGCTCCCCAGAGGGACAGCCTGTGTGTTTACTGTGGTGAGATACACACAAAGCAGTGTGTAGTAAGGGGAGATGTTGTGGTGAGATACACACAGAGCAGTGTGTAGTAAGGGGAGGTGCTGTGGTGAGGGACACACAGAGCAGTGTGTAGTAAGGGGAGGTGTTGTGATGAGGGACACACAGAGCAGTGTGTAGTAAGGGGCGGTGTTGTGGTGAGATACAAACAGAGAAGTGTGTAGTAAGGGGAGGTGTTGTGGTGAGGGACACACAGAGCAGTGTGTAGTAAGGGGAGGTGTTGTGATGAGGGACACACAGAGCAGTGTGTAGTAAGGGGCGGTGTTGTGGTGAGATACACACAGAGCAGTGTGTAGTAAGGGGAGGTGTTGTGGTGAAATACACACAGAGCAGTGTGTAGTAAGGGGAGGTGC